>NC_091761.1:54229000-54552500 GCF_029378745.1 Bos indicus | reverse complement strand
AAGAAAAGAAGCGAAAAGCAAAGGAGAAAAGGAAAGATATAAGCATCTGAATGCAGAATTCCAAAGAATAGCAAGGAGACATAAGAAAGCCTTCTTCAGCGATCAATGCAAAGAAATAGAGGAAAGCAATAGAATGGGAAAGACTAGAGATCTCTTCAAGAAAATTAAAGATACCAAGGGAACATTTCGTGCAAAAATGGGCTCGATAAAGGACAGAAATGGTATGGACCTAATAGAAGCAGAAGATATTAAGAAGAGATGGCGAGAATACACAGAAGAACTGTACAAAAAAGATCTTCACAACCGATAATCACGATGGTGTGATCACTCACCTAGAGCCAGACATCCTAGAATGTGAAGTCAAGTGGGCTTTAGAAAGCATCACTCTGAACAAAGCTAGTGGACGTGATGGAATTCCAGTTGAGCTATTCCAAATCCTGAAAGATGATGTTGTGAAAGTGCTGCACTCAATATGCCAGCAAATTTGGAAAACTCATCAGTGGCCACAGGACTGAAAAGGTCAGTTTTCATTCCAATCCCAAAGAAAGGCAATGCCAAAGAATGCTCAAACTACCGCACAATTGCACTCATCTCACACGCTAGTAAAGTAATGCTCAAAATTCTCCAAGCCAGGCTTCAGCAATATGTGAACTGTGAACTTCCTGATGTTCAAGCTGGTTTGAGAAAAGGCAGAGGAACCAGAGATCAAATTGCCAACATCCACTGGATCATGGAAAAAGCAAGAGAGTTCCAGAAAAACATCTATTTCTGCTTTATTGACTATGCCAAAGCCTTTGACTGTGTGGATCACAATAAACTGTGGAAAATTCTGAAAGAGATAGGAATATAAGACCACCTGACCTGCCTCTTGAGAAATCTGTATGCAGATCAGGAAGCAACAGTTAGAACTGGACATGGAACAACAGACTGGTTCCAAATAGGAAAAGGAGTTCGTCAAGACTGTATATTGTCACCCTGCTTATTCAACTTCTATGCAGAGTGCATCATGAGAAACGCTGGACTGGAAGAAACACAAGCTGGAATCAAGATTGCCGGGAGAAATATCAATAACCTCAGATATGCAGATGACACCACCCTTATGGCAGAAAGTGAAGAGGAAGTAAAAAGCCTCTTGACGAAAGTGAAAGTGGAGAGTGAAAAAGTTGGCTTAAAGCTCAACATTCAGAAAAAGAAGATCATGGCCTCTGGTCCCATCACTTCATGGCAAATAGATGGGGAAACAGTGGAAACAGTGTCAGACTTTATTTTTGGGGGCTCCAAAATCACTGCAGATGGTGACTGCAGCCATGAAATTTAAAGACGCTTACTCCTTGGAAGGAAAGTTATGACCAACCTAGACAGCATATTCAAAAGCAGAGACATTACTTTGCCAACAAAGGTCCATCTAGTCAAGGCTATAGTTTTCCTGTGGTCATGTATGGATGTGAGGGTTGGACTGTGAAGAAGGCTGAGTGCCGAAGAATTGATGCTTTTGAACTGTGGTGTTGGAGAAGACTCTTGAGAGTCCCTTGGACTCAAGGAGATCCAACCAGTCCATTCTGAAGGAGATCAGCCCTGGGATTTCTTTGGAAGGAATGATGCTAAAGCTCAAACTCCAGTACTTTGGCCACCTCATGTGAAGAGTTGACTCATTGGAAAAGACTCTGATGCTGGGAGGGATTGGGGGCAGGAGGAGAAGGGGATGACAGAGGATGAGATGGCTGGATGGCATCACTAACTCGATGGACGTGAGTCTGGGTGAACTCTGGGAGTTAGTGATGGACAGGGAGGCCTGGCGTGCTGCAATTCATGGGGTCTCAAAGAGTCGGACACGACTGAGCGACTGAACTGAACTGAATTTTGATGTGTAGGCAACTAAAAATGTCACTGCAATGCTTTAAGAAGGCCTATGTCTGCATCTCCCTGGAAAAACACTGTAATTGTAAAAGTACACATTTGATTAACAATATCATTGTCTGGATCAAAAAGGTTTCAAGAATCAAATTTTTATATTATATAAAGAGTGTTCAGGTTGTTGAATGCCCACAGTGAAAAGAAACTGTAAGAGCGGGGTCTTCAGAACTGTGCAAGTGAACAATAAATGACAGATCTATTTGATTATGGGAAGAGCAAAGCCACTGAGCAGAAGAAACAAAGCAAAATTTATAGATAATGGGCTGTAACATTTTAGATATTGCCCTGAAATTTACTTAGGAAACACCATTAAAGATAGCACGAGAGTAGGAGCCAAAAATTCGTTTTGTTTTGATCTTTATCATAGATCTATTAGTATGACAGGCAAAAAATTTAAACCTTTGATATTCAGTGTTATCTGTGAACTGAAAATTACATCTACTTAATTGAGTTATTGGTACAGTTACATAAAATAATGAAAATGAGAGCATGTAGTATGGTACTTGGCACATGACTGAATTCTGGGCCAGAAATATTTCTGAAATCGAAAGTCAGTAAACATATCAGGCTACAGTACCTCTTTAACTAAAAATGTCAAAATAGAAGTGTCCTATTAGTCCTACATGGAAAAAGATCACTGTACCCCATAACAAGCTAGTAAGAGAAAGAATACAGCTCTATCACATTAAAAACAAAAGATACTAATATTGTCTACACTAATGATGGTTCTCAAACATAACTGTACATTATTGTGAAAGCTTCAAAAACTACAGCTACTTGCATCCCCAGTTTCTAAAATTGTTCCCGGACGGGGTGCTTTCTGGATGACTCTAATATGTATCATGGAATGATAGCTGGAAGATATAAGCTAAAATATAATGAAAAAAGAGAGAGAGAATGAATTTTCAGATGGGAAAGGCATAGGAAGCCAGAAGTATTATGATGAAATTTGGATACTATTGAGAACTCAGAAATATAATTTCAGGTGTCTTCAAATTAAAACAAAATTATATATATATATATATATAAGGGAGAAGGAAGTGGGAGAGACCATAACTGACAGCAAATATTACTTTATAAAGTGAATTACTTCAAGAAACTCATTGCTTATAGTAATGGTACAAATAGAGAGTCACTGTAAGCTTATGTCTGCTAGACTTAAATTTGACCATTATATGTTCTAGGGAAATGCAAAGCATTTTATTTAGCACATCCCACATTAATGTTCTCTAATAAATCCATAGAGTGTGATCAATCCACAGAGTGTGAGGAAGATGCCCTTGACAAATGATTTCTGGTTCTGCAAACAGCCCTGGAGAATGATTACGAGCAGTGTGAACCTCAATCTGCTGTTAGAGATGATATTCTGGTTTGAGGAGGCTGTTATGTTTACAGAGCCTGAAATTCAGGTGCCTCAGCCTTTAGGAATCTTAGCAAGCCAGAATTTTGCTTTGAAAAGTTGGGTTTCTTTTCTTTTTTCCTATTGTAGTGAGCTACAGTGTTCACAGCTGCTATTTGCCAGCCTGCTCACAGCTGTGCCACCTCATTTGAAATTATACTTCAGAGTTCCCTTGACATGTTCTGTTTTGTACTTTTTGCTCATAGTTGATCTTATTCAGTTTCACACAGAGAACCTGTAAAGGAAGTTGCTCAGCTTCTCTCTCACAGGTCAAACCCAGGGGGATGATGTTAAGGTGAGTGCCATGGTAGTGCTAACAGACTGTGATGCCCAAGGTTTTTCTGGGGAAGCCCAACATCCTTGTCTCCACTTTGGAGGAGGCAAGATGCAAAAGCATTTAGAGATGCAAGCCATTTTAGAACTAAAAGAGTTCCTAGGGCTTTTCTTTGGAACGCCTCATTTTACCAAGAAAAAATATAAATATCCAAGTTTATATAGCTAGTTGGTAACAGAACTGATAGAAGATTTTAGATGCTCTGTTAATACCAACATCATATTACTGTTACACCACATTACTTCTGCACTGGCAAATGCATGTAAGAGACAATGAAAGTTATTCCAATAAAATATCCTCCTTATTAAGCATTAAAAATCTATGTGAGAGCACTGTTCAAACACCAGTATTCACTAATAGCTTGAAGTTTTCAAGAGAACTTCTGGAACATAAAAATGTATGGCAGGTTGACTGGCAGGGTTATTTCAGCACTGAGACATCCCTAACAAGAACTAGATCTAAATAGAATATATGCCAATTATGATGTATCAGTGGCTAATGAGGCATTCTCTATACTAAATCAATTCTAGGAGTCTTTAGTAATACTGATAATGCTATATGTTCACCCAAATCTGATAAAAAAAACCTATCCGGTAACTGTCATTGTCATGCTGGTAAACACCTATTTTACCACATCTAGAGATTTTTCAGTAAAATGGAAATAACTGTGTCAAGGCTGTTTATTGTCACCCTGCTTATTTAACTTATATGCAGGGTACATCATGTGAAATGCCAAGCTGGATGAAGCTCAAACTGGAATCAAGATTGCTGGGAGAAATATCAATAACCTCAGTTAGGCAGATTCAGTTAAGATCAGTCGCTCAGTCGTGTCTGATTTTTTCGTTCCCATGAATCACAGCATGCCAGGCCTCCCTGTGCATCACCAACTCCCGGAGTTCATTCAAACTCATGTCCATCGACTCGGTGATGCCATCCTGCCATCTCATCCTCTGTCGCCCCCTTCTCTTCCTGTCCCCAATAGCTCCCAGCATCAGGATCTTTTCCAATGAGTCAGCTTTTCACATGAGGTAGCCAAAGTGCTGGAGTTTCAGCTTCAGCATCAGTCCTTTCAATGAACACCCAGGACTGATCTCCTTTATGATGGACTGGTTGGATTTCCTTGCAGTCCAAGGAACTCTCAAGAGTCTTCTCCAACACCACAGTTTAAAAGCATCAATTCTTTGGCGCTCAGCTTTCATCACAGTCCAATGCTCACATTCATACGTGACCACTGGAAAAATCATAGCCTTGACTAGATGGACCTTTGTTGGCAAAGTAATATCCCTGCTTTTCAATACGTTATCTAGGTTGGTCATAACCCTCTTTCCAAGGAGTAAGCATCTTTTAATTTCATGTGTGCAATCACCATCTGCAGTGATTTTGGAGCCCCAGAAAATAAAGTCTGACACTGTTTCCACTGTTTCCCCATCTATTTGCCATGAAGTGATGGGACCAGATGCCATGATCTTCATTTTCTGAATGTTGAGCTTTAAGCCAACTTTTTCACTCTCCTCTTTCACTTTCATCAAGAGGCTTTTTACTTCCTCTTCACTTTCTGCCATAAGGGTGGTGTCATCTGCATATCTGAGGTTATTGATATTTCTCCCGGCAATCTTGATTCCAGCTCGTGTTTCTTCCAGCCCAGCGTTTCTCATGATGTACTCTGCATATAAGTTAAATAAGCAGAGTGACAATATACAGCCTTGATGTACTACTTTTCCTATTTGGAACCAGTCTGTTGTTCCATGTCCAGTTCTAACTGTTGCTTCCTGACCTGCATATAGGTTTCTCAAGAGGCAGGTCAGGTGGTCTTGTATTCCTATCTCTTTCAGAATTTTCCACAGTTTATTGTGATCCACACAGTCAAAGGCTTTGGCATAGTCAATAAAGCAGAAATAGATGTTTTTCTGGAACTCTCTTGCTTTTTCCATGATCCAGTGGATGTTGGCAATTTTATCTCTGGTTCCTCTGCCTTTTCTAAAACCAGCTTGAACATCTGGAAGTTCACGGTTCATGTATTGCTGAAGCCTGGCTTGGATAATTTTGAGCATTAGTTTACTAGTGTGTGAGATGAGTGCAATTGTGCAGTAGTTTGACCATTTTTTGGCATTGCCTTTCTTTGGGATTGGATTGAAAACTGACCTTTTCCAGTCCTGTGGCCACTGCTGAGTTCTCCAAATTTGCTGACATATTGAGTGCAGCACTTTCACAACATCGTCTTTCAGGACTTGAAATAGCTCAATTAGAATTCCATCACGTCCACTAGCTTTGTTCATAGTGATGCTTTATAAAGCCCACTTGACTTCACATTCTAGGATGTCTGGCTCTAGGTGAGTGATCACACCATCGTGATTATCTGGGTAGTGAAGCTCTTTTTTGTACAGTTCTCCTGTGTATTCTTGCCATCTCTTCTTAATATCTTCTGCTTCTATTAGGTCCATACCATTTCTGTCCTTTATTGAGCCCATCTTTGCATGAAATGTTCCCTTTGTATCTCTAATTTTCTTGAAGAGATCTCTAGTCTTTTCCATTCTATTGCTTTCCTCTATTTCTTTGCATTGATCACTGAGGAAGGCTTTCTTATGTCTCCTTGCTATTCTTTGGAACTCTGCATTCAGATGCTTATATGTTTTCTTTTCTTCTTTGCTTTTCACTTCTCTTCTTTTCACAGATATTTGTAAGGCTTCCTCAGAGAGCCATTTTGCTTTTTTGCATTTCTTTTCCATGGGGATGGTCTTAATCCCTGTCTCCCGTACAATGTCATGAAGCTCCATCCATAATTCATCAGACACTCTGTCTATCAGATCTAGTCCCTTAAATCTATTTCTCATTTCCACTGTGTAATCATAAGGGATTTGATTTAGGTCATACCTGAATGGTTTAGTGGTTTTCCCTACTTTCTTCAATTTCAGTCTGAATTTGGCAATAAGGAGTTCATGATCTGAGCCACAGTCAGCTGCTGGTCTTGTTTTTGCTGATTGTATTGATCTTTTCCATCTTTGGCTGCAAAGAATATAATCAGTCTGATTTTGGTGTTGACCATCTGGTGATGTCCATGTATAGAGTCTTCTCTTGTGTTGTTGGAAGAGGGTTTTTGCTATGACCAGTGCATTCTCTTGGCAAAACTCTATTAGCCTTTGCCCTGCTTCATTCCATACTCCAAGCCTCAATGAGTAAACAACAATGAACAACAGCATACATTATATCATGTTATTAAAAATATATTAAAAAGGATGTTCTTAATACTCCAAGATAAAACATTTTAAGTATTAGCTGTTGGCCAACAAATGTATAAAATTATTTGAATTAATCGTACTAAGCTAACAGCTCCATCTATCAACTTTTGTTTGTTATGTTTAGCTTTTGCCCAAAGGACACCAGAATTATGTATGTGTGTATGTGTATATATGTGTGGGCAAATGCCCCATGCTAAGTCAATTCAGTTGTGTCCAATTCTTTGCGACCCTATGGACTATAGCCCACCAGGCTCCACTGTCCATGGGGATTTTCCCAGCAAGAATACTGGAGTGGGCTCTCATGCCCTTCTCCAGGGGATCTTCCCTACTCAGGTATCAAACCCGTTTCTCTTATGTCTCCTGAACTGGTAGGTGGGTTCTTTACCAGTAGTGCTACCTGGGAAGCTGTGGGCAAATATATATATATATATATATATATATATATATATATATATATATATATTTGTCCAGTACTGGATAAAAACAAATACTGGACAAAAACTACTGCTAGTGAGTGGAGCATGCCTGAGGCATGCAGGAAGATGTAGGAATCCATGAATCAGCATCATCCTGACACTGGCTGGTTTGGAATAAAATGCACTTTCTCTCTATGTTCCCAAGGCTAGAACAAACGAGGACATTTGACATAAAACCATGTTCAAGGTTTAATGTATTGTATATGCTAGAAATAATCAACCTTCATTGCATTTACAAACAAACCCAACCCACAACTGTAAGGAATAGAGTCAAGAGAAATGCAAATATAATAAGAAATCCACTTGGAATTCTCACTGAATTTCCCACCTTCTCGAGTAGTTGTTTCTTCAGGCTGTCTTTTCCCAGTACATATGCCTTTCTTACTGTATTATTTTAAGCAAGAACTGATAGAATATACTGTTTATCTTCATAGAAGCAAAGTGAAAATTGAACTTCACATATCACAGAGGTTAAAAAAGATGTTAAAATTCCTCCTCCTCCTCACCATTGTCACCAGCACCATCATCATCATTATCACCAGCATCATAAATAATATTTCTTTAGTACTTAGTATGTGCCTAACTCTGAGCTAAGTGCTTTACATGCATTTACATAAATGACCTGATAATATAGTTATAAGCATATATCTATTAAAAAAAAAAAAGAAGCCTAAGCTATGTCAGGTATGTTTCATGTGGACTTGCAATTCAAACTATTTTAAACTCTAACTATTCTGATTGAACTGCCTCTATCTCTCTCTGTCTCCATTCCCAAATATATTTGATTTGTGTTTGATTATTTCAGTTTTTGTTATTTTCAGGAAAATAATAGACAACTTTTTAAAAATTCTGCATGTTGGAAGATACACAGTACAGCAGAATATAAAACTTAAAGTATTTAAAAGCAATGCAGAAAATATATTAATTTTATTAAATAATAAGCATTTTCAACCTTTGCAAAAAATTCCTAGCAGCATACAGTATAATACAGTAAGAGAACAGTGCAGAATACTCAAACCAAAGCTAAAAATATAACTATTGAGATCATATTGGATATTTAGATAATAAATGAAGAGGAACATGGGGAACATATGTTGGATGGCTGCTCTTCCTTTTTGTTATTTATGATACTATTAAAATATAGTCCTTATAATAAATACTTTAAAAACATCCAGTGTTGATCTAATAGTTGGATTATAACAAGTGATGAACATAGTTTAAAAGATATCCAAAGAAAAGTGGAATCTATAATGGAAACATTTTCATAGGAGTAACAATTCTATAATCTTTTTCAGAGATGAAGAAAATTACTTTATTACTAAAATTCTAGTAAGATTTGATCAGTTTTCAAGATTGTTTTCACTCTTCTGTGTCCCTTGCATTTCCATATGAATTTTATGATCAGACTGTCCATTAATGCAAAGAAAAGAAGCTGGAATTTTGATAAGGGTTACACTGAATCTGTGTATTTTTGAAAAAAGTATTGCCATTCTAAAAAATACTAAATTTACAGACCCAGGAACCCAGAGTATCTTATTCAGGTATTCTTCAGTTTCTTTCAACAGTACTTTGTAGTTTTCAGTATACAAGCCTAGCATTTCTTTTATTAAATTTACACCTAAGTATTTTATTTCATTCTTTTGGTTGGTACTGTTCATTGCTAGTACATAAAGACACAGTTGATTTTTGTATATTTTTCTTGTAACTTTCACACCTCGGGGCCAGTTTATTAGTTTTAATAGATTTTTTGTAGATTGATTAGGACTTACTCTAGACAAGAACACAACATCTATAAAAAAAGAAGTGAACATTTTATTTCTTCCTTTCCAATCTGTATGCCTTTATTTATTTATCTTCTCTGCTTTATTCCTCTGGCTAAAGCCTCTAGCCCAATATCTAATAGAAATATAAATTGTCAATATTATTGAGGATCTTTTACTTGTGATGAGTTTGATCTCTCTTGATGCTTTCAAAATTCTTTCTTAGTGTCTTTGAGAGTTTGATTATGATGTGACTAGAGGAGTTTTCTGTAAGTTTATTCTAATTGGACTTTATTGAGCTTTTTGCTATGTATATTAATGTTCATCAAAGGGCAGAATGTTTTTGGCTGTTATTTGTGCAAATGTTTTAGTCTCTCTTCTCTTTCTGAAACCTCTGTAATGTATATACTGGAATGCTTGATGCTATCCAGAGGTTGTTTAGTCCTATTTGCTTTTCTGTACTGATTTTCAAAAAATTATTTTACTCTGACTATATAATCTCCATTGACCTATCTTTTTGTTAAGTAATTTCTTCTTCTGATGGCTTGAATATGTTGCTGAGGCCTCTATTTTTCATACCAATCATTTCATTTTTAAAATCCTAGGATTTTAAAGACTCATTTTTTATAATTTTTCATTTGTCATTGAAATATTTGGTAAGACATCATTCCATACTATCCTTCAATTCTATTTGACATAGTTTCCTTTAAATCTTTGGACATATTTATAATAGCTGTTTTAAAGTCTTTATAAGTTAAAGTCAACTGTCTGGGCTTTGCCTGGGACCATTTCCTTTCGAGTTTTTTATTTTTTAATTTTTTCTGTCTACGGACCTTACTTTTAAATTTCTTTGCTAATATCATATATGTGTATTTGGTTTAAAATTAGACATTTTAAATAAGAAAACTTAGCAGCTCTGTAATATGATGGAATTACTCAATTTCTCTTGGATTTATTGTCACTGCCTGGCGGTGGGGTGGTAGATACAATGATTTGTTTTATTTGTGGCTTTCCTGGACTAATTTTGTAAAGTCTCTATGCTTTGTCACACCTGGTCCTTGAAGTCTTTTCTCAAGAATCTTAGTGTTCAGCTAATGATTAGAGAATTCCTTAAATGCCTTGAACCAGTATATCTCCCAGCCATTGTCAAGGTGCTCTATTTTTGTGTTGGTGTATGCCTTCAGTGGTCTTGCAGACAGTGTCCAATTCTGCCTTTAGCCATTATTTCCACCTATGCAGAGCTCTCAAGTGAGTGGGAGACTAAGAATTTCTCAATTATTTATCCATAAGAACTCAAAAAAGATGTCCTTTTCATTATAGGGGATGGAATGCAAAAGTAAGAAGTCAAGAAACACCTGAGTAACAGGCATATTTGGCCTTGGAATACGGAATGAAGCAGGTCAAAGGCTAATAGAGTTTTGCCAAGAGAACGCACTGGTCATAGCAAAAACCCTCTTCCAACAACACAAGAGAAGACTCTATACATGGACATCACCAGATGGTCAACACCGAAATCAGACTGATTATATTCTTTGCAGCCAAAGATGGAGAAGATCAATAGTCAGCACAAACAAGACTGGCAGCTGACTGTGGCTCAGATCATGAACTCCTTAATGCCAAGTTCAGACTGAAATTGAAGAAAGTAGGGAAAACCACTAGACCATTCAGGTATGACCTAAATCAAATCCCTTATGATTACACAGAGGAAATGAGAAATAGATTTAAGGGACTAGATCTGATAGACAGAGTGTCTGATGAACTATGGATGGACGTTCATGACATTTTACAGGAGACAGGGATTAAGACCATCCCCATGGAAAAGAAATGCAAAAAAGCAAAATGGCTCTCTGAGGAGGCCTTCTCCTCTGTGAAAAGAAGAGAAGCAAAAGCAAAGGAGAAAAGGAAAGATATAAGCATCGGAATGCAGAGTTCCAAAGAATAGCAAGGAGAGATAAGAAAGCCTTCTTCAGTGATCAATGTGAAGAAATAGAGGAAAACAACAGAATGGGAAAGGCTAGAGATCTCTTCAAGAAAATTAGAGATACCAGGGGAACATTTCATAAAAAGATGGGCTTGATAAAGGACAGAAATGGTATGGACCTAATAGAAGCAGAAGATATTAAGAAGAGATGGCAAGAATACACAGGAGAACTGTACAAAAAAGATCTTCACTATCAAGATAATCACAATGGCGTGATCACTCACCTAGAGCTAGACATCCTGGAATATGAAGTCAAGAGGAGCTAAGAAAGCATCACTACGAACAAAGCTAGTGGAGGTGATGGAATTCCAGTTGAGCTATTTCAAATCCTGAAAGATGATGTTGTGAAAGTGCTGCACTCAATATGCCAGCAAATTTGGAAAACTCGGCAGTGGCCACAGGACTGGAAAAAGTCAGGTTTCATTCCAATCCCAAAGAAAGGCAATGCCAAAGAATGCTCAAACTACCACACAATTGCACTCATCTCACATGCTAGTAAAATAATGCTCAAAATTCTCCAAGTCTTGCTTCAGCAGTACATGAACTATGAATTTCCAGATGTTCAAGCTGGTTTTAGGAAAGGCAGAGGAACCAGAGATCAAACTGCCAACATCTGCTGGATCATCAGAAAAGCAGGAGAATTCCAGAAAAATATATATTTCTGCTTTATTGACTATGCCAAAGCCTTTGACTATGTGGATCACAATAAACTGGAAAATTCTGAAAGAGATGGGAATACCAGACTACCTGACCTGCCTCTTGAGAAACCTATATGCAGGTCAGGAAGCAACAGTTAGAACAGGACATGGAACGACAGACTGGTTCCAAACAGGAAAAGGAGTATATCAAGGCTTTATGTTGTCACCCTGCTTGTTTAACTTCTATGCAGAGTACATCAAGAGAAACGCTGGGCTGGAAGAAGCATAAGCTGGAATCAAGATTGCCGGGAGAAATATCAATAACCTCAGATATGCAGATGACACTACCCTTAGGGCAGAAAGTGAAGAGGAACTCAAAAGCCTCTTGATGAAAGTGAAAGAGGAGAGTGAAAGAGTTGCCTTAAAGCTCAACATTGAGAAAACGAAGATCGTGGTATCTGGTCCCATCACTTAATGGGAAATAGATGGGGAAACATTGGAAACAGTGTCAGACTTTATTTTTTGGGGCTCCAAAATCACTGCAGATGGTAATTACAGCCATGAAATTAAAAGACGCTTACTCCTTGGAAAGAAAGTTATGACCAACCTAGATAACACATTGAAAAACAGAGACATTACTTTGCCAACAAAGGTCCGTCTAGTCAAGGCTATGGTTTTTCCAGTGGTCATGTATGGATGTGAGAGTTGGACTGTGAAGTAAGCTGAGTGCCGAAGAATTGATGCTTTTGAACTGTGGTGTTGGAGAAGACTCTCTTTTTTTTTTTTTTCCTCTAATTTTATTTTATTTTTAAACTTTACATAATTGTATTAGTTTTGCCAAATATCAAAATGAATCCGCCACAGGTATACATGTGTTCCCCATCCCGAACCCTCCTCCCTCCTCCCTCCCCATACCATCCCTCTGGGCCGTCCCAGTGCACCAGCCCCAAGCATCCAGCATCATGCATCGAACCTGGACTGGCAACTCGTTTCCTACATGATATTTTACATGTTTCATTGCCATTCTCCCAAATCTTCCCACCCTCTCCCTCTCCCACAGAGTCCATAAGACTGTTCTATACATCAGTGTCTCTTTTGCTGTCTCGTATACCGGGTTATTGTTACCATCTTTCTAAATTCCATATATATGCGTTAGTATACTGTATTTATGTTTTTCCTTCTGGCTTACTTCACTCTGTATAATAGGCTCCAGTTTCATCCACCTCCATAGTGGCTGTACTAGTTTGCATTCCCACCAACAGTGTAAGAGGGTTCCCTTTTCTCCACACCCTCTCCAGCATTTATTGCTTGTAGACTTTTGGATCGCAGCCATTCTGACTGGTGTGAAATGGAGAAGACTCTTGAGAGTCCCTTGGACTGCAAGGAGATCCAACCAGTCCATTCTAAAGATCAGCCCTGGGTGAACTGTGGAAGGACTGATGCTAAAGCTGAAACTCCAGTACTTTGGCCACTTCATGTGAAGAGTTGACTCATTGGAAAAGACTCTGATGCTGGGAGGGATTGGGAGCAGGAGGAGGAGGGGACGACAGAGGATGAGATGGCTGGATGCCATCACCAACTCGATGGACGTGAGTTTGAGTGAACTCCAGGAGATGGTGATGGACAGGGAGGCCTGGTGTGCTGCAGTTCATGGGGTTGCAAAGAGTCGGATATGACTGAGCAACTAAACTGAACTGAACTGAACCGTTTCCACTGTTTCCTCATCTATTTACCATGAAGTGATGCGACTGGATGCCATGATCTTTGTTTTCTGAATGTTGAGATTTAAGCCAACTTTTCACTCTCCTCTTTCAATTTCCTTAAGAGCCTCTTTAATTCTTCTTCACTTTCTGCCATAAGGGTGGTGTCATCTGCATATCTGAGTTTCTTGATATTTCTCACAGTTATCTGGTTTCTACCTTGTTCTTCATCCAGCCCAGTATTTCTCATGATGTACTCTGCATATAAGATCAATAAGCAGGGTGACAATATACAGCCTTGATGTACTCCTTTTCCTGTTTGGAACCAGTCTGTTTTTCCATGTCCAGTTCTAACTGTTGCTCCCTGACCTGCATACAGATTTCTCAAGAGGTAGCTCAGGTGGTCTAGTATTCCCATCTCTTTCAGAATTTCTCACCGTTTGCTGTGATCCACATAGTCAAAGGATTTGGCATAGTCAATAAAGCAGAAATAGATGTTTTTCTGGAACTCTCTTGTTTATTCAATGATCCAACAGATGTTGGCAATTTGATTGTGGTCCCTCTGCCTCTTCTAAGTTCAGCTTGAATATCTGAAAGTTCACAATTCATGTGTTGTTGAAGCCTGGCTTGGAGAATTTTGAGCATTACTTTACTAGCGTGTGAGATGAGTGCAATTGTGCTGTAGTTTGAGCATTCTTTGGCATTGCCTTTCTTTGGGATTAGAATGAAAACTGACCTTTTCCAGTCCCATGGCCCCTGCCGAGTTTTCCAAATTTACTGGCATATTGAGTGCAGCACTTTCACAACATCATCTTTCAGGATTTGGAATAGCTCAACTGGAATTCCATCACCTCCACTAGCTTTGTTCATAGTGATGCTTTCTAAGGCCCACTTGACTTCACATTCCAGCATGTCTGGCTCTAGGTGAGTGATCACACCATCGTGATTATCTTGGTCATGAAGTTCTTTTTTGTACAGTTCTTCTGTGTGTTCTTGCCACCTCTTCTTAATATCTTCTGCTTCTGTTAAGTCCATACCATCTCTGACCTTTATTGAGCCCATTTGCATGAAATATTCCCTTGGTATTTCTAATTTTCTTGAAGAGATCGCTAATCTTTCCCATTTTGTTGTTTTCCTCTGTTTCTTTGCACTGATCACTGAGGAAAACTTTCTTATCTCTCCTTGTTGTTCTTTGGAACTGTGCATTCAAATGGGTATATCTTTTCTTTTCTCCTTTGCTTTTTGCTTCTCTTCTTTTCACAGATATTGTTAAGCCCTCCTCAGACAGCCATTTTTTTTATTTTGCATTTCTTTTTCTTGGGTAGATCTCGTTTTTGCTGAGTGTATAGAGCTTTTCCATCTTTGGCTGAAAAGAATATAATCAGTCTGTTTAGTGTTGGCCATCTGGTGATGTCCATGTATAGAGTCTTCTCTTGTGTTGTTGGAAGAGGTTGCTTGGTATGATCAGTGTATTCTTTTGGTGAAACTCTATTAGCCTTTGCCCTGCTTTATTCCGTACTCCAAGGCCAAATTTGCCTGTTACTCCAGGTGTTTCTTGACTTCCTACTTGCGCATTCCAGTCTCCTGTAATGAAAAGGACATCCTTTTTGGGTGTTAGTTCTAAAGGTCCTGTAGGTCTTCATAGAACCGTTCAACTTCAGCTACTTCAGCATTACTGTTTGGGGCATAGACTTGGGTTACTGTGATTTCAAATGGTTTGCCTTGGAAATGACCAGAGATCATTCTGTTGTTTTTGAGATTATATCCAAATACTATAGTTCACTGATTCCTAAAATATTGATGTTCACTCTTGCCCTCTCCTGTTTGACCACTTCCAATTTGCCTTAATTCATGGAACTAAGATTCCAATTCCTATGCAATATTGTTCTTTACAGCATAGGACTTAACTTCCATTGGGGCTTCCTTGATAGCTCAGTTGGTAAAGAATCTGCCTGCAATGCAGGAGTCCCCGGTTCAATTCCTGGGTTGAGATCTGCTGAAGACAGGACAGGCTACCCACTCCAGTATTCTTGGGCTTCCCTTGTGGCTCCGTTGGTAAAGAATCCGCCTGAAATGCAGGAGATCTGGGTTTGATCCCTGGGTTGGGAAGATCCCCTGGAGAAGGGAAAGGCTATCCACTCCAGTATTCTGGCCTAGAGAATTCCATGGACTGTATAGTCCCTGGGGTCACAAAGAGTTGGACAAGACTGAGTTACTTTCACTACACTTATTTCCATCACCAGTCATATCCACAACTGCAAGTTTAACAACTTCAATGTTAAACAACTGTGATTATTTTTGACAAGTGTCTCAGAAAAAAAGGGTGCTTACAAGTGAACATTAAGTCAGGTCAGAGAAAGTTAAGCCCCATCAGTGGGGGCTTCCAGGAACTGGTAACAGGTTGGATAATGACTATTCTTTGGGAACAAGGGGTTTGTGGACCTCCACATGGAAAAGATACAATGAAGTCTTCATTACAAAAAAAGAAATTTATATCCAAATAGATTAAAGCCTTATATATGGCAAAAACAATTTTAAAAATTCAGTAACCATTTAGGTGATTACTGTTTAATTTTGAGGTTGAGAAGTTTTTAAAATAAGGTTTCTTTAAGTCCTAACTGTAAATTATAGGCAGCATTTTTTGTAATATAAAAATTAAAAAACATTTTCATCAAATATAGACTAAAGAGAATGAAAAGGCAAATTACAAACTGAGAAAATATCTTTCAATTCATGGAACTGATAATGGATTGGTATAAAGAACACTTGTCAAAGTTAATGACTTAGAACAATATGCAAAAATATGAATATAATTGAATATAAATAGTAAGTGAAAAATGTAATTCCATAAATACATGTGCTGTTAAGTCACTTCAGTCATGTCTGACTCTTTGGTGTCCTATGGACAGTAGCCTGCCAGGCTCCTCTGTCCATGGGATTTCCCAGGTAAGAATACTGGAGTAGGTTGTCACGGGGATCTTCCTGACCCAGGGATAGAATCTACGTCTCTTATGCATTGACACGTGGGTTCTTTAACACTAGTGCCATCTGGGAAGAACATATATATTAGATAGAGCAAATATATCTTTATAAAATGTTTAACAAAATACTAGTACTCAATTAAAAAATGCATCAGTTCAGTTCAGTTCAGTCACTCAGTCGTGTCTGACTCTTCGCGACCCCCTGACTCTTCGCGACCCCATGAATTGCAGCATCCCAGGCTTCCCTGTCCATCACCATCTCCCAGAGTTCACCCAAACTCATGTCCATCTAGTCGATGATGCCATCCAGCCATCTCATCCTCTGTCATCCCCTTTTCCTCCTGCCCTCAATCCCTCCCAGCATCAGAGTCTTTTCCAATGAGTCAACTCTTCGCGTGAGGTGGCCAAAGTACTGGAGTTTCAGCTTTAGTATCAGTCCTTCCACAGAACACCCAGGGCTGATCTCCTTTAGAATCGAGTGGTTGGATCTCCTTGCAGTCCAAGGGACTCTCAAGAGTCTTCTCCAACACCACAATTCAAAAGCATCAATTCTCCAGCGCTCAGCTTTCTTCACAGTCCAAATCTCGCATCCGTACATGACCACTGGAAAAACCATAGCCTTGACTAGATGGACCCTTGTTGGCAAAGTAATGTCTCTGCTTTTCAATATGTTATCTAGGTTGGTCATAACTTTCTTTCCAAGGAGTAAGCGTCTTTTAATTTCATGTCTGCAGTCACCATCTGCAGTGATTTTGGAGCCCCCAAAACTAAAGTCTGACACTGTTTCCACTGTTTCCCCATCTGTTTGCCATGAAGTGATGGGACCAGATGCTATGATCTTCATTTTCTGAATGTTGAGCTTTAAGGCAACTTTTTCACTCTCCTCTTTCACTTTCATCAAGAGGCTTTTGAGTTACTCTTCACTTTCTGCCATAAGGGTGGTGTCATCTGCATATCTAAGGTTATTGATATTTCTCCGGGCAATCTTGATTCCAGCTTGTGCTTCTTCCAGCCCAGCGTTTCTCATGGTGTACTCTGCATAGAAGTTAAATAAGCAGGGTGACAGTATACAGCCTTGACGTACTCCTTTTCCTCTTTGGAACCAGTCTAAAGCATAAATGAAACTATAGAAAGGGAAAACAGAGGAAAAATTAACTTGGGATTCACAATGTGGATTCTTCTAAGAGGATTTAGTTTTAGGAGATCCACATAGGTAGTTGTTAATGGTTTTCAGCTCCAAGTTTATGTGGGATGTTGAATTTATAAACATTTATGAAATTACAACAAATTGATAGATAAAAAGATAAGGACCCTCTTCAGAGTGTGTCCTGAACCAAGATTATGATCAATCTAATGTTTCACCTGAGACCCATAAGAATATTGAGAAAAATAAGATGAAAAGTATAACATTAGGTATATGTGTTAAAAATTAAGGATAATCACAACAATAAGAGAAATGTAATGGTTGACTTCTAAAGCAATAAAAAAGAAAAAATAATGAAACTTCTACAGAAAGCCTGAAAACAGGAGAGAAAAGAAATAAAGTAAAACATTGGTTAGTAACAAACATAGAGTAAAGCTGTAGAAATGAATTCAAATGATGAGTAATCACTAAAATTCTACACTATTATACTCTCCTAAAAAAGGCTACAGATTGCATAACTATTTTATCATATACTATTTAAAGAAACAGTAAAAATGAAATGTTATAATGGAAAAAATCATACTGGAAAATACTAATTAGAAAACATCTGGAGTCGTGATATTAATATCAGACAAAATAGAACCTAAGGCAAAACACACTAACAGAAAAACAAAAGCACATTAATTGAGGATAAAAGAAGTAATAACCCCTTAAGAATGTAAAGCCATATTATAGTTGCATATCACTTACAACAAAGCTTCATAATATCTGAAGTAGATAAAATAGAAATACAAAAGTCAACATATCCAAAATATACTCATTTAGATACTGATATGTCAAACAGATTAAAAATGGTCAAGATAGAAGATGTGAATAACCCTAAAAATAAGCTTGATCTTAAGCTTAGAATTATATGATCTCCACCCTTGGAATCCACATGTAAGTGATACCATTCATTATTTATCCTTCTCTGTTGGGCTTATTTGTTTAGAAGAATGCCTTCATCCATGTTGTCATAAATGACAGGATTTACTTCTTTTCTAAGGCTGAATAATATTCCATTGTGTACATGGTGGTTTAGTCACTAAGTTTTGTCCAACTCTTGCAAACGCCATGGACTGTAGCCCAGCAGGTTCTTCTGTCTATGGGATTTCCCAGGCAAGAATACTGGAGTGGGTTGCCATTTCCTTCTTCATTGTATACATACTCTACATCTTTTGATCCATTAATCCATTTATGGACTCTCTTATTTTTTCCATACTCTGTGAATAATGCTAGGAGCTTCCCAGGTGGCACTAGTGGTAAAGAACCCACCTGCCAATGCAAGAGACAAAAGATACCTGGGTTAAATCCCTGCGTTGGGAAGATCCCCTGGAGGAGGGCATGGTAAACCACTCCAGTATTCTTGTCTGGAGAATCCCATGGGCAGAGGAGCTTAGCAGGTTACAGTCTATAGGGTCGAAAAGAGTTGGACATGACTGAAGAGACTTAGCATGCACGTATGAATAATGTTGCACTGAGCAAGGGAGTGCAGGTATCATTTTGAGGTAATGGCTCTATCTCTCTTCAGAGGTAGGATTGCTGGATCATATGATAGCTCTATATCTTTATATTATTGAGGGACCTCCATATTGTTTTCTGTAATGTCTGTACCACTTTACATTTACACCACTGGTGTTCAAGAGTTCCCTTCTTTTCTTCACTCATCTTGGCTGGAATTTTATCTCTGGTCTTTTTTTTAATAGAGGAAAGTGTAAACTCTAGAAAGTATTCCTAAATGGTTATGTTCATAATTGAAAAATAATGGGCAAATGAAACCATATGCAACAATATTTTTAAATGGACTGGATGGGTATACATTGGCTCTAGAGTAGTTGATATTAATACTATAGAGAATGAAAGAAAAGGAATTACGTTAATTATAAAAATTAATGCAAGAAGTATACATTAATATTGTCAAATCAAGGTGCTGGTTACGAGTGTTATCATAAACTAGTTTTAGTTTTCCCCACTTTTTCTTGGTCTGTGTTTATTTTTTCAAATTAAGAAATTTAAACTGAAAACCTGCTAACATACATCTTATCTGTCCATAATTTCTATTGCTTGCTTTTTGTTTTTTTATTTTTCATGACAAGGAAAAGTCACATATGAATGCAGGGATCAACAGTAGATCAGTTCACCTCCCTAAACCTTGAGGGCTTGAATTAGATGATTTTTAGGTCCCGTTAGCAATATGATTCTCTGAAATCCTACAGGAAACCTCATATTTCTTTCACTACAAGGAGAGCCTCTCTCAAACAATTAATAATAGGTTCTTCCCTCATGGTATGCGGCTTTATTTTTATTATCTTCATATAATACTTGACCTGTCTGTGAATGCCAAATACTGCTGTGAAAATGAAAAGACCCTTCTAAGTGCTTAGCATCCTTCTAGGATTCATGGATGTGGAGGTGTTTAAATATTACTAGAATTGTGTTGGAATAAATAATGTCCCCTTGACTGTCTTTAGAAAGCAGAACTGGTTTTTCAGCACTCTAGGTAAGTATTTGAGTGAAATAAAGTTTAAAGATAAAGAAAAACTTAGGGAACAACAATGCTACAAATTATAGAAAAAAACAAAAACACAAAAGAAAATCAACAGACAAAATTTAAATTAGCTCCCTATTTGTAAACCTGAAGGGGTTTAGAATATTTTTTCTTATCTTAAGACATAAAATAATTATATGAATATAAGGTTGAGATGGAGAATAATCACATGGGAAGCTGCTGTTAATGATTCTCCTTGAGAAACAGTATTACATGCTGATCAAGTGAGAGCAGGTTTTCATGGCACAGGAGTATGAAGGATACTGTGGGACACCAGCAAGGTGTGATATTTTGACTCAGGAGTTAATTATATTGTGTTTGCCTTATAAAAAGTATGTAAATTATGGTTATGCTTTATGAATATGTCTGCATAAAATCTTAGGTGGGTTATGCATAAATATCTATCTGTATCTATCAAATGAAAAGTGAAAGTGATGGTCACTCAGTTGTGATCAACTCTTTGTGACCCCATGGGCTGTAGCCTGCCAGGCTCCTCTGCCCATGGAATTCTCCAGGCAAGAATACTGGAGTGTGTTGCCATTCCTTTCTCCAGGGATCTTGCTGTCCCAGGGATTAAACCCAGGTGTCCTGTGTTGCAGGCAGATTCTTTACCATCTGAGTCAACAGGGAAGCCCCATGGGTAATACATAATAAATTCTCAGTAAATAAAGTAGAATATTTTGAAATATATATTAAGAGAAGCTTGAAGAAATATGGGGCTCCATGTGGTTTGGTTCATTGCTATCTCTAGAGGGGAGTGCCTCTGATACATTATGACAACAGTGGTAATTATTACTTGAATTTCATTGGAATAAATGAATAAATGGCTTCCTTCGTGGCTCATCGATAAAGACTCTGCCTGCAATGCAAGAGACCCTGGTTTGATTCCTGGGTCGGAAAGATCCCCTGGAGAAGAGAGAGTACCCACTCCAAAATTCTTGGGCTTCCCTTGTATGGCTTATCTGGTAAAGAATCCACCTGCAATGCAGGAGACCTGGGTTCAATCCCTGGGTTGGGAAGATCCCCTGGAGAAAGCAACAGCTACCCACACCAGTATTCTGGCCTGGAGAATTCCATGGACTGGATAGTCCATGTGGTCGCATGGAGTCGGACACGACTGACAGATTTTCACTTTCATTGGAATAAATAATGTCACCTTGACTGTCTTCAAAAAGCAGAACTGGTTTATCAGCACTCTAGGGAGAAGGCAATGGCACCCTACTCCAGTACTCTTGCCTGGAAAATCCCATGGATGGAGGAACCTGGTAGGCTGCAGTCCATGGGGTCATGAAGAGTTGGACACGACTGAGCGACTTCACTTTCACTTTTCATTTTCATGCATTGGAGAAGGAAATGGCAACCCACTCCAGTGTTCTTGCCTGGAAAATCCCAGGGATGGTGAAGCCTGGTGGGCTGCCGTCTGTGGGGTCGCAAAGAGTTGGACATGCCTGAAGCGACTTAGCAGCAGCAGGGAGGTTGGAGGAGAGAATGCTTGTGCCTTAGGAAAACTGACCAAATACTGCTCTGAAAATGATAAGACCCTTCTAAGTGCTTAGCATCCTTATAGGATTCATGGATGTGGAGCAGAGGATGCTTGTGCCCTAGGAAAACTGATGCAATGCTGAGTTCTAGGAAATTGGTGAAGTGCTTTTTGCTTTAACAGAGAGGAGAGTATTTGGTACAGACACCCCTGAGTGGCACACAAGCAGATAGGAGCAAAGACAGTCCATGATACTGGACTGGACATACATAGGAGCACAGGAGACAGCTTCTAGAGACACTACACCCAGATATAACTGCAAGGACTTGCAGTTGAGTGTGGGACCCAAATAGACAGACAATGCAAATTCATGGAAGAGACAGGTTATTTGAGTATAAAATGCAATATGTGATTTTAAAATGAAACTGTATGTCTGAATAGGCAATTTTCTTCAATAAACTAAGCTTGCTTTTCAAAAAAAAAACTCTAACTGAAATATTTTAGCAATGTATTGGTATTCCTTAACATAATGCTTTGAAAGTAATTTAAGCTGTCTTAATGATTCAAGAAGCCTTATCATAAAATAACAGAATTTACTTTAATATTTTAATTCCCATAGAAAATACTTCAATAGTAGAATATCCTTTATACTAAATGGTCTCAGATAATCCAGATACGTGAGACTCTCTAATTTTTGAACATTATTTTTCTCTGTTATCTGGCTGCACTATCACTTACTCCTTCTTCTGAAGCATGCCTCTACTGCTTCTTTGTTTTTGTTCCTCTTTCTCTAAATATGGGCTTCCTGGTTAAGAATGGTAAAGAATCTGTCTGCAATGTGGGAGACCTGGGTTCGATCCCTAGGTTGGGAATAACCCCTGGAGGAGGGCATGGCAAACCACTCCAGTATTTTTGCCTAGAGAACTCCATGGACAGAGAAGCCTGGCAGGCTACATACAGTCCATGGGGTCGCAATGTCAGACAGGACTGAGTGATTTTCAATTCACTTCACTTCATTTTTCTGAATATATATCTAATTAAGCTGTATGAATTTTCTAGTCTGCTTTGGTGTGTGAAATCAAATATATCAGATATTTACTTTATCTCAAGCATAAAAAGAAGAAATTCTATAAAGGGCAAATGGCTTTTTAAAAATAATAATAATAGTAGTAAAAATTACACCTAGAATTTACTGAGTACTTATTTAGTACCAGGCACTGTTCTAAGTTCTTCACATGTATTTTCTCACTTAATCTTCATAATAATCTTTTTACATAGGTACTATTTTCATTCTCATTTTACAGATGATGAGACTGAAGCACCTCTAGGCCAAGATTAAATATATGATACATGATAGGCCCACATGTCAAACTTGAACGTGTTATCAAATTAGATGTGAGGCCCTCCTCTTGGGGCCCTAGCTGAACTGAAACACCCCTGGCTTGGTCAGGGAGCTCTTTCCCACTCGAGTTCACATTGCCAAAAACAAAACCAAGTTTGATGAGAAAAAGACAGGATTTTACTCAATGGCCAGAGAATGGAGGAGTGCAAGCCAAATGATACCTTCTCCCCAAATAGAGGGACAAAGGGAATTTTAAGGGTTAGGAATTTTAAGGCAGACAGGTCATTAAGGCTCTAGACATTGCACATGGTACACATTGTGCTTAGCAGAGTACAAATCCTTGCTTTGGGCAATGCTTTTTGCATCGTGATGAAGCAGAAATAACTTTTGGATACCTCCAGGTTTCATGCATTGGAGAAGGCAATGGCAACCTACTCCAGTGCTCTTGCCTGGAGAATCCCATGGACGGAGGAGCCTGGTGGGCTGCCGTCTATGAGGTCGCACAGAGTCGGACACGACCGAAGTGACTTAACAGCAGCGGCAGCAGCAGGTTTCATCTGCTGAGGCAAGTTCACACGGTCAAGTTAGAGTTGGTTTGGAGTGGTTGATCACTATATATCTTTCAAAGCATAACTTCTCAGAGCAGAGCAGCAAAGCATTTCTGCCATGCACCAGATATGTTTGAATCAGAGATAAATCAAGACATCCCCACCCAAAAAACAAAAAAGTTTCTGTGCCTGGGGCCTGGGTTGGATATCATGGTTGACAAACAGTTTGGTTCCAGTACTTTGAATATGATTTTTTTCTTTTATAAATAAAATATAAAAGCCAAGAAGAGTATCTCCTAATGGCTTAACTATGAGGATATTTTTCTGAAATATATATATATATATATATAGTTGATAATAACTGAATTAATGAATCTTTAAGAAAAATATACAACTCTAATATAAAGACTCTAAGGCCAAAATCAGTCAACCTCTCATGAAAGAGGTGTTACTGAATTATAACAGCCCCAATCCGCAGTTCAAGATTGTCTTCTTGCAACCAGCGATTGAACTCTACACCATCAAAGCCACACACCTCAGCTTTATTCTGTTTGCTTTAATGGAAGCCTGACAAGCTCTTCTTCCAGTGGGGAGATAGCAGATCTGACTGGTGTAACTAAGTTCAGCTATGGAGCAAAGGTAAGCTTTCCATTATCAGAGGTATTTTGATTGCTGTTTAATTTCACTCGGCTGTTTTTTTGAGATAAAGATCTGCTCTTCTTTTTAATACCAGATGATGGTGGGACTTCCAGAAATGATAGGTGCTACTTTATGATGATTTTTAAGCAAAACTAATTTTTGATTCCTCTTTGAGCCCAAGAGACATAATATTTTTCATTTCTATATGCGGCAGCACACTGTGATTTGTCACTAATGTCTGTAATGACAACTCAAGAATTTTATGCATCACTTAGTAATTGTCAACTAATGATTCTAAGACTTTGGGTATATACTTGACTTTAAAAAAACTGTGGGATTATTGCATATTTTAGGTTTCTTAAGATAGTAAAGATTCAATTATAAACTGTAAACACTTTAAAATTGTGTTTTAAATTTTGAGTTTTAAAATTGTTATTTTAAAATTGATTTTTTAATTTCAAAATTGATATTTTAAAATTGATTCAATTATAAACTGTAAACACTTTAAAATTGTGTTTTAAATGGGGAACACATGTATAATTTTTTTAAATTAAAATTGAAAAAAAAATAAAAAAAATTAAAAAATAAAATTGTGTTTTAAATTTTGAATTTTAAAATTGTTCATTTTAAAATGAACAATTTTATGTTCATTTTAAATTCATTAAAAATTCATTTCTTTTAGAGTGGGATGCAAAATTCAAGATTGATCCTAATTGTCTAAAAATATATTTTATTTATACTATAATTTATCTCTTGTGGCTATCTAAGAATTTTAAAAATAGTTGAAGTAAAGAGACATTAAGACAATTTAATAGCATCTGTTGTATTCAAAGAACTGTGTTAACAGAAAATAGAGTTATACTGATAATTAGCTTGGCCCATTCACTTATTTCTTTTCTTCCATAAAAAGTGAACTTTGAGGTTTTTTTTTTTTTTTCCTAAAAAACCTATATACCTATTTTACAGATCTCGAAAATATTTGTTTTAAAACCATCTTGAAGGTTTATGTGTCTCATGTTTTACTTGAAGCACACTATTTGAATTAATTCTAAGAAGGTTGAAAGGCCATCAAAATTTATAAGATTCTTGAATAATTTTAAAAAGCTTTACTTCTTAAACTAGTCACAGTTAGTCCTACAGAAGAACCATTAGTGAAGATGCCATTGTATGTAGGAAACAGGTTCAATTACATCCAATATTATATGTGATCTGGAGATAGAACATAAATGAGTTTTAATTTAAAAAATAAAAGTAAAGATGATATAGCAAACATGCCCCTGACTCAGAATCTAAGTTAATATTATGGGATTTTCAAATGGAATAAATATGGGGCTGATTGTCTGTTTTCCCTTCTGCAAATGAGGTTAGGTAATATCTTGCAAATAAGAAGCTTATTTTCAACACAAATCCAGAAACAGAGTGCTCACAGCTCATTCTTCACAGGAATAATCAGAAAGTTGCCTGTTGAAGGTCAAATCTGTCACACAGAGTAGATAATACCTCAGAAGTATGGCTTATTTCTAAAATAAATGCTTCAACCAATGATCAAGTTAAGTAGCCAAATATACATTTCTGTATTTATAACCATCACTGCAATCTTCTATTAAATGCGTACTGATGTCTATATCTTATGTTTATATAGCATCTACCATCTGAAGATCTGAAAATACTTGCTGTATCTTATCTAACTCAGCTTCACAAATACTTTGATTACAAGCATTTTATAGTTTGAAAAATAAAATGCACAGAGAGGGGCATTTATTTCCTAGTAATCATATAACAAGAAAGTGGGATATCCAAGGCTTCATTACAGTTAGCTCTTCAGAGCACCATCAAGTCCACATCTGCCAAATACCCTGCAAAATATGCACACAAAAAAGTGCCATACTTGAAAATAGTTTCAGGTATAAATTTTCCAAAAGTTTAAATCACAATATGGGTTATATCTTAATCCAGATGGCAATTTTGCTTTATTATATAATAATACTGAGTTCACAGGTTACCCGAAAGTCTGCCATTTTATCTGTCTCTTAAAATGTGACTACATAATTTTATATAAAGAAAAATGTTAAGAACAGTTTCATTTAAATAGTTTCTCTTTTTGCTTTATATTTATTTGATACATATTATTTGTGAAATAGTTAGTGTAGGGTATACTTAAGTACTATGAATATTTAGCAAAATCATCCTATCAGAAATTTGAGCTATTATTCATTCAAAACTACTCCTGTTTCTAGAAAAATTATAAGTTAAGTTTCATTAAAGACATGAGCTTAAAGTGCTTTCCAGTTGGCTCTATCCTAATTGTTACCAAGCAGTACAAAAGAATGCATAATAGCAGAAAGACTGTAACTGCCAATTGACTCCCTTTGACTTTGACAACAGAGAACGTTTGTAGAAAAGTCACAATATATTGGTAGCCCTTTGCCACCAATTTAATCCCATTCTGACCACTCAGCAGAATACAACCATTCAAAGAGTGAATGTGATAGCACGAAGTATTTCAGAATCATGATGTCAGTGGGGATGTATCGCCAGTATCTGCACTTAGTTACCAATTTATCACCGGGCTATATCAGTGACACAATGGGCATACTGCCCAAAGTGGCTGGTTATTCGAGAATGAAACTAGCTCCTACTTGTGGAGAAAAGGTGTTGTTCAGCTGTTCCCAGCAGGGTGATTTACTTAGAATTTTTAAGCATCTAGGTTTGCGTTTCTCATCGTGCAAACATCCCATTTAAGCTACATGTTTTCCCTTATATTTCTGAAGGTGACTTCTTAATTATGCCATACATTAATAAACTCTATTTTTAATTATCCTTAAAAAATATCCCCTTTGCTTATAAAGTGGTTAGACACAAGGAATGTAGGATAAACAGCTAGACAACCTCATAGTTACTTCCCTGAGCCTTGGATTTCTCACTGATAAAATGATTCTCCATTTTACTTTTAAACCTCTTTTTACCTGAATATTCTTTGGTTCTGTGATCTAACTCTCTGACCTTCACCCAAAGCACATACAAGAACATCTTCATTCTCAATTCTTTCTATTCTAGGAATAAACTGAATCTTTGGCTAGTCCACTGGTCCTCATTTTCAGAGTGGCCAAGCGATACGTACCTTTGGATACAATGATAGTAAAATCCTTCTTTTGTTTTTATCCATATTTCCTCTACTACTATGTTTGTGATAATGCGTCTTTATCCTTCAATCTCATCTACAAATATGCATTTAACACAAACTATATAGAAAGTATTGTGCTGATCTGACATTAAGAGGTTGAACTCATCATCCCATTTACAAGCACTTACATAAAAACCTCAACTTCTTTGTTCATTTTTCTATCATTCATCAGTTCAGCTCAGTTCAGTCGATCAGTCGTGTACAACTCTTTGCCTCCCCATAGACTGCAGCATGCGAGGCCTCCCTCTCCATCACCAATTCCCAGGGTTTACTCAAACACATGTCCATTGAGTTGGTGATGCCATCCAGCCATCTCATCCTCTGTCGTCCCCTTCTCCTCCTGCCTTCAATCTTTCCTAGTATCAGGATCTTCTCCAGTGAGTTAGTTCTTCACATCAGGTGGCCAAAATATTGGAGTTTCAGCTTCAGCATTGGTCCTTCCAATGAATATTCAGGACTGATCTCCTTTAGGATGGACTGGTTGGATCTCCTTGCAGTCCAAGGGACTCTCAAGAGTCTTCTCCAACACCACAGTTCAAAAGCATCAATTCTTCAGCACTCACCTTCTTTATAGTCCAACTCTCACATCCATTCATGACTACTGGAAAAACCATAGCTTTGACTAGATGGACCTTTGTTGACAAAGTGATGTCTTTGCTTTTTAATATCCTATCTAGATTGGTCATAACTTTTCTTTTAAGGAGCAAGCGTCTTTTAATTTCATGACTGTAGTCACCATCTGCAGTGATTTTGGAGCCCCCCCCCCAAAATAAAGGCTGTCACTGTTTCCACTATTTTCCCATCTATTTGCCATGAAGTGATGGGACCAGATGCCATGATCTTAGTTTTCTGAATGTTGAGTTTTAAGCCAATTTTTTCACTTTCCTCTTTCACTTTCATCAAGAGACTTTAGTTCTTCACTTTTAGCCATAAGGGTGGTCTCATCTGCATATCTGAGGTTATTGATATTTCTCCTGGCAATCTTGATTCCAGCTTGTGCTTCATCCAGCCCAGCGTTTCTCATGATGTACTCTGCATAGAAGTTAAATAAGCAGGGTGACAATATACAGCCTTGATGGAAAGAGTACATCAAAGCTGTATATTGTCACCCTGCTTGTCATTGATCATATAATACTTATTTTAGTATTTTTATGTTATCATAAAGTTGGGGGGGTCTCTCATGGTATATGCACTCACAACGTACTGCGGGTGCAATGAATCATCTTCCTTTGCAATTAGCTGTACAGTCAATATTATTAAGATGTGAACAAATTCTCTCAGAGGATAGTTCCTTTGGCTTGCACATTGAATGCATTAATATTATATTTCAGTGCTATAAAATGACGGTCCCCAACAAGATCAGGAACTTATGCCAGCATGTAAATCAAGTCACTGCTTTTTTCATCACAAATGTCTTCCTATTAAAAAAAAATTAGTCAGCCTAACTAAATATTGTGCTTAGTTCTATATCTGATTTACTCTTTGGCCTAAGTACTTTATCTCACTTCAGACCAGTAACTAATAGTTTGAGAACTGGCAGTAAGCCCATGGGTCAAACTTTGCATAATTTGTTGTATAGGGTTCCACATTTTATATGCATATTTAATGTTCAGGATAGATATCTGTGTATATATATATTTATGCACATATATATATGCATATATGTATATATCATGTGCTTATAAATGTCTATGTTTTTAATTTTGATTCCAAATATAAATGCCTAGAGAAAAATAAAACTGTTTCATTTGCTTTGTATGGCAACTAATATTTCTCCACATACCCCCCAAATTGTACACATAATGGACATTTAATGTCCATTTGTGAGTAAACAATTTAATGACAATAGTTATAATGACATATTTAATTCTGAAGATGTTTAAGATTCAGCAAATAACCAGCAGTATTTATTTAGTGCTTATGGGATACTGAATACTGTGATACGTAGCATGGAGAGTCAAATATGATGTCTGCCTTGGAGGCAAGGCATTAAATATGTTAAAAAAAAAAAACACAAAAAGCAGTGCAATAATATGTTACATGTACCATAAATATTTATTTGTGTAAATAAACACTAGGGGTTTAGAAAAGAAAAAAATTGCTACTAATCAGGGAAATTTGGAAAAGGCTAAGAAAATCTTCCTAGAAGCAAAGACTCTTGAGTGTATTGATCCCAGATACATGTGGTCAGGGCTTCCCAGGTGGCAGTAGTGGCAAAGAGCCTACCTGCCAATGCATGAGACATAGGAGACATGGGCTTAATTCCTGGGTTGGGAAGATTCTGCTAGAGAAAGGCAAGGCAACCCACTGCAGTATTCTTACCTGAGAATCCCAGGGACAGAGGAGCCTGGTGGGCTACTCCATGGGGTCACAAAGAGTCAGACATGACTGAAGCGACTTAGTACACACACACACTAGGTCGGCCAAAAAGTTCTATCACATTTTTCTATAACATGGTTTGGAAAAACCAAAATGAACTTTTTGGCCAAACCAATATTTCTGGATGAATCTTAGTTCCTTAGCCACAGGAATATTGTAACTTCTACCTAAAAAATATGCCCTAGAATTTTTATATACTATTTACAGTATGGAGAAGACTGTTTTCTGACAGTGTTTACCTGTCTCTTTGATTCACTGTAGAGTGTGCCATTCCCCGATAACAAATAACTAAAGTAAGTACCATAGACTCTAACTGGAACATATGCTTTAATTTGTACACACAAAACTTTCAAATTAAAGAATGAAATTTCAAAATCCAGCAAGATATAAGAATAAATTGATCTCTATTTTAATCCTCTAAGTGTTCATGTTTTGTATCTCTTCACCAACTAACTAGCTCACTGGTATTCAAAGGAAGCCATCTGTATTTGTTCCCTTTGTTTTTCTGCCTCTATAACAAGATGATCTTGAGGTTTTATCCTATCATGTCAGTGAAGAATAATAAAGTACAATGAAGTACAATATATCTACACTAACATGGAGAGCTCTATAATGCTGAATAATAATGTCATACCTTTGAACACTTTTGTGTTCCTTCCCTTACGATTGCCTGTCTCTTTCCAATTCTTCTTCTGACTGCTGGGATATCTGTACTTTTAATCTCTAATCAACTTCATTCTTCTTTCTGCAGCTGTTGTGAAGTACAAGCAAAATTCTTTAGCACATTTTACCTTTTATTTCTTCCCCCTCCCCAAAATATTGATTATATCAGCCACCTTACTCAAAATGATTCTTTTGGGAGAAACCTAATAAAATTCTAAGCCTATTCCAGGCTTGCAGACTTACATCCTGTTTACTTCAGGTAAACATCTCTATTTAACCAGAAAATCCAAAGCTTTATAACAGAAGCACTACTTTTCACAGAAAAGTTGTTCCTAACATTTTAGCTTTTAAGGAAAACTTCTGGTATTTTGGAAACTGAATTTGAAAATAGAAGTAGGTTAAAGTGGAAATTTTAGGTCTGTGGATCTAAAATGCCACATAATAATAAATAACACCAGGACCCCAAGCGCATTGCTAAAGGTTTGTTCTCTGATGATGAAAAGAAATTATATTTATGCTATAAAGCTGTTTTTGTTCATAATTTATTTTGAAATGTTTTAAAAAGATTTTTCTATGGTTAGTGGCATGTACCTTTAATTGAGGCAGGCCATATAAAAATTTTTGAGGGTAAATGAAAAGATTGAATTTAAATGTATGTCATAATTGAAAAAAAAAGTTTGGTTTTTTGAAATAAATTTTCTCTAAAAATAACATTAGTGTGAGAAACTAGTCTCCTTGGCTTAAGTGGTTAATCATAACAATAATTCAGCTTTAGAAAGAGGTTCAGATATCATTGATTACTTTCTCCAAATATAAAGTATAGATAAATTGCCATTACTGTTAAATATTCTTATATTAAACATTTTTAAATAGTTCGTTTAATTTAAAAAAAATTGAAAACTTGAATGATTCACGTTTTACTTTTTAGCTCTTAACCTAAAGCTTGAGCATTTTAGGACAGACAATGCAATCAAACAACTTTATAATCAGAATATCTTCATAATTTCTTTCAATTCAAAGTAATAAAATTTTAATAAATTTTTCTAGAAACATATATAATATACATTATATATAAAATATACATTATATATAATATTCATTATGTATAATATACATTGTATATATAATATACATTGTGTGTGTGTGTGTGTGTATATATATATATATATATATATAAGTGCCTGAGATAAATTTGTGAGAATATGCATATAGAGGTTTTTGTAATATGAGAAACATAAAAATATTATATAATTCATCAAAAGAGAAATGATTAAATATAAACGGAAAAAAAGCAAGTTGTAGGACACTACAACACTAATATCATTTTGTTTAAAAAATTATCATATATAGAATTTTATAACTATATGTACCTGCAAGATTATACATTAAACTACTGTCAGAACACATCAGTGCAACAGGATGGGCACAGAAAATATAAGGGCTTTTTGCTATATCTAAAATGATTTTTGTAAAGTTTCAATTTTACTCAGCTTTTGTTTTATAATATTTTAGAATAAAAATAAAACCCCTAATAAATGTAATTTAAAATGCTCACAAAGGGGACAGTCATGGGGCTAGCAACCAGCTGTGTGTATGTAGGTTATAGGTGGTGGCCTATGGGATGTCAAGAAGGCTGCATCCAGGAGATCAATTTGAAAATAGAGAACAAATAAACACCAGAAATGAAAGCTAGGTACAAGGTCAAGTCTTGGCAAGCAGTCAAAACTGACAAGTCATCGTCTGAGAAGTCAGAACACACAGACATCCAGGAGTCTGGAAAAGCAGTGCTACTAAATGTTGATGTGAGTAATGTTGTGGCCAAAATAGTAAATAGCCAGAGTACTCATACCCCATAAATCAAGAAGCTACTCACCTACTGATTATGAACTATGGGACCTAGAATGACAAAGAAGAAAATCAATGATTACAACATTTAGGCAAAGAATTGGGAGGGCAATATAAGAGAAACCAAGATAAACAGTTTGGAAAAATAGGATCAAGGAAAAAAAAAAAAAAAAACCACTCCATTTAGTAAACAGCTAGAGCAGGGATATGAGTAGGGGGGTGGATCCTTATTCCACAAAGTATACTCTATGCCTCCTAGTGAAGCAGAAATGAAGCCAGGGGTGTGGCTAGCCCAGGATATCAAATGAAAATGGGTTTATAAAACTAAGTGAGTGGGTCAGTAGTTAAAATGACAGAAATAGAGAGTGTCAAATTAGCAAACAGGATTTTTGCCTTCTTATTTTTAGTTAAGTAATTTGGGAGCACTAAATATTTTAAAATTACTCTGTTGGTGGGCAAATTTTATTGTGTTATCCATTGTAGCTACCTAAAAATAGTCCTATATGCCTCATTTAGTTTGCAGAGAATTTGTTATTTGAGTGCCCTTCTATTTATTCCTAGGGCATAATTCTTTTTCTTTTTTTATGCTTTCACAAGCCACTTCCCCATCTTAAGAAGGTCATTTAAAATTTCAAGTTTACTCTAAGGACAGTTACCCCTCCCAACTTGATGTTATCCATGAACTTAATGAATAAGAGCTCACTTAATCATCCCTAGTCACTGATAAAGATATAGTACTGGACCCAGGACAGATACTGAAGCATCACTCAATATCTATGTCTATTCTTCAGGGCAGCATGGACCGATTAATAACTACTCTTTGAGTGTGACCTTCGAAGCAGTTGCACACCCGTGCTCTAATAGTAGGATCTCAACTCTGCTTTGCTGTTCTCTAATTAATGTCACACAAGTCTGAATTAAAAGCCTGACTGAAATAAAGATCTTGTATCTATTGCTTTCCTCCTAACCATGGGGTCTGTCACTCTCACAGAGGGAATTAGATTAGTCTGATCTGATTCATTTTTCATAAAGACACATTTTTAACCCCTCCCAGAGCTTCTAAATGTTTGCAAATAAAAAAGTTGGTCAATAAAAAGAACATATAGTAGGCTTTGTGTTTCAAATGTTTGCACTTTCAATATAGAGGTACCTTAGCTAAGAGAAGAATTAAATGCATTTTGATTTTTATTTTTAAGTACCAAGATCAATGAACAGACATTCATTTGCTCATCATTTTCCTTGATTTTTCACACAAAAGATAAAATAAGCTTCAGTATCCATTTATTTGCTATTTATTCCTCTCAGATATCTAAGACAGATGTGTATGGAGGTTTAAGATATATTTTCAAATCTGAAAATTTGTCAAAAACTCTAAAGCGTGCCTTAGAGAAGATAAGGACATGATTTTAAAATACACAAACACAGACACACAGGAAAGAAATACAATAGTTATGACTAGTTTTGGTGGTTTGGTCGCTAAGTCATGCCTGACTCTTGTGATCCCATGGACTGTAGCCTGCCAGGTTCCTCTGTCCATGGGATATCCCAGGCAATAATACTGGAGTGGATTGCCATTTCCTTCTCCAGGGGATCTTCCTGACCCAGGAATCGAACCCAGGTCTCCTGCATTGCAGGCGGATTCTTTACCGATTGAGCTATGAGGGAAGTGCTAACGACTAGTAAATTGGGGAAATTCTTTTTAATTAGACTTGAAAAAACTGCTACTCTGTGCTTTGCATTAGTTTTAAGAAAATCCATCATGATGTTTGCATCAATATATATATATATACATATATATATATAGCACTTTGAAGGAAATGTACTATTGGAAACTCTATGACAAGAAATTCAGAAGATAAATATATTTTATAGTTCTTCATCTTTTTGTGTGTACAAATATGCACAGGCACTCACATGAATTGAACCAAATTATGGAAATAATATCTACTCTCCTTAACCCTATTCAAGTAAATAAAAGAAAATAATGTTTATGTGCTCCAGGAAAATAATCAGTAAATATCAAGCTACGTATAAGCTATACAAAACAGACAAATATTTTTTCCATTCTTCCAGTAAATATTTCTTGAGCATTTACTAAGTGCCAGGCACTGATCTAGGTCCTGGAGATATAAGAGCAAACAAAGATACATTTTCCTGATTCCTGCAACTCTACATTGTAATGGAGGGAAATAGACCATAAGCACATCAATGTGAAAATTGATATAGTATGCAGGTATCAATAACTGACGTGGAGAAAAATAAAGTAGAGAAGGTTTAGGAATGAAAGGTTGTTATTTAAATAGAGTTGATATAAATGACCTCTTTGAACAAAAAACCAAAAGAGATGAGGGAGCAAGCCATACAGTTATCTATGAAAGAGTATTTTCAGGCAAAGAACCATATTAAGATTTTTTTTTTTTAACTTAATTAAAGTGAGCTGGCTATGGTGTCCTCAAACACTGGGCTGTTGAGGAACAAAGATAGTCACTATATATATAGATACTGGAAATTTTTTAAATGAAAATATTTTTATTACTTAGAGGCTATCACAAGTTTTTGCATTAAAACTTGCCCTATTTATAAGTAAAACAGTAATCCTTTATGGATGAAAATTATTTTTTTTTAAGAAATATTATCTGTCAAAGGTTTTTAAATAGAATTTATACCCGAGTAAAGCAATTCAATGAGCAGCATTTTGCCAATTTTATTAGTTATATTTTAAGGTGTTATGAGTGGGCACATACATGTACATCTACACTCAAAACACACATACAGCACACACACACACAGGCACACACACACTCCTATACCACAAAGGTAAATGGTATATTACAGTTAACAATTATATTCAATGTTAACTTATTCACCTTTCTTGATCTTAAAATATATATGAAATGGCCAAGTAAGTAATTTGAAATAATTATGCTTTATATATTGGAAGAAACGGAACACATTTGTCTTATTTAGAACAGCTTAAATTTTGAGGCTTAATGAACTGAAAAATCACTCAACATGACTGCCAAAAGCATGCTATCCTTTCTACCTGCTCTACTTTCTTCCTCAGAATTACCCATACAAAGTTACCACCGGCACCAGTACAAAAGAAAATCTATAACCCAGGGCAATTTTCAAAGTGTGGCAATTTTAAAGGCTTAAAAACAGTGCAATTTTATGGAAAGTGGCCTTTTCACAATTCCAATGTCTGACTGAATCAACTCAAGCATTCAATCAATCATATTACATGGAAGGCCAGCTATACCATGAGGAAGCTGTCAAGTTATCCTTCTGCAGCTGTAATTGACATAATGCATTATCCAAATTGTATGAAAGGACATTGAAATAAAGTGTGCAGTTTGGAATCCAGAAAAAGAAGACTGAGATTATGTTGTCCCTAGGTCACAGGGGAATGGGATTAGAACATTTCATGATAAGTCTGGAATTGATAGAGAAGATAGAAATAATAACCTCCAGCTAAGACAGTATGCAAGGGTGAAGAAAACAATGTGTTAGGGCATGCCAGGTTGTGTTACTCATAGAAAGGCTTGTTATCACTAAAAATGACAGGCAGAGAAAAAATGCTTAATAATAATGAGGTGATGCTTGATTACTCAAGTGATAAATAGAGAAAATGCCATTGCTAAATTAACACCATTCTTTTTCCTGAGTAAAAAGAATATATATGATCTATAAATTTATAAAAGTTGAGTCAAATTTGCAAAATGGGAACTGTGTCAGAAAGTAAAGTCTTTTTATCGACATTTTTAGATGTTTTAAGGTTGACATTTTTCTAGACAGCTATTTTCTTAACAAAAGTTCAGATGGATCCATCTATATATGTAATAACCAAGGTCATAGTTGGATAGAATGTATATGGAGTTAATTAATCAAATAATTGAAGGACTAAATTTTCAAGTGTCATAAATGTTACCATAAGCCAAAACTAGAATCAACCAAATTATGATTTGGCATCATATTCCACATCATACTTCTTTAAAAATCTCCACGGTGGTAAGTGTTGTTATAATTCTGATACCTATTTCCACCATTTTGAATTCTTAGATAAAAATTAATTTTAGCTGAATCCAACTGTCTGTGATTGAGTAGGCTGACAATAATTCTCTATAAAATTTTATTTTAGTAAGGAGTATCAATATTTAGCATCTTTCTGACAGAAAACATATGTGAATCAGAGCATGTCTCTTCTTATGCCACAAAATCAGACCATGAGTGCAAAAATACAAATGGTGTTCCTGAGAAACAAAAGCATTTTACATCCTCATGTTAACCACTTACCAAATAAATAAAGAACATGTAATGTGTTGAAGGCAGAGAAAAAATAGCTACTGAGGACACAATAAGAGTCTTTTATCTTTACTCTTATATCAGTGGTATTTTTGGAGAACAAGGAGACATTAAAATTTTATTTTTGATACTTAATCTTTCCCAAAATATAACATTTCTATTTCCTGGACATAAATTCTTGTTAGTATGAAACACATCATCTTATCATTTACTTTAATACTCCAGACATTATATATGTTTAAGTTAAAGTTAGACTTTCTTTTGGGAAACTTTCTCTTGGGTCATGGAAGTTATGTAATCAATCTTTGTATATCAAACTGTAAGGAATATCCATATTTTTATTCAACTGATACATGTATTCTGTACTGACCTTTCATATAATATAAACAGGCTTGCCATAAGTAGCACAATTTTCTAAAATGATGATAAACACTTCAACATTTTCTGGACAAAACAAAAATCTTCCCTTGATTGCACTATAGTTTTAGTTTTAGAAAATTTAGTCTATTGCAAAACTGTGAAAAAAAATTCAGTGTTTGTGTTCTAGACTCAGAGATTATAAACACATTTTTAATCTATTTAAACTCCAGCTGTGTAATACACAGAATGAGTTTTCATTGGGAGAGACTCTTTCCTACAAAACAGATCCTAGAGTATCCCTGGTTCCCTCCCACTAAAATTCCCCTAATCATTTTATCAACAAAGAATACCCCCTCAGATTTCTACTGCTCTCTAATGGAGGTAACAAGCTGTTTTTTAAACCGTGAACTAGGTCCAGATTTCTAAGGTAAAACCTTGAAATGGGCTCCACAGAATATAGCAATGCTGTGGGTCCACGGATCATAATTTTCATGAACCACAAAATATAATAAATCATTTCCTTTTCAAAAATGTTTTATATACTTCTTATAAAATCAGTTTGTTTATATATATATACATACACATTTGGGATTATATAATCAGCTTGTTACTTATATAGCAACATAACCTCAGTTATCTCTAAGGTTATATGTCCCAGATGTTTGGTGGAGAAAAAGATAACTTTGGCCTCAGGGTATCTTTTTTAATTACCAGAATCTTTTTTTTTTTTTCCTTCAGTTGCCATAAGACCTAATAACAAAGCTTGGTTTGATCAGACTCTGAGAGTTCTGGAGGGAGCGGGGAGGAATCATCAATTGTAAGTTGGTCTCTATAATCCAGACTGTCCTAGAAAGAGCTGGAGAATTCTGTCCTTACACTGAGGCCTCATGGGTGAAGGGAAGGCTAGTCAAAGACTCTGAGTGAGTACTTTAGTGTTATCTCTGGTGCTGCAAATAACCAACCCTTTAAATTTGTGCAAGGTCACTTTGCCTTTAAGCACCTCAGTTTCCTTATCTGTAATAAGAGGGGAGTGGCAATGAACTCTCCTGCCCTTTCCAGCTCTAAAATTATAGATTTTCAGGGATGTGTTTGGAGAACACTCTAGTATTATCATTTCAAAACTAGCAGGGATGCCAGAGCTCAGCAGAGGCTTCCAGCAGTTAGAGGAAATAGTAAATGATTAGTCATTTCCTTTGTTTATGACACTGAAACTGCTGAGCCCAATTGCACTAGGACTTACAGAATTGAAGGGGTCAGAACAGATCAGGCAACCACTCCACACTCTAGACCTATAAGTAATTCATCCCCAAAGAGGTAGTTAAAAAGATACATGGTTTCTCAGCCCCCAAAATAAAAATAGATTTGTAACATTTTAAGCTCTTTTCATTTGTTCACATTGTATCACTTTTATATGCTTTAATAAGGTAGAATCAGTAGATTTGCCATTACCCTTTTATCGCTGAACTTCAACCAACCAACCAACTAATCAATCTACCAAACATTAAATCAATTACCTATGAAACAGAATGATTATGTGCTTCTACAAGAACAAAAGTAAAATCATGGAATTATTGACTACTGGATCTTGATAAGCACTTTCAACCATCATAAAGACAAATATCAAAACACAGTTTAACACTAAAATTATTTTCACTTCTTTTAATTACATTTTCCTATTAAAAGTGGTTTGATTTACTAAAAAGGCTGTAATTTTGAATTTAATTTTATTAGTTTTATATTATTACTTAAAAGCCCATTGAACTGCTAAACAGAGCTGATTTTAAGTCTAACCTCTAAATTCCCATATCAACTTAAGGAGAATTTCTGCTAAAGCCCTGAAGACAGAGTTTATAATTGTCAATTCAGTTGTCAGTTTATCCATAAAATTCAGTAAGCTATTTTATCAAAGGAGCTCTATTTCACTATTTTCTATATCCTGCTTTAGCACTTAGAAAATTTGGCTATATTTGCTCAATAAAAAGCAAATTTAAAATAAAATAATTTGAGGTTAGTTACACAGGTTAGTTAGTTTAAATTCCTGTAATTCAATTTAAAATAAATAATTACTATTTTGGTAAATATATACATCCTTATTTTTATATCCATGTGATTTCATTAGACTTATAGCCCTTAAATTATGTTGTGCATTAGTATCACCCATAGAGCTTAATAAAAATACAGATTTCTAGTTTCTGCTATGATAGCTGGCTTAGTAGGACTGGAAGATGGCGTAGAAGGTAGAATTTTTAACAAGCATGTTAGCTTATGAATCTATTATCCACTCTTTGAAAAGTACCACACTAGACATTTTAGTATTTTGAAGTCACTTGTGGAAGTTTCATTGCTTTCGAAGGGTAAAATATGACACCCCAAGGTGTGCCTCTTTGGCATAAGAATTATTCCTGAATTTCAACAGTGAGTTCTGTTTCTGAGTCTAATCTCTGAATGTTATGCATTTGATAGTGGTTATTTCAGAAATTCAGTTCTTCAAAACTTTATTTCCTGAGCATGTGTACTTTTTGACAATTTGTGTTAAACATGTTTGGATCTTAAGCAAAAATGCCACTCTCCACCCAATAAAGGCTATTGCCCACATAAGCAGAAACCAATTCCTTATTTTTCTTTACAAATTATCTTTTAGCTTATTTTTATATAGGGGTCATGCTGTGGGAAAGAAACACATTCATTATCAATAACATATAATGGAAGGAATTTATATTTATTCTGCTTTGCATATTTTTCTTTTCTATTACTTCACCTCCTGTTTGTGTTTCTGCATTTTGTTAGACCCTTTTAGAGTTACTGTAAACTCTAAAATATCTAAGACATATCACTGATAATGACAACAGAAGCCTTAAAATTCTGGGACACTTCCAGTAATTCATCTTGAAGCAGTATTTTATTTATTTATTTATTGTTAAATATCTTCATGTTATACTATTAAGTCCAAGGACCTATACTTTTTTTATGACTTTGACTAAAGAGAAGACATGTAAGTATACATAAGTATCTGGAAAAAGTTGTATATTACTAAGTCATGGGAAATATGATCAAGCAATGCAAATTACATCAACCAGAGGCACTGCCTCCTATTTTTATGAGGTTATGAGAGATCTGACTTGCTTTCCAATTACTGAAAAATAGCATTCTTGGGGTTCTGAAAACATTTAACATTTTTAAAGAGTTGTTAATATAGAACTCATGAAATAATAGGCCTTCCCTGATAGCTCAGTTGGTAAAGCATTCGCCCACAATGCAGGAGACACTGGTTGGATTCATGGGTCAGGAAGAACCCAGGAAGAAGGGATAGGCTACCCACTCTAGTATTCTTGAACTTCTCTTGTGGCTCAGCTGGTAAAGAAATTGCCTGCAATTCAGGAGACCTGGGTTTGATCCCTGGTTTAGGAAGATCCCCTGGAGAAGGGAAAGGCTACCCACTCCAGTATTCTGGCCTGGAGAATTCCAAGGACTATACAGTCCATGGGGTCTCAAAGAGTTTGACTTGAGTGCCTTTCACTTCACAAAATAATAAGCAATTTGTCGAGAATTACATGTGTTATAATTAAAGAATATATTGTAAAAAAAAAGAATATTTTGTAAAAAAAAAAAAAAACAATTCCCCCAGCAGAATCATTCTTCCATCAATGTGTTTGATGAAAATAATATATACATAGAAATGTGAGAGATTCATAGTAATAAGTATATCTTAAAACTTAAATAATGACAAAGCTTATGTTTTAACTAAAATTTCATCTTTATTTAGGAACAATTTTAGGTCAAGTGTTATTTATTAGATGCTGGAAAATGAGTTCAGAATATGTGAGTATTGTAAGGTATTTCAACAAGGGTTGCCATTTAATTCATATTTTATGACAGTAATTACTTTTCCTTTCATGAAAGGTTATTGCCAAAATGAAAAAGAAGAACTATATATCTCAGATAAATTAAGACCAATGCCTTAAAAAATATTTTTTCTTGAATCCTAGTATTTAACTCTAAAGCTCTCTTGAACATTTTAATAGTAATTTTCTCCTAAAGCAGAAGCTGCAAGAAACTAAGATCCAATTCGAGGAACATGATAGTAAATAAAACCCAGAAGAATAAGGTTGCTATACTGACAAACTACAGAAAGTCTTGAAAATGCAGTATTCCCGTATAAACTACTATTCCCATTTCTCTTTTATATTGTTGGACCCACATGAAATGAGATTGAATCAATTGTCCATCACCTATGTAGTTAAGAAAGTTCTAGCAAAAGTAAAAATTACCATTTGCTCTATCAATGTTTAATAAAAATAAAATAAATTTGTTTTTGGATTATAGTTATTTGTAACTTGCTATTACAAATCATTTTTAATAATGTTTCACAGACTAATTTAATGATTATACTATGACTACTTTCCATATATTTTGGGAGAACTGTTTTTAATACTAAACCTTTTCTCCTCCTTCTCTCTAAATATTTTGAGATACTATTGAACTATTATTATTTGCGAGACTAGCATGAACACTTTTGTGCTAAATTTATTTTTATTGCACTATTAAGGAGGAATTATACATTGGATTAAAGCACTGAAGTTATATAGAATTATAGGGATTGGTTTAATGTGATGGGCTGTTTCATAGGGATTAGTTTTATATAATATGATTTTTTTCCTAGTTTTGCTTCATTTTGTAAGTTGTGGGCATGGAAATATGTACAAATTAAAAATGAGAGCCAGTAGAGTATTTTAATGAAAGTCTGAACTGAATATAATACACTAGGATAAATGTTTGAGGCAGGGTATTATTTTATTTAATGTACTGGTGAATAACTTCATTTTATTCAAGGATAATCTTAGAATATTCTAAATGAAACACAGTGGTAAAAATATGTTTAATTAACTTCTCCAACTTCTAATATATCTATTCCATTTTAATTACCCATAGCACATAATAATCTGATTATCTGATATAATATATATATATTAGTGTATATATATATATATACACATATATATATATTAGAATTTTCCTGTTGATTTTATTGATTTGTTGTTTCTGATTATTTTGTTGGTTGTCTGATTATAACTAGACTTATAATCAATTTGAGGGCCAGGAATTTTGTTCCTTTTGATCATTGTATTTCCAGCATGTGGTAAAGAGTCTATCTCACAGAAGGTGCTTAATAAATATTTGTAATTACTTATTGAGTCAATAATGTTAATATAAATAAATACAATCTGGGAAAGCAAGTTTTTCTAACTCTGCTTTAGAAATTAAGATTCATCTTTATTATAGATATAGAAAACTCTAATACAGGAGTTGGCAAACTTTTTCTATAAAAGATAATAAATATTTTAGTTTCTTCATGCCACACAATCTCTGTCAAAACAATTTAAGAGTACAGTTACAGTGTGAAAGCAGCCATGGATGATACATACATGAATCCATGTGACTGTGTTCTTATAAAATTTTATCTACAAAAAGAAGACCCAATTTGGCCCACCAGAGAGGGTTTGTCATTCCCTGCATGAAGAAATCAGTTAATAAGCCAGACATTTTATTTCTATTTTTGGGCACCAGGAGGGGAAATGAAAGTAATATTATATTCTTTTGTGGATGGTTCTGAACACTGGTTTGAAGTTTTTGACTTTTTTCTAGTGACATGGAAGCCCCATTTAATATGCAAAGGAAGTAAAAAGCCATCACACATAATCAAACTATTGCCATAACACACTATATGAAAAAATTTTTCCTAAACAAAGTTCAAAGTCACTTGAAGGATGAGTTATTTATAAACAACTTCCTAAAAATGACAGTATAAACAGCTTTTATTCTTGAGTATGTTATGAAGAGAAGATTGCATGTGATAAGCATTGTATAGAAAAATCAGGTTTGTGATATTTTGAAAATTAGGGCAAGCAAAATAAGGATGTCAGCACAAATTCTTTAAAATATTACAGTTTTTGTGAGATTTATATTATCTGTCAGTTCAGTTCATTCAGTTGTTTCTGACTCTTTGCCACCCCATGGACTCCAGCACACCAGGCTTCACTGTCTATCACCAATTCCCAGAGTTTACTCAAACTCATGTCCATCGAGTCGGTGATGCCATCCAACTATCTCATCCTTTGTTGTCCTTTTCTCCTGCCTTCAATCTTTCCCAGAATCACGGTCTTTTAAAATGAGTCAGTTCTTCACGTCAGGTGGCCAAAGTATTGGAGTTTCAGTTTCACCATCAGTCTTTCCAATGAATATTCAGGACTGATTTTCTTCAGGATTGACTGGTTGGATCTCCTTGCAGTCTAAGAGACTCTCAAGAGTCTTCTCCAACATCACAGTTCAAGAGCATCATTCTTTGGCACTCAGCTTTCTTTATATTCCAACCTTCACATCCATATATAACTACTGGAAAAACCATAGCTTTGACTAGATGGACCTTTGTCCATCAAGTAATGTCTCTGTTTTTTAATATGCTGTCTAGGTTGGTCATAGTTTTTTCTTCCAAGAAGCGTCTTTTAATTTCATGGCTGCAGTCACCATCTGCAGTGATTTTGGAGACAAAAAAATAAAGTTGGTCACTGTTTCTATTTTCCCCCCATCTATTTGCCCTGAAGTGCTGGGACTGGATGCCATGATCTAGTTTTTTGAATGCTGAGTTTTAAGCCAGCTTCTTTACTCTCATCTTTCACTTTCATCAAGAGGCTCTTTAGTTCCTCTTCACTTTCTGACATAAGAGTGTTACTATCCAAAATACAACCTCCGAAATGAACAACTTTGAATAAAAATACTCAATAAATTGAGTATAATTTATTCTACTCAACAGTGTATAAAAAAATCACTAATACTTTATATTGTTTTTAGTGAAGAATAACAAGACACAACCTTGTCTTACATGTCTTACACATGTCTTACACAACCATGTCTTACAAGAATAACAAGAAAAACCTTGACTATACATGCCTTCGAACCTTCACACTGAAACTGTCTTTCTCTGTTTTCACAGTTGCAACCTTCCTGGAAGCATAAACTACATTTAGAGTTTCTGTTTTCTTAACCTCCCACAGATTATAATCTGAGCCATGGGAATCACTCATTTTAAAGTCACTAAGGGACTTCCCAGGTGATGGTGGTAAAGAATCTGCCTGCTGATGCAGGAGATACAAGAGATGCAAGTTCAGACTCTGGATAGGGATGATCCCTTGGTGTAGGAAATGGCAACCACTCTAGTATTCTTGCCTGGAAAATTCCAAGGACAGAGGAGCCTGGCAGGGAATAGTTCATGGGGTCACAAAGAGTCAGGCATAGCTGAGCATGCACCCAAAATCACTATATCCTCCTCAAAGCCAAATCCAACAATTTTCATCTTCCTTTGCCTTGCTGGAATTCCCTGGTGACTCACACGATAGAGTCTGCCTGCAATGCGGGAGACCAGAGTTCAATCCCCTGGAGGGAAGATCTCCTGGAGAAGAAAATTACAACCCACTCCAGTATTCTTGCCTGGAAAATCCCATGGGTGGAGAAGCCTGGCAGGCTAAGAGTTGCAAAGAGTTGGACCCGACTGAGCGACTTCACTTTTTCTTTTCTTGCCTTGCTGAACACTATACAACTTCTACTGAGTACACTGTTTTGGTACAATCTCCTTTCTTTTGTAGTAATAGGAAATATTGGGTCTCATTATTCTTCACTAAACAACAATATAGAGCAATAGTGAATTTTTTACTCACTATTGAGTGGAATAGATACTACTCAGTTTATTGAGTATTTTTTATTTGTTTATTGAGTAGAATCACTTGGCAGCAAATTAAATTCCATTTTCCTCAATTACTACTCTTTATCCATTCCATTTGCATGCCTTCAGATAATCTGGTTTGATTGGAATTATGGTTTCTCAGTGATAAAACTGAAGCTTACCTCTAAAATTTTGGATTCTTGCTCTGGTGGAGTATGCCAAGCTTCCACAACACAGAAGCAACATTTATTTCCTCTGTTCAATAATTTACTGATCCACTTCTTGCATATTAGATACTAAGAATACTAAGCACATTGCATTGTCCTTCTTTGTGGTACTTCCTTGTAGGGACAAAAGCAATCTTCAGCAGATCACAGCTCTGTAATATGAGATTTACACTTCACCAATGAGGAAATGTTAACAGATGTTAACAATGTTAATATACATTGTGGTGCACATAATTGGTGTTTCCCTGGTAGCTCAGATGGTAAAGAGTCTGCTTGTAATGCAGGAGACCTGGATTCGATCCCTGGGTAGGGAAGATCCACTGGAGAAGAAAATGGCAACCCACTCCAGTATTCTGGCCTGGAAAACCCAATGGATGGGGGAGCCTTTCGGGCTACAGTTCATTGGGTCCCTGGCAGGTTACAGTCCATGGGGTCACAAAGATAAGTAGCTTTGAAGAGTATAACTTTGGAGCTAAATCATCAAGGAAACAAAAGAAAAGAACAATAGATGCTTTTCAAGGAGGAAAACAACATTCTGGGTAAAGCTAGAGTATGCAGGATACTCAAAAAAGAGATGGGTCTAGTGATTTGCTGTGGTTGTTCAGTTGCTCAGTTGCTCAGCTGTGTCTGACTCTGTGACCCAATGGACTGTAGCCCACCAGGCTTCACTGTCCTTCACTATCTCCCAGAAATTGCTCAGACTCATGTCCATTGAGTTGATGATGCCATCGAAACATCTCATCCTCTGTTGCCACCTTCTCCTCCTGTCCTCAATCCTTCCCAGCATCAGAGTCTTTTCCAGTGAGACAGCTTTTTGCATTAAGTGGCCAATCTGACAATCATTTTAACATCTGTCCTTTAGGGTATGGAGAAATTTCTTTGTTCATGGTATATCTTTTTCCTTCCCCACTCAACCAAATAATTAGAGAGGCAGGAATTCTCATTCTTTTTTTTCCTTTGGAGAATATATATATATAACCCAGTCCCTCATATTTGAGGCTGTACAATTACTTCCTGAATTAAGGAATCTCCTGTTCAACTTTACTAATACAAAAGTCTTAACCCCTTGCCTGTCACGTATGTATAATTCACTAACACTCAATTAAGTTCATTCCACTTCCCTCTTTTAACTTCCCTAACATAGAAGTACATGCCATGACAAATCTGCCATTTACCATTAAGAATATCCTTTATGTCCAAGGCTCCATGAGGGTGTAATACTGTCTCATGCAGTACACATAAAGATCTTGTGTTCTGGTTTTTAAAAATCTGGAAAATATGACAAGTTACACTAGAATGAAGTGAATGGCATTACTATTTTGCACCACTGATTGACAGCCATTATTCATCAATTTTATTCAATCTCCCCAACTTCTGTGAAGTTCTTTAACAGAAGCATCACTGTGATGTGAGAAGAAGAGTAAGGCTATTATCTTAACAAAGCTTTTGTAGTTGCCATCAATGTACAAACCTTGAATTTTTATCTTCATTAACTTAGGGGCATGAAATGTAGGCTTTCTTTTCCTTCAAAGACTCTGACTTTATTTGAGATTCAGTACACATCCAATAATAATTAGAACATGATCATGACTCTTGAGTAATGCTTTTGAAGGGTTGCCATTAAAGAGGCTTTTTATTTCTGGTCCACACAGCACAACACAAAATGAGCTGATGCTGGCGGTAATTACCAAGTGAACTCAGTCACTGTAGAAAGTCGAACTGGGAAATTTACATTTGGATAATCTTTGTTATTTCTGTGACTGGCTGTCTAAGAATATAAATATTTAATTTTACCAAATTAATTGTATCGAAAATATTTCTTAACTTTTCAATGTAAACTTTTAAGGGTGTTTTGATAAAAAATCAAAATAATGGCTACTTCTAGGAGGGACACTGATTGACAGAGGGCATGAAAAAAACTTCTGGAGTGATGGTTGATTCTCTGTTTGCATGTAGGTTGTAGTTATACAACTGGGTGGCTCCTCAAATCAGGTACTTAAAATTAGAGTTCTTTATACATCTCATTTTGTTTATTTTCTACTACAAGTTAAACGAAACAGAAAAAAGTGGAATAGAAAAGAAGGAATCATTATATCAATTGTTATTTTTGAAATTCTACTATGTAAAGTAATATTCAGTTATAGAGATGTGGAGGAGTCATTGCCTTTTAAGAGTTCATAACCAACATTCAAATCTTTGGATGCCCACTAAGATTTTAAGCATATCAGAACTACATGGATTCACACATTTTAAATATTTGAAGGTTTAAAGTTTTATGGAAAAGTCTCATGTTGAATAGATACAGACTTTCAGTATGTCAGAAAAGCCTTGATTAGATTCACATATATGAATAATAACTTATCCTGCTGCTGCTGCTGCTGCTAAGTCGTTTCAGTCGTGTCCGGCTCTGTGCGACCCCATAGACGGCAGCCCACCAGGCTCCCCTGTCCCTGGGATTCTCCAGGCAAGAACACTGGAGTGGGTTGCCATTTCCTTCTCCAATGCATGAAAGTGAAAAGTGAAAGTGAAGTCACTCAGTCGTGTCTGACTCTTAGCGACCCCATGGACTGCAGCCTACCAGGCTCCTCTGTCCATTGGATTTTCCAGGCAAAAGTACTGGAGTGGGTTGCCATTGCCTTTTCCAATAACTTATCCTAGGATGTACAAAAACATAAAGTAATCTATGAGGTATAAGTAAAGTTTTAGCCATGTATTATTATTTTATGATATCTTTGTTAGAATCATTAATATCACACTTTAATTTAGATCTTTATAAAAGAGATGATAACTAACCACAAATTCCATTTTCATGGAACTTCAAACAGGATCTTCTCTTAAAGTAGGATTTTCTCTAACTTAAAACAGGATCATATACCTTCTGTCCATGGTTGTTTTCTATTGGGTAGAACATATTTAGTCAAAAACAAAGCAAAATGAAAAAATTCCTGTATCAAAGACATAACGAAGTCACTTTATATTATTTAGGTACAAATATCCTTTTTCCTTATTTGAAGCTTACTTCCACTTCTGTGACAAAGTATTTATTTCTTTTATTTTTCTATAGACTTTGTTTAACCTTGGCTGTATAACAGTGCTCAGTCTTTTCTGACTTTCCTTATTCATGCATGTATTGCTTTTACAGATCAGTTGTGAGCTCTATGAAAGATATAATCACATCTCCATACTCTCAAAAGAGTGTAGTACAACACCTTAAATTCAATAACCAGTTGAAACTTATTTCTCTCAAAGCCAAGTGCTTGGAGTTAATCTTTAACACTTTAATCCCTGGTAACAGTATAATACAAACAGAACAGAAAAACAGTAGGGTTCTCTCGTGGTTATTCCTCTAGTTCTGTGGAAAGAGAACAGCTGTCATATAACTGAGTGGTAAGTACCAGTACTAACCTCTAGTCTACAGGCTCCTTTCTTCCCAGGACCTGACAAGGAAGGTAAGGTTGTTTATATATTTTGCTTTTCTGCCAATCCCTCAAAGTGGTTGTTCAAACCCTACCATTTCCTGCAAGCTACTTCTCATCCATCCTCACCAGAATCTCAGCAAATGACTATACTTCCTACATCTTAGGATAAAAGAGCCACTGGACTTGAGGGCTGCAATCTTTTCTTCTACGATAAATGTATTTCCATCCAAATTCAGCCTTAATCTTTCCACTTCTGTCTATGGAAAAAGACCCCTCCTTCTATAAAAGCTAATGCTTCCATCCTCTTTTGCTGAGACCTTCTTCCCAGTCATCTATTCATTTCAAAATCATTAATATCCTTTCTCCTCCATTCACATAGTATGTCCCATCCTAAAACTGCTCCTTGGTTAGGCCTCTCTATATAACTCACTACCTCCACTTCTACAAAAAGTAGTCTAAACCAGGAGCCTGCAAATTTTAAGTATAGATAGTAAATATGTTAACCTTCGCAGGCTAGAGTTGCCACACCTTTTCAGCTCAGCAGTTGTAGCATGATTGCTTTTCCGGTCCTCTCCTCTTGTTCTCCACTGCCATCTAAACCCAACTAATTTAAATGTTATCTACCCTGACTATCGCAATAACTTCCCTGATTCTTTTATTTCTCTGCTGAGGTGTTTCAGTGTTCAATATCTCCCCCTTCAGTTGTTACTTTTTAACATTGCTAGTAATGTTTTTGCAAATTGTAAATACTATATAAATCCATGCTTAGAATTAGTGAATGGATTATCCTTGAGAATAAAATACCAACTCAACTCAGAGAGAAGGGGAAACACCCTGCTCTTATCTCTGCACATTTATTTCATCTTCTCTCTAGATATCCTAGACTTCATGAAACTCTCCAAATGTGCTTTAAATTACTCCCATATGCTTTCTTACTTCTATGTACATTTAACTGGAATGTTTTCCTTCCCAGGATGCCTTTGTCCGATCATCTTCATCTTTTAATTCTCTATGCAGGGATGTGGAAACATTTAGCTTTCTGTGTTAGAATGTTCCCTTAGGACCTGGACATCACTAATATCTTGTATTATACTGTTTCCAGGGCAGTGTACTGAATATATGAATTGAAAGACATAGAGCAATATTGATAAAAACCATGCTCTGTTGGTTAATGTTTAGCAATGGATGGACCCAATCCTTTCAAAGTGGCAAGTCATTTGGAATTGCTAGTGGCTGATTTGACTCCTCCCTCATTGTCTAACCCCACAATAATCAGTGACTTTCACTTTCATGGCCTCAAAAGGCATAGGACACTAAGTATTGGGGACATTCTTACCTGTAACTCTAAATTTCTTCCCTTCTTCACATGACTTGCTCCACCAATACTCCTATACTGAGAAATACTCAGGCAAAACAGCTGTCAAGTACTTCCAAGCACTTCTTCTCCATGCAATTGCATGCTGACAGTAAAGAGGATCTTTGGGTTTTTCTAGCTCATCCAGAATCTAGACCAAAAGGGAAATGTTAGTATTTCTTTCTATAGCTACTTCCAGTTTTAACTAGCAATGCTTTTAGGAGTCCCTTCCTGGAATGTAGCTTGAGGTCTAATATATAATTCAGAAACAACAACACATATCCTCAGTTCGTATTCTAATACACCTTAAGTATCATCTTTAAGCCAATTTTACTCCTACAGGACTGACTCTCCTTAGCCTGGATCCATTTATTATAATAGAAATCGTCACTTGAATTCCCAACAGTCACCTATCCCAATGAATAGGACTAGACCCACATAGTTTATCAAACCAAAAATCTAGTGTCATCTTCAAATTTTTCCTCTTTTTTACCATTCAATTCATTCTGCCCAATCACCAAGTCCTTCCTGAGTTCTTAAATATACCTCAACTCCATCCACTGCTAAACCCCAATTCAAACAATTTCTCATCTGGATTATTGTAATTACCCAATAAGTGGTCTCTCCAGTGACAATTTTATATTTCTTCATGCTATATTCTTCACGCTGTAGACAGAAGAACATCTGCAAAAAGCACATTGGCCAATGCTATTCTTCTTCAAAACACACACATATTTTTATCTGGACCATTCTCATTTGGCCCTGCTTATTTTTTCAGAAACATTCCCTTATCTTTACTCAGCTTTCTGCTCCTATATTTGCATTCCCTTGGGACCAGGAAGTTAAAATACCACTTGTAGACTTCTAGGTATCTCTTCCCTGACTGCTTCTTGGCAGGGTCCTTACATAAATTTGATATTTACTCTGCTTGGAATGGTCTTCCTTTTCTTCAACCCACTGCCTCTCCCAAAGAAAGGTAATGCCAAAGAATGCTCAAACTACTGCACAATTGCACTCTTCTCACAAACTAGCAAAGTAATGCTTAAAATTCCCCAAGCCAGGCTTCAACAGTTTGTAAACTGTGAACTTCCAGATGTTCAAGCTGGATTTAGAAAAGGCAGAGGAACAAGAAATCAAATTGCCAACATCTATTGGATCATTGGAAAAGCAAGAGAGTTCCAGAAAAACATCTATTTCTGCTTTATTGACTATGCCAAAGCCTTTGACTGTGTGGGTAACAACAAACTGTGGAAAATTCTGAAAGAGATGGGATTACCAGACCACCTGACCTGTCTCCTGAGAAATCTGTATGCAGGTCGAGAAGCAACCCTTAGAACTAGACATGGAACAACAGACTGGTTCCAAATAGGAAAAGGAGTGCATCGAAGCTGTATATTGTCACCTTGCTTATTTAACTTACATGCAGAGTACATCATGAGAAATGCTGGGCTGAATGAAGCACAAGCTGGAATCAAGATTGCCAGGAGAAATATCAATAAACTCAGATATGCAGATGACACTCCCCTTATGGCAGAAAGTGAAGAAAAATGAAAGAGCCTCTTGCTGAAAGTGAAAGGGGAGAGGGAAAACAGTTGGCTTAAAGCTCAACTTTCAGAAAACAAAGATCTTGGCATCTGGTCCCATCACTTCATGGCAAGTAGATGGGAAAACAGTGAAAACAGTGACAGTTTATTCATTTATTTTTTTAGGGGGGGGCCTCCGAAATTATTGCAGATGGTGACTGCAACCATAAAATTAAAAGATGCTTGCTCCTTAGAAGAAAAGCCATGACCAACTTAGACAGCATATTAAAAAGCAGAAACATTACTTTGCCAATAATCCATCTAGTCAAAGCTATGGTTTTTCCAGTAGTCATGTATGGATATGAGTTTTGGGCAATATAGAAAGCTGAGCGCTGAAGAATTGACGCTTTTGAACTGTGGTGTTGGAGAAGACTCTTGAGAGTCCCTTGGACTGCAAGAAGATCCAGCCAGTCAATCCTGAAGGAAATCAGTCCTGAATATTCATTGGAAGGACTGATGCTGAAGCTTAAACTCCAGTACTTTGTCCACCTGATGTGGAGAACTGACTCATTTGAAAAGACCCTGATGCTGGGAAAGATTAAAGGCAGGAGGAGAAGGGGAGGACAGAGGATGAGATAGTTGGTTGGTATCACCGACTCAATGGACATGAGTTTGAGTACACTCCAGGAGTTGGTGATGAACAGGGAGACTTGGCATGCTGCAGTCCATGGGGTCACAAAGAGTCGGACACGACTGAGTGACTGAACTGAATTGAACCTTTCTCTCAAGGATCACATCCTGCTTTCTCATCTTATAAGATTTCCCTGAAATACCAGGTTTGTTTTGCACATCTCTTATATGTTCCTACACTCTTCTCTTTCTCTTGTTATCTGTATTGTAAACATCTGTTCATTGTCTGTCTATCTTTAGGGACATTAAGTTCCATGATGAGGAATGCTGTTTTGTTCTTAATTATATATCCAGGGACAATTATACAGTAACTGATTAGCATAATATGAGATAAATGGAATAAATGAATGAATAATTACAGTTTTAATGATAAGAAATCAAAAAAAGAATATGTGAGATAATAGAACATCATTAAGTATTTCCAGAAGAAACCATCTTCAAACTACCTTTTCTACTAGCTGATAGAATAAAAGACCATATAGACTGAGTTAATAAACAGAAACTGTTTAGTGACTATTGAACTCCATATAGAATTTATAAATATATATCAAGCTTTTTGTGGATCAAAACTTATTATTTCACACAATGACCTTTTCATTTAAAAACATATTGTCTTGAGAACCATCTTCATTATTTTTCCTTTTTTTTAAAATTTTCTCAATAGTTGTTTGAATTTGGCTATGCACTGTTGAATAGAAGTATGTGAGCAGCCTAAAAATACAAAGGAATTCTTCTAGAATCAAAAAGAATATGAAAAAGAAATGGAAAAGATTCACAAAGAAGTGGAGAATTCAGAATTGTGTAGTGCCATGACTCAATTAAAATGTTTATGTCAGAACCAAAAAATCTCATATTGATATATTTTTTCATTTTGCAGTATAATTATTTGAACATCCTCAGAGTTATAAAGCAGTGCAGGCTCTTCATTTGTTAAGTAATTATAGGTTAAGAATGACAAAGTAGAGATGTACTAATAAAAACTTATTTAAATACCAATGAAGTCAATTAAATGCTGCTTAGCTTTTTAAATTTTATTTAAAAAGTTAATCATAGTAACTTACTTTCAGGGTCTCTGAATTTTCTTTCTGTGAAAAAAATGTCCAAGTATAAAATGAAGATTATAGGTTCCCCTTGTTTGCTACACAGAAAGTTTTATATATAATGTACAAATACACACTCATATAAAAAGCCTTTACTCTTTAATTTCAAGGAATATGCTACTTACTTTTCTCCAACTTGGAAAATATTTATAACATAACTTCCTTTCTATAGTCTTGAAATATTTGAAAACAAGTATTCCATCTTCCACTTTGCTTTTCTACTCAGGTCTTCCTTTTTGTTTTCAACTAATTTTCTCCTCATCCCTGAAAGCAACAGTGCTAAGCATGAGTGGATTATAAGTCAAGAGAATGCATATACATGGATAGAAAAGTGCTTATCATCTATATATTTACGATTAGCGGACTAAAAAGTTTACGAGTCATTGGTTAAACCTTAAAAGACAAGAAAGGAATTCATTGGCATAGAAAAGCTCTCAGATGATCTGTATTTTCTCACTATCTCATTTAATGCTTATGGCAATGATAATAGTAGAAGGGAAAAAACGTAGTCTAGGGTGACAGGATATGCTGTACCTCAGGAAGTCTGCTTCGGAGACTAACTTTCATAATGTTGAGGAAGGTGTACATAATTAGAATCATGCGAGCATCCAAACGGAGAAGGCAATGGCACCCCACGCCAGTACTTTTGCCTGGAAAATCCCGTGGACGGAGAAGCCTGGTGGGCTGCAGTCCATGGGGTCGCTAGAGTCAGACACGACTGAGTGACTTCACGTTCACTTTTCACTTTCATGCATTGAAGAAGGAAATGGCAACCCACTCCAGTGTTCTTGCTTGGAGAATCCCAGGGACGTGGAAGCCTGGTGGGCTGCCGTCTATGGGGTCGCACAGAGTCGGACACGATTGAAGCGACTTAGCAGCAGCAGCAGCAGAGCATCCAAAAATACCAAACTCATGACAATAGGCACACATTAAGTCTAACCAGATATCCAGAGAATTAGTAGACAGGAGAAAATAGTACTGATTTAGTTAGTTTAATCTATTATCCCTTAGAGAATTTTTTCCTTTATTGAAATGGTAAAATGAAGATTTAGATAATTATTTTCTAGAATCATAGATAAGTCATCATGTTCCATACACCTGTGGTACAGGAATGTACCATAGCATGGGAAGATCAGAGGAATGACTGATTAGAGAGGCTTCAGAGGGAACAAAAATGGCGCTCTGGCAAGCAAAGGGAAAGACAGTGAAACTGATGGTAAAGACAAAAATAAGAAAGCAAATAAAAAAATAATTCACATAATAGAAAAGAAATATTTGCATGCAATTAAGGGGTAAGGGTTTTTCTTAGTAGCATGTAACTGATGATTCAGAATAACCTAAGAAACCAAGCACATGGCTGAGAGTGTGATAAAATTATACTCCATGGACACAACCAACTTCTAGAAAGGTAATCCAGACAGTCAAATCTCTCACACGCCAAAGGAAATAAGTGAATACTATACTACTGATCTGATCTGATCTGATCTGATACTACGTATTTGCATGCAGGTGGCAATTTAAGCATAGATTTCCTGTTAATTAACGTTATACTTAGATTTTATTTTGGTCAAAGAAGGATTTGTCCATATTTTATGAAATGACATGCATACTGGAAAAGACTATTCTAAGGCAAAATACCCAGTTCTTTTCTGGGCAATATCTGTCTGTAATCACCCCTGTTGATCATAGAAGACAGTGTATTTCTCAAACAGAATGATCTGGAAAAAGTAGTTGGAAGAAGATTCCAAGAAATTTTAGTTTGCTATAGACAATCTAGTTGGTGATGGACAGGGAAGCCTGGTGTGCTGCAGCCCATGGGGTCGCAAAGAGTTTGGACACGACTCAGCAATTGAACTGAACTGATAGGCAATATATCATGACTTGAGGGAACCCATTAGATGAGTTCTCTGTTTATGTTTTACCTTCTGGGCAGGAGCCAGAGTTTATGCCACACTGACTCCATACCATGTAGGACATTTACTAGTCTCTAGTGGTTAAGTTGAATCCCTCACTTACCAGACTTGAGTTGAAGCAGATACTGCGCACCCCTCTCCCTTGATAGAGTAGTTGATGGGGATTGCAACAGAGATTTCTCCAAAAATACCTTCTCACATTATCTCTTTCCCCTTTCACTTGAATTGCCTTGAAAGTGAAAGTGAAAGCATTAGTTGCTTAGCTGTGTCTGACTCCGCGACTCCATGGACTGTAGCCCACCAGGTCCTCTGTCCGTGGGATTCTCCAGGCGAGAATGCTGGAGTGGGTAGGCATTTCCTTCTCCGGGTGATCTTCCTGACTCAGGGATCAAACCCAGGCTTCCCTCCCCCATTGCAGGTAGATTCTTTGCCCTCTGAGCCACCAGGGAAGGCCAGAGGGGTTCACCAACTATGGAACTAATTTTTTTTCATTTCCTTGGTAAGCAACATTTCTTTTGAATTAAATGAGATTGCCATAAAAATTTGCAATTAAACAGTTTGGAATTACCAGATTTAAAATAGTAATCATTGAGAATTAATATCCTTTGTATATTCTTGAGAATTAATAATTCTTGAGAAATTTGAAGCAATTGTTTTCTTTCCTTTTTATCAAATGTCCAGTCTTACCATTAGTCCCTTTACACATTCCAGGGCTAGTGGAATTGTTCTTTTTTATTTACCTTTTATTTATCATCCTATAAGCTTATAAACTTACAACTCCATAGTTTTTTAAACTAAATATTTTGTTCCTTGGTATGTGTAATGTTTCTCTTTATTACTTTAAATTTTGGGAATTTAATTATGAAACTTTATCACTTTCTGCTTTACATTTTCTTTTCTTTTTGGAAAAACTACTAATTTAATGTTAAGACTTAAAGATCAATGCTCTAATTTTCTATTTTCCATTTTCTTGTCTTTTGTTTCAATTTCTAGATTACGTCTTCAAACTTATCTTCACACTTTAAGCTTTAAAATTTTGGTTTTATTTATTTTTTTATTTCAAAATACTTTGGTTTCTGAATATTCTTCTTTTTTAAAAATGGATTCACATTGTTTTTTTTCACGAATATTTCTTTGACATTTTTGTCCTCTGCACTTTTTGTCTTCTAAATTTTTTTAATTAGTTCTGAGTATTGTTTGTCACATTAAAAACTTTTCTCAACTGTTAGGCCACTATTGGATATTCATTCATATTTGAGAGGGAGACACAAAATTTTATTTAGAAATCCCATCCTTTGGGTGGAGTTTATAAGTTAGTGTTTTCCCCTGTAGGATGACAGGATTTTTTGGAGAAAATTCAAATCTTAAGATCTGAAATATCCAAAATTCTACCAGAGGGCCAGAATGGAATATGCCTAACTAATTATCTAGGAGCCAAGATGATAAAAAGTGCTGAGACTCTTACTACTCAGAAGTATAGATTTTTCATGTAATTTTCCTCCTTTTAGCATTATTCCTAAATATCCTTTGTATCTAATACCTCTAATTCTTGGGCATCTTCTGGTCACTTTCTTCAGAGAGTAATCCTCTCATGTCTTGTCTGACTGTGCCAGGTGGAAGAAGGGGTCTAGACCAGGAAGTGGATTAGGGATAATTTGTGTTCTTAAAACACGGTATGTATCTAGGAGAATGCATCTGTATTAGTTTTCCTGGGAGGTCATAAGAAAACATCACAAAGTGGGTGGCATAAGCAACATAAATTTATTTCCTCATAGTTGTGAAGGCTAGATGTCCAAGACTAAAGTGTCATTAGGTTGGTTTCTTCTGAGACATCACTCCTTGACTTGCAGATGACTATCTTCCCTCCCTGTGTCTTCACATGGTCTTTCTTTGTGTGTGTCTGTGTCCTAATATTCTCTTTTTTTAATCATTTATATTTGATTAGGGCCAATCTTAATGGCATCATTTCACCTTAATCCCTTTTAAAGATCCCATCTCCAAACACATTCACCATCGGAGGAGTTGGGGGCTAGGACTTCAATCTGTGAATTTGGGGGAACAAAATTCATCCCACAATATCATCTGTTGGAATTAAGGATGATCCAAAAACTGAAGTCAAGAGACTATTACCAGAATATGAATGACCTTTGGCAGCAGGACCAATACACAATAGGAAATAGGAAGGTCAATATAGTCAGGTTGGACAGAGTTGCAGAAAAAATATGATCCATGGGGACAGGTTGTTTATGAGTAATCTTATGTATGTTTAAGTCACGGCACTAAAATTCTTCAAACCCAAAAATTAACCAGAGAGATCTGATAGCCAAGAACCATAAACAAAAATGTGTTTTTTTTTTACTACCAACAGATGTGGATAAAGAATGCCCCAAAGTATTCACTTACAGATATATAAATAAGGATCACTATCTGTACTGAAGAACAAAGTTAGAGCAAAAGGACTTCATTTTGTCATGGAGGATTTGTATTAGAGCTGCTTACATTTTCACCAACAAAACTGAGTCTATAAGAGTTTTTTTTAGAGACTACAAAGTTTAGAAGGGCATGGAAGAATATAAGTTATCCTAAGTGGATGATGTTATAAAATACTAATTATATTAGGCTTGCATTGTTGGCTTTCTAAATAAATTTAGTTTAAGGGGTAACATATTGAATCTTCTTAACTGTACTACGCTACTGTAGCCCTAACTTTTGTTGGAATATTTTTTCTCTCTCTTGGCTTCTCTCCAATTGATGAATCATATCACTGTTTATCCCAGGAGAACAAATGTTCCATGTCTGTGGTAAGTCATAATCTATTTCTATAGCAGCATCAGCTCTATATGCCTTCCAGTCATTAAAATGATGCTTAGCCAATAAAGTCTAAAGTGTAATTCCATTATTCTATTTTTCTAAAATGAGGACTAACAATACAGAATACACACTTTTTATTTGCTACCATCTGCATTCTCTTACCTCATGTTAGGGGAAAAAAAGAAAGGCTTAGTGAAATGGACTAAAGAACCTAATAGCAGTGAGACACTTGTGTGAATTGTCAGAGTTAACAAGTAAATGTAGTAAAAGCAGCCAAAATTCAGAGTCACAATTACTTATGAAAATATTGATTGTTTGGCTATGAATAAACCTGGAAAAATATACAAAGTGCTTTAGGAGACGTAGTTCTGGCCCTTCCATTAATCAGAAGATTGCCCAGGTCTAAATATTGACTGGTGATTTGCTTTCCTCTCTTGGAGGATCTCAGAGGAATGGCTCTATAAAGAAAGCAATCCAGATTCACAAAATCTGGAGCTTGGAGTAAACATTAAATAAGAAAACAGTCCTTACTGAGTATTAAAAATCAATCCTTGTGCTAAAAATGAAATATCTGTCTCCTATATTAGAAAAACAAGACATAGATTTAGCTTTTCACACATTTGCCATTCATTACACTTTTAAATGATATATATGCTCTGAAATCCTAGTCATGAAATTCAGATTTAGAATTTGAGTGAAGTAAGTCAGAAAGAAAAACACCAATACAATATATTAACATATATATATGGAATTTAGAAAGATGGTAACGGTGACCCTATATACAAAAGAGACACAGATGTAAAGAACAGTCTTTTGGACTGTGTGGGAGAAGGCGAGGGTGGGATGATTTGAGAGAATAGCATTGAAACATGTATATTATCATATGTGAAATAGATCGCCAGTCCAGGTTCGATACATGAGATAGAGCACTCAGAGCTGGTGCACTTGGATGATCCTGAGGGATGGGATGGGGAGGGAGGTGGAAGCGGGGTACAGGATGGGAAGCATATGTACACCCATGGCTGATTCATGTCAATGTATGGCAAAAACCCCTACAATATTGTTTAGTAATTAGCCTCCAATGAAAATCAATCAATTAATTAAAAAAAATTGGTACTTATCAAGATTAAATCAATTCTGGTGATATTTTTCCATAAATATGTTTGTGCATGTTCCATAACTTTAAACTATATAAATACTTTTCTTAAGTATCCTCAAGTAATATTCCAAATGAATATATATTTGAAGGGTTTAAGCTCTTCTGGGCACAAAAAGATTTACATAATAAATTATAAACACTTACCAAAATATATATTAAGTGGAAAATCTACCTATTGGTAGATTTCAGTAGTGGAATATTCACACCTTTCATTCAAAACTTAAAGTGTTATTAAAAAGTTGCATTCCTTTTAACTTTTTTAATACATCTTTTTCTCAAGCACAATATCATTTTCTTTTCTTATTAAATATTCATTGACATTTGTGGAATAGGTTATACAACTTGCTGTGCATTGTCAATCAAACCTCTTAGCTACATATTATTGCTCTAAAGTGTTTATTGATATGAAACAAATTTTACTCTTATTTTGCTTATTTCACTCATATCTATTTTACAAAGAGATACTTTTTTATATAAAAGTGGATGAAAGTAAGATATTTTAAATAAGATATCTTAAATGAGAGTTTGAATTTAAAACTGTATCAGGCTATTAGAATAGCCTGAGGAAATTCATCTAGAAAGCACTTTTAAACTAGGAGCAAAAGGACAGGGAGGCACCCCATCTTATCCATTCTCACATGTAAGCAAAATTTTAAAATTTGTTTTCTTTTTTGGTTTGCTTTTTTTTATATGTATTTTTTTTATTAAAGGATAATTGTTTTATAGAATTTTTCTGCATTCTATCAAACCTCAACATGAATCAGCAATATGTATACATGTATCCCTTCCCTTCTGAATCTCCCTCTCATCTCCGTCCCCATCCCACCCCACCCCTCTAGGTAGATACAGAGCCCCTGTTTGAGTTTCCTGAGCCATACAGCAAATTCCCATTGGCTATCTCTTTTTCATAAGGTAATATAAGTTTCCATATTACTCTTTCCATACATCTCACCCTCTCCTCCCTGCTCCCCATGTCTGAGTCTATTCTCTATGTCTGTTTCTCCAATGCTGCCCTATAAATAAATTCTTCAGTACTATTTTTCTAGATTCGGTACATGTATGTTAGAATATGATATTCATCTTTCTCTTTCTAACTCACTTTGCTTTGTACAATAGGTTCTAGGTTCATCCACCTCACTGAAACTGACTTAAATGTGTTCCTTTTTATGGCTAAGTAATATTCCATTTTATATATGTACCACAGCTTCTTTATCCATTCATCTGTTGATGGACATCTAGGATGCTTGTAAATAGTGCTACAATGAACACTGGGATGAATGTGTCTTTTTCAACCCTGGTTTCCTCTCAGTATATAATTCCAGGAGTGGGATTGCTAGGTCATATGGTGGTATTATTCCTAGCTTTTTAAGGAATCTCCATACCATCTTCCATAGTGGCTGTATCAATTTACATTCCCACCAACATTGCAAGAGCATTCTCTTTTCTCCACAACCTCTCCAGTGTTTATTGTTTGTAGAGTTTTTGATGAGGGCCATTCTGACCAGTGTGAGGTGATATCTCACTGTGGTTTTGATTTACATTTCTCTAATAAAGAGTGATGTTGAGGATCTTTTCATGTGTTTGTTAGCCATCTGTATGTCTTCTCTGGGGAAATGTCTGTTTAGGTCTTTCCCACTTTTTGATTGGGTTGTTTGTTTTTCTAGGATTGAGTTGTATGAGCTGCTTATGTATTTTGGAATTAATCCTTTGTCAGTTGTTTCATTTGCTGTTATTTTCTCCCATTCTGAGGGTTGTCTTTTCACCTTGCTTATACTTTCCTTTGCTGTGCAAAATCTTTTAAGTTTTATCAGGTTCCACTTGTTTACTTTTGTTTTTATTTCCATTACTCCATGAGGTGGGTCATAGAGGATCTTGCTTTGGTTTATGTCATCGAATGTTCTGCCTATGATTTCCTCTAAGAGATTTAGAGATTTGGGTCTTACATTTAGGTCTTTAATCCATTTTGAGTTTATCTTTGTGTATGTTGTTAGGAAGTATTCTAATTATTGTTTTACATATAGCTGTCCAGTTTTCCCAGCACCATTTATTGAAGAGTCTGTCTTTGACCCATTGAATATTCTTGCCTCTTTTGTCAAAAATAAGGTATCCATAAGTGCATTGGGTTCATCTCTGGGCTTTCTATCTTGTTCTGTTGGTCTATATTTCTGTTTTTGTGCCAGTACCATACTGTCTTGATGACTGTAGCTTTGTGGTATAATCTGAAGTCAGGGAGGTTGATTTCTTCAGTTCCATTCTTTCACAGGGCTGCTTTGGCTACTCGGAGTCTTTTGTGTTTCATATGAATTGTGAAATATTTTGCTCTAGTTCTGTGAAAAATGTTATTGGTAATTTGATAGGGGTCACATTGACTCCTAGATTGCATTTGGTAGTATAGTCATTTTCACAATATTTATTCTTACTACCCAGGAACATGAAATATTTTTCCATCTGTTTATGTCATTTTTGATTTCTTTCATCAGTGTCTATAATTTTCTGTGTACAGTTCTTTTGTCTCCTTAGTTAAGCTTCAGATCAGATCAGATCAGATCAGTCACTCAGTCGTGTCCGACTCTTTGTGACCCTGTGAATCGCAGCACGCCAGGCCTCCCTGTCCATCACCAACTCCCGGAGTTCACTCAGACTCACGTCCATTGAGTCAGTGATGCCATCCAGCCATCTCATCCTCTGGCATCCCCTTCTCTTCTTGCCCCCAATCCCTCCCAGCATCAGAGTCTTTTCCAATGAGTCAACTCTTCACATGAGGTGGCCAAAGTACTGGAGTTTCAGCTTTAGCATCATTCCTTCCAAAGAAATCCCAGGGCTGATCTCCTTCAGAATGGACTGGTTGGATCTCCTTGCAGTCCAAGGGACTCTCAAGAGTCTTCTCCAACACCACAGTTCAAAAGCATCAATTCTTCAGCGCTCAGCCTTCTTCACAGTCCAACTCTCACATCCATACATGACCACAGGAAAAAACATAGCCTTGACTAGATGGACCTTTGTTGGCAAAGTAATGTCTCTGCTTTTGAATAGGCTATCTAGGTTGGTCATAACTTTCCTTCCAAGGAGTAAGCATCTTTTAATTTCATGGCTGCAGTCACCATCTGTAGTGATTTTGGAGCCCAGAAAAATAGTCTGACACTGTTTCCACTGTTTCCCCGTATATTTCCCATGAAGTGATGGGACCAGATGCCATGATCTTCGTTTTCTGAATGTTGAGCTTTAAGCCAACTTTTTCACTCTCCACTTTCACTTTCATCAAGAGGCTTTTTAGTTTCTCTTCACTTTCTGCCATAAGGGTGGTGTCATCTGCATCATCTGCATATCTGAGGTGATTGATATTTCTCCCGGCAATCTTGATTCCAGCTTGTGTTTCTTCCAGTCCAGCATTTCTCATGATGCACTCTGCATATAAGTTAAATAAGCAGGGTGACAATATACAGCCTTGATGTTCTACTTTTCCTATTTGGAACCAGTCTGTTGTTCCATGTCCAGTTCTAACTGTTGCTTCCTTACCTGCATACACATTTCTCAAGAGGCAGATCAGGTGGTCTGGTATTCCCGTCTCTTTCAGAATTTTCCACAGTTTATTGTGATCCACATGGTCAAAGGCTTTGGCATAGTCAATAAAGCAGAAATGGATGTTTTTTTCTGGAACTCTCTTGCTTTTTCCATGATCCAGCGGATGTTGGCAATTTGATCTCTGGTTTCTCTGCCTTTTCTAAAACCAGCTTGAACATCAGGAAGTTCATGGTTCACATATTGCTGAAGCCTGGCTTGGAGAATTTTGAGCATTACTTTACTAGCGTGTGAGATGAGTGCAATTGTGCTGTAGTTTGAGCATACTTTGGCATTGCCTTTCTTTTGGATTGGAATGAAAACTGACCTTTTCAGTCCTGTGGCCACTGATGAGTTTTCCAAATTTGCTGGCATATTGAGTGCAGCACTTTCATAACATCATCTTTCAGGATTTGGAATAGCTCAACTGGAATTCCATCACCTCCACTAGCTTTGTTCATAGTGATGCTTTCTAAGGCCCACTTGACTTCACATTCCAGGATGTCTGGCTCTAGGTGAGTGATCACACCATCGTGGTTAAGTTTATTCCTAGATATTTAATTCTTTTTGTGCCAAAGGTGAATGGGATTGATTCCTTAATTTCTCTTCCTGATTTTTCATTGTTAGTATATAGAAATGCAAGTGATTTCTGTGTATTGATTTTGTATACTGCAACTTTGCTAAATTCACTGATTAGCTCTAGTAATTTTCTGATACTATCTTTAGGGTTTTCTATGTACAGTATCATGTCATGTGCAAACAGTGAGAGCTTAACGTCTTCTTTTCTGACCTGGATTCCTTTTATTTCTCTTTCTTCTCTGATTCCTGTAGCTAGGACTTCAAGAACTATGTTGAATAATTGTGGTGAAAATGGACACCCTTGTCTTGTTCCTGAACTCAGGGGGAATGCTGTCAGTTTTCATCATTGAGAATAATGTTTGCTGTAGGCTTATCATATATGGCCTCTACTATGTTGAGGTAGGTTCCTTCTATGCCATTTTTGAAGAGTTAATCATAAATGAATGCTGAATTTTGTCAAAGGCTCTTTCTGCATCTACTGAGATTATCATATGGTTTTTATCTTTCAATTTGTTAATATGGTATATCACATTGATTGATTTGCATATATTGAAGAATTCTTGTATCCCTGGAATAAATCCAATTTGATCATGGTGTATGAGCTTTTGGATGTGTTGCTGAATTTTGTTTGCTAAAATTTTGTTGAGGATTTTTTCATCTATGTTCATCAGTGATATAGGCCTGTGGTTTTCTTTTTTGTGTGTTATCTTTGTCTGGTTTTGGTATCAGTGTGATGGTGGTCTTGTAGAATGAGTTTGGAAGTGTTGCTTCCTCTGCAATTTTTTAGAAGGATAGGCATTAGCTTTTCTCTAAATGTTTGATAGAATTCTCCTGTGAAACCATCTTGTCCTGGGCTTTGGTTTTTGAGAGATTTTTTATCACAGATTCAATTTCATTGCTTGTAATTGGGTTGTTCATAATTTCTATTTCTTCCTGGCTGTCTTGGAAGATTGAATGTTTCTAAGAACCTGTTCATTTCTTCCAGGTTATCCATTTTATTGCAATATAGTTGCTCATAATAATCTCTTTTAATCCTTTATATTTCTGCATGTATGTTGTAACTGCTCCTTTTTCATTCCTAATTTTGTTGATTTGATTCTTCTCTCTTTTTTTCTTGATGAGTCTGGCTAAAGGTTTGTCAATTTTATTTATCTTCTCAAAGAACCAGATTTTAGTTTTATTAATCTTTACTATTGTTTCTTTCATTTCTTTTTCATTTATTTCTGCTTGGGTCTTTATGATTTCTTTCTTTCTACTAATTTTGGGATTTTTTTTTGTTCTTTTTCCAGTTGCTTTACGTGTGAAGTTAGGTTGTCTATTTGATTTTTTTCTTGTTTCTTGAGGTAGGATTGTACTGCTATAAACTTCCCTCTTAGGACTGCTTTTGCTGCTTCCCACAGGTTTTGAGTTGTGTTTTCATTGTCATTTGTTTCTAGAAATTTTTTGATTTTCCTTTTGATTTCTTTAGTAACCTGTTGGTTATTCAGAAACATGCTGTTTAATCTCCATTTGTTTGTGTTTCTTAGAGTTTTGTTTTTGTTTTTTTTCTTCTTGTAATTGATGTCTAGTCTCATACTGTCATGGTTAGAGAAGAAGCTTGATACAACTCCAATTTTCTTAAATTTATTAAGGTTTGATTTGTGACACAGGATGTGGTCTATCCTGGAGAATGTCCACGTGCACTTGAGAAGAAGGTGTGTTCTTTTGCATTTGGATGGAATGTCCTGAGGATAACAATGAGATCCATCTCATCTAATGTATTATTTAAGACTTGTGTTTCCTTATTAATTTCCCATTTTGATGATCTGTCTGTTGGTGTGAGTGTGGTGTAAAGTCTCCTACTATTATTACATTACCGACAAATTCTCCTTTCATGTCTGCTAGTGTTTGTCTTATGTATTGAGATGTTCCTATGTTGGGTGCACAGATATTTGCAATTGTTATGTCTTCTTCTTGGACTGATCCCTTGATCTTTATGGAATGTTCTTCCTTATCTCTTGTTCTGCTTTAAATTCTATTTTGTCTGATATGAGGATTGCTACTCCAGCTTTCTTTTGCTTCCTGTTTGCATGGAATATATTTTCCATCCTCTCACTTTCAGTCTATATGTGTCTTGAAGTCTGAAGTGGGTTTCTTGTAGATAGCATATATATGGGTCTTGTTTTTGTATCCATTCAGCCAGTCTGTGTCTTTTGGTTGGAGCATTTAATCCATTTACATTTAAAGTAATTATTGATATATATGTTCCCATTGTCATTTTCTTTATTTTGGGGGGTTGATTTTGTAAATCCTTTTTCTTCTGTGTTTTTTTTTTTTTTTTTTTTTTAACTATATAAGTCCCATTAACATTTGTTGTAAAGCTGATTTGGTGGTACAGAATTTTCTTAACTTTTGCTTGTCTGAAAAGCTTTTTATTTTTTCATCAATTTTGAATGAGATCCTTGCCTAGTATAGTAATCTTGGTTGTATACTTTCCCCTTTCAATACTTTAAATATATCCTGCCATTCCCTTCTGGTCTGCAGAGTTTCTGCTGAAAGAGCATCTGTTAAGTGTATGGGGTTTCCTTTGTATGTTACTTGTTGCTTCTCACTTGCTGCTTTTAATATTCTTTCCAGTGGTTGGTGTAAGCTCTGTATAGGGTGAGATTTGTGCTGATTTTTTGTTTGTTTGTTTTTCATCTGATGGGCAAGGCCAAGTAATGTGGTAATCCTGTCTGCTGAAGATTGGGTTTATATTTTTATTTTGTTTGTTGTTTAGATGAGGTGTCCTGCACACTGTGCTATTGATGGTTGGGTGATGCTGGGTCTTGGTCTTATATTACAGTGGCTTTCTTTTTGGGAGTTCTCACTATTTGATACCCCCTAGGGTTAGTTCTCTGGTAGTGTAGGGTCTTGGAGTCAGTGTTCCCACTCCAAAGGTTCAGGGCTTGATCTCTGGTCGGGAACAAAGATTCCACAAGTGGTTTGTTATGGCATTAAGTGAGATTAAAACAAATATCCAAAAATGAGAAACCAAAGATGAATCCCAGACAAATGGCAATTATAAAATCAGCAAATAACAATGAAAATAATGAAATATACACATATACATGCACACCCATGAGCAAAGTCAAAAGAGTCCAACAAAAATAAAGTACAATAGATAGACTCAGTGAACAAAGGAAATAAAAAATTATATTTTCCAGTTAAGAACAAAACTAACTAAAGTATAAACTGGAAAACAAAACTAAAGCAAGATGCCAAGTGGGGGATAAAGCAATGAAAACAAAACTAACGAATATGTTGAGAGGAAAGGAAAGAAAGTAAAGAAAGAAAGAATAGATATGCAAAGATAGAGGTAGATGAAGAAATACATTAAAGATTAACTTCAAGGGTAAAAGAACAGTAGGAAAGGCAATCAAAGGAATAAATGTAGAAAAAATGCAATAGGTTTTAAAAAATTAAAAGTTAAAATAATAAAAAAGAGAAAAAAGAACAGAAGAAGAAAGAAAAGAAAAAAAAAAAAAAAACAGGGAAACTTCACAGAACTGCAAAAGCCCAATGTAGATGTAGATGTATATAATAAAAATTAAAAATGTGACTGAATATACACATATACATATGTGTGCATGCTAAGTTGCTTCAATCATACCTGACTCTTTGTGACCCATGGGCTGTAGCCTGTCAGGCTCCTCTGTCCATGGGATTCTCCAGGCAAGAGTACTGGAGTGGGTTGCTATTTCCTTCTCCATATACATACACACTCATAAGCAAAATCAAAACAGTCCAACAAAAATAAAGTACAACAGAATGACCCAGCAAACAAAGGGAAGCAAAAATTATGTCAACCGGAACAAAACTAATTAAAGCACAAACTGGAAAAGGAAACTAAAGCCAGGTGAGGAATAAAGCAATGAAAATAAACCTAACAAATATGTTGATACAAAAGAAAGAAAAAATAGATATGCAACATTACACAGAGGTAAAGAAGATTTATATATATTAAAGATTAACTGCAACTGGAAAAGAACAGTAGGAAAAGAAAACATGCAGAAAAATAATAATTGGTTTAAAAAATTAAAAATAAAAAAAGAGACAAGAAAAAAAAAAAAGTTAAAAACTCCCCAGAACTGCAAAAACCCAACATATAGGCAGAGGTTTATAACAACGATAAAAAGTGTGACTGAGGAAAAAAAGAAAAACGAAAAAAGCTCAAAAGCTTAATTAGATTTCATAGTGCCAATAATATCAACAGCTACAACACAGCAAGTTGGGGTAGGGGAGGAAAAACAAATCCAAAAGAATCTACAGTCGAAACATAAGAATAATGAAAGTTTTTCTTGAGTCACTGCTGTCAGAGTCCTTTCCTTCTCTAGGAGTCACAGTCCACTTCACCTCCCTAGGATGCCCTCCAACACTGTGCTGATCTCTGGACTTGCTACGTGGGCAGCTCAGGTTCTAATATAGTTCTGCTGTGCTCTGTGTTCTTGCCTCCAGTGCCCACAGCTATCAGAACTAGTGTGTTTTCTTTTGTGGGAGCTCTCAATGAACTTTATATATTCCATAGACACAGAGTCTGCCTAGCTGATTGTGTGGATTTAATCTGCAGCTTGTACAGCTGGTGGGGTTTTGTGTCTTCTGCCTTAGTCACACTACCCCTGGGTTTCAATTGTGGTTTTATTTACACCTTTTCTTGTGGGTCATCCACTGGGGTTTGCTCCTGAGGCTGCCCTGGAGGACTTGGGTTTGCCCCTGTGAGGCTCAGTGTGGAGTTGGTGTAGCTGCTTGGCTCACAGGGGTTCTGGCAGCATCAGGTACTCAGGGGAGTTGGCGGCTAGGGCAGCAGGAAATACAGTGCTCTAGAAGGGTATGGCAGCCAGTATTGGCCAACACGCTCCAGTATTCTTGCCTGGAGAACTCCCCTCCCCAACAGAGAAGCCTGGCAGGCACAAGTTTACAGGGTCACAAAGATTTGGACACTACCAAAGTGACCCTGTGTGCATAGGTGCAAGACTTTTTAAGCCTGTGGCACCTCTGCCCCAGTGAGAGTTGAGCATGAAGGTGGCACAGCTGCTTGGCTTGTGGGGACCCTCGTGGCACTAAGTATGCAGGAACATGGACTACCTCTGCTGCAGGAGTTATGGCCCTATCAGAGTCTTTTTTCGAGCCTCCTGTAGCCACCGATCAGAAGGCCTCTTTGGCCAGTCTTTCTTTGGAGTTCCTCCCATTCAGGCACTTAGAGGGCTTCCTTGACTGGGATCCTTCTCTGTTGTTTGGCACATCAGGTACATAGAGGGGCCTCCTGGCTGGGGCGCTACTCTGTAGATTGGCGAATCAGGCGCTTAAAGGGGCACTCTGGATGGGGGTCCTATTCTGTAGTTCAGTGTGTCAGGCGTTTGATGGTTCAGCCTCTCTATTGTTCAGCTGCCAAAGCTTGCATGTCGGGGGAGAGAGGCTATGGTGATGGCTCTACCTGCTACGTGTGACTCAGTAGTATCGCCGTATTCCCATGGCTGCCCGGCTTTTCTCCACAGGGATTTCCCACCACGATCTCCTCCCTCACATCCCCTCGATCTGTCTCTCCACAGTCAACAGCAGCCCTCGCCCTGGGGTTGCTTCACAATCCCTAAACTCCAGCTCCCAGCAACTGCACCATCTGGGGTATGTATGGCTGTGGCAAGGACTGTCTGATTCTCATTCCATTTAGGCTGCCACAGGTCAGCTTTTTCATTCTCAGCCTTAAATGTTTCTTCTCTGACTCAGTTGCCCCAATGTGGGGATACGACCCTGCTTCAGTTCCCCCACCATTGAGGGCAGGTCCAGTCATACTAACACTCCTGTTTCTCCCCCTAGTACCTTTGTCCTACCAAGTTTTGCATGGTTCTATATATTATTTTCTGCTGGTCAGTACTCCTGTCCACTCTTAGCTGGTGTTTTGCACACGATTCTGTGTCTGAGGTTGTATTCCTGATATATCCATGGAGAGAGATGTACTCCATGTCCACCTACTCCTCCAACATCTTGTTCTCTAAAATTTGTTTTCTTTAGTCTTTATGTTATTACTCTTTTTTTATGACATCATTTTGGCAGTTATAAAACAATAATTCAAACATTTAGCAAGCAGACAGCTCACTAAAATTATTGAAGTCTAGGCTCAGCCCCACACATATAGAATTGAAATCCCGAGTGTGTAGGGAAGGGGGAAATGGAGAAGCAGGACACTTCTTTATCTTTAATTAGGCAATGCTGAAACATTCCATAGTTTGAGCACCATTTTTACACATTTTTTACCTGTTTTTCTTTACCAAACTTGATATCCAGGGGTCAACCTAGGATCCTTGATTACTCACTATCTTCTAGAATGCAGTCACTTTGAGTCCTGTACAAATATATTTACTCCTTGTACTTCACTCCTTAAATTTAACATTATAACTTTCTTCCAATAAACAATTATCTAATTCTCTAAACTCATAAACTAGAAGACCTTCCCAGCTCTGGCTAACTTCCCAGTGTCTTAAAAGAATAATTTTATGCCCGTGGAATAATCTAATGTGATGATTAATTGTTGGACAGTTCAGACAAGAAGTCATAGGAGAGATGTTTTATTTTAAGCTACCAAGTAATACATTTTAGGTCTTTCAGAACAGAATAGTCTATTTCAAGTTCTACAACATAAGCCAATATTTATTCTTCCTATTCTAGCTCAATCTTATTTCAGACAACCTTGACTCTGTCTTAAGTTTAGAAAACCACCCTTAAAATAAAATAGGAATTTTAAAGTAGGAATTTATAGAATTTAGTAGGTTTTATAAGATAATCAAGTTTATAAAATGAGGACAATTATTCACCTACCTTATGAAAATTTAGGGATTAAAATGAGCTAAATTTAGTGTCTAGACATGGTCACATTTTATGCAATAACCAGGTTCTTTACTAAAAACATTCTCAGATATTTTTTATATGTTACTGTGCTTTGTGCTTCAGTGGGGTACAGGACATGCATCATTTTCTAAATAATTCTCAGCAGATTGCAGATTTTTCCCTACTTATTTGGAGAAACACATTCTGGAAAATCCCTACATGAATCTTCTGTCTTGCATAGAAAATACATTCTCCACATAGTCCAGAAAAATCACTCTATAAAATAAAAACTAAAGTAATCAACTTAAGGTGAAGGGAAACACAGTGTGCTTATGTCTGTTGTCTGGGTTACAGTCATCAGTGGAAATTCCAAACTTTAACTGTTACAGTATAAATTGGGTAGTCAAATAGCATTTAGACAATGTTGGTTTAAAGACTATGACTTGTCAATATTTATTGCCCACTGCATTTCAGTATTAACTCTTCTGTGAAACTGAAAGTAACTTGTTACCACATCACCCTCAGGAAAATACCCGAAGGTAGTTCAAATTACTTTGTGCCAATCCTCATTTAACAGTAATCTGAAGGTTACCAATTTATCAGGATTGCTATGTTGTGAATACTAGTTCATTTAATCAAACTTTTGATCCCTTAGAATATATTTTCCTGCCTTCTTGAAGTTAGGGATGGTCATATGATTTATCTTGGCAAATGATATGTGAACAGCCTTATATGTAACTTCTGGACCAGAACTTCAAGAAATAATGCATGGGTTGCAGTGTTCTTTCCTCCTGACATAGACTAGCAACCTTAAACGTAGTGCAGGCTCTGCAGGTCTGTTTCCCTGAATACGAATGAAAAATACACCTCTACTGGTTCAATCACTGAAATTTTTAGCTTACTTTTTACTACAGACTAATCTGACTGATTCTTTTTGATATTGGAAAAATGGTATTTCTAAAGGTTGCTAAAATGTTCATTGTCCTAAGATTGCATTTTCGTCTACCCACAAAGTGAAATATTAAGTCATTTCTGAACATCAAGCTAAGAACTAGATTATGAAATCAGTTAAAATTTTTTGCAATTTATAGAAATCTGAGTAGCCAAACATCAATCTCTCCTCTTTAAATATTATCTTAATTAGGTAATGTATTCCATTTTTTAGAATAATTTACCTATAGCCATTTAAAATTATACATTCATTTAATAGATATTACTTTTCAAGAATTTTGTTCTTGAGGCCCTTTCCACTCTTAAAAATTACTGAGCACATCAAAGAGCTTTATATGTGAGTTACTGTTGCAAATAAGACTATCCAAAATGAAAACAGAGCATTAATTAATATTTTATTTGGAGATAACTGTAAATTCACATGTAAGAAACAATACAGAGAGACCTGCGTACCCTTTCTATAGTGGTAACAACTTGCAAAACTATAGTACAATATTACACCTAAGATACAGATATTAATGGTCAAGATATAGAACATTTCCATTAGCATAAGTATCCTTCGTTACCCTTTTATGGCTCCAACTACTTCCCACCCACTGCCACTGCCTCCTTAAACCCTGGAAATCATTAACTTGTTCTCTTCATGTAACTGTGACACCTCAAAGATGTTATATAAATGCAGTTATACAGTATGCAGTCTTTGATAATTGGATTTCTTCACTCCACATAAGATTTCATTCAGGTTGTGGTATGTATCAAGAGTTCATTTTTTTTGTTTGAGGGGCAGCTGTTATTGCTGAGTTATATGAATGTGCCAGAGTTTATTTCACTATTCATCCACTGAAGGACATCTTCTTTTTCCAGTGTTTTTTTTTTTTTTTGACTCCTCAGACTTAGTAATTTTCATTGCTCTATCTTCAGATTTACTGATTCTTTCTTCTGCCAGCTCAAATATCCTTTTGAGTCCTTTTAGTGTGCTTTTCATTGCAGTTATTTTATTTTTCAACTCACTAATTTTCTTTCAGTTTCTTTTTTAGGTTTTTTCTCTTTATTTATATATCCATTTCATTCATACATTGTTTTCTTGGCTTTATCAACATCTTTATTTCTTTAAGCATTCAAGACAGCTTTTTAAGGTCCTTGCCTAGATATTCTATTGGGTCTTTTTCAGGGGCAATTTCTGTTGATTTTATCCCTTTCCATCAAATGGGCCATTTTTCCTTTCTGTGTAGGTCTTACAATTTTTTCAGCTGAAAACAGAACATTGGAATCTAATAGTGTAGCAATTCTGGAAATCAGATTCTCTTCCTCCACTATGGTTAGATGCTTTCTGTTTTCGTTAGTTTTTTTTATTTTTTGGTTGTTATAGCTACATCTGTATGGAAAAACATGCTGAAATGCAAACGGAAAATCTTCTCAGGTAATTCTCTAATTCCTCTGTATATGCATTTGCTTTTGATGTCTTAGTTTTTAATATCTGGCTCCACAAGTAGAATAAGAAAAATGAAGAGGAGAGAAAGTGTTCCAGCTCTTCGGTTCAGTCCAGCTCTTAAATCCTCTGAAAGTCAATTCAACTAGAGGAAGTGGGGCTTGTAACCACTGGGTATAAAATGTAGCAATAATGCAGTAAGGTATAACAATGATGGCCACATTTTGTCTGCATCTCCATTATGAGAAGCAGAATTCAGTAATCAGAAAACAGATTCCCAGTATTTGGAGGACAGAATCTTTTTGGTTCATCCTGGCTCTCTAAAGTTATGTGCAAACTGCTCCTGGAATGTACACACAGCTGAAATGTGTGCCATGGGACTGTTGAGAGCGGTTGGGTAGTTGCTCCTGTGCTGAGATCTGAAATTGGATGAAATTAACTACTGTTTAACATCCAATCCTTTCTTGGAAAGTAGCAGACCTTCAATAGACTTCAGAGTTCCAAAGCAGTTATGTCCAGATAGATTCTACCAGTGCAAATGTTGTCTAGATGGAAGACAGATTACTGGTACTTTCTACTGTGCCCTCTTCCCAGAATCCTCTTCCCTGTTGCACTTATTTTTAAGTTCATTTTTATTTCAATTAGACCAAGCCCTTTCGTAACATTTGTGAATAACCTATTTACAACATGTTCTATAAAAAATTGGTTACAATTTATTTATTCACATATTGTTACCCAGGAAAACTGTTACCTTCTTCATTGTTATGACCTTAGCTAATCTGTCTTTATAATACCAGCATCTGTCATGAGGTAGGTGCCAGACAAAAGGATGTTTATCTGAATTTAATGGAAATGAAGAGACAATGTATATCATTTACTGCATGACCAACTCCTAGCATTCTAAAATCATAATCTTAAGAAAAAATACCTGTGAACTGATGAGCAAAATGATTTTATGTAGAAAAAAGGACAAATTCTTTAGACTAATTAATTTGGCCAGTCTAATTGATCTGCTTTATCTAAATAGCTTAAGTGCACTTTCAATTTCCTGAATCATTCTTTGAGCTCAACTCTCATTCTCCATCATTTAGACTATCTTTTCAATGCACTTATGCAGATTAGTAAATAAATTCTCTATAGGGAAAAGAAAGATGAAGGTAAATTACACCAAAATCAAATAAATAAAGTGATGCACAAAAAAGCTGCAAAAATTTAAGGCAAAGGTGCAGAGTTGTCCTAACACTTCTCAGTCTGTTCAGAAACATGGACTAATAAACAGATAATCCAACTATCAGAAACAATGAGAATCTATTCCTGGAGTCACACCAAATGTGCCACATTTGAGGCATCCACCCAAGTATACAGGTACATACAATTCTTTATTCTGGTGCTACTGCCATTAAATCCACAGTGACATCCAGCCTGTGCTGGTAGTTGACCTCAATACTGGCAATCATTCTGCCCCAGTTTTGGAAGCAAAATGCAGATGAATCTCTGTCATACTATGTGGAAAAGAGGCTAAGAAACCTAAATTACAGTTATGTGTGTGCTCAGTCGCTTTAGTCCTGTCCAACTCTTTGCAACCCTATAGCCTGCCAGGCACCTCTGTTCATGAGATTTTCCCTGGCAAGAATATAGGAGTGGGTTGCCATTTCCTCCTCCAGGGGATCCTCCCAACCCAGGGATTGAACCTGCATCTCCTGCATTTCAGGAGGATTCTTTATTGTAGAAACACACCAGGAGTCAAATTACAGTTGATTTACTCTAATTTGAGAAATGTATACAATGTCAGTTAATTTATAAAATCTAATTATTAATATATCCAGAGGGATGGGATGGGAAGGGAGGTGGGAGGGGGGTTCAGGATGGTGGACACATGAACACCCGTGACTGATTCATGTCAATGTAAGGCAAAAACCACCACAATATTGTAAAGTAATTAGTCTCCCATTAAAATAAATTAATTAATTTAAATATATATATATATATTTCAAAAATATTTGCAGAGGAAATGGGAATAGGAATTGTAATAGGAAAGAGGGCTTAAATTTGTTGAAATCAAATAAGAAAATCGGTATTAGAACTTTAAAAAAGTTTGCCAAGACTTGTTTGGACTCTAGGATACTACCTTGCTGGGTTTACTACTCAAACTGAAGAGCTCATGCTTGAGGTAAATGCTTATTCACCTGCTGCACCTCAATTTGCTTTTCTTTTAATTGAGCTCAGCATGAGGTAAGACTGTACAAACAATACATATACTGCCCCTTTTTAACTTTGACTTTTACAATACCTATTCCCCTGGAATCATTTTCCTGACCCTAGTGGTTGAGGAGGAATTAAAGAATAAAATAAACCAGTGCTCTAGGAAAACAAACAAAAAACAAACCATAGAGAACTTCTTAAGTGAACATTTTTTCCTTTCTTAGCTTGCTAGGTTTCAATATACTGAAAAGGTGGCAAACTTCAGTGGATAGTGCTTCTGATTACCATTAAAAAGGAGCAAGGTCACGTCTATTGGGGAGCAGTCACTCCTTCAAATTAAAAAAAAAAAAAATCAAAAGATACTGGTATTCATATTGGTGCAACAGAAGACAGTCCTGAAAGTAACACACTTTCTGCTTTGACTGTATTTTAAGGTGAACCATTTTAACAGAGTTTGAACAAAGTTTGAACTGAGTGCCAGTTCTTACTCTATGACTATTATAGTTCTATTGAGCTAGAACTGTGATTTATGGGAAAAAAGGCTTTTCTCTTACAGCTAATAAAATTATAAATAAATGCTAATATAGTTTTAAAATCTAAGCCCCTTCTCTTTCATTTAACTTTTGTTTGTTTCCTACACCTAGCAAGCTTACTGTCAATCCTCAGCTAGAATTCTCTCAATTTCTGAAAAGCTACTCCAACCCTATGAGTTATTTAAAGACAACTGACATATCTTTTAGTATGAAAACAGTTGGTAAGAATTTTAAAATAATTAACTTTAAATCATTAATTATAATGCGATTTTTTAAAAATCAAAGTTGATAGAAAAAATTTGGATTTCACATATCTTAGAGAACTGGTAGAAGTAGTGAGAAATCTCTTGTGCTATTTGATTCAGAAATCAATAAATGCTAAGAGCAGTTCTGAGAAAAATAGGATTTTAATATGTAAATATGGTTAAATCTGAAAGTACGAGAAAAAGCTTCATGAGCTATGTTATTTTCCTTCTCATGGATAATCAAGAGTGATATTACAACTCATTATTATATTTATTACAGTTTTTAAAGAGGTACTTAAATAAACCCTTCATTTGTGAAATGAAATTAGATGAGGTGTAACTGTTCAGCCTGTCTTTTCAATTGGTAGATTCACATACACATGAATGGTGACTTTTTGAACACAAAATTATATGACTGAATTTTTCTGACCACTTCATTATTCAGTGATGCTAGCCCTAGCTTTAGAACTAAAATCAACCCATTTAATGAAATGCTTACTTAAATAGCAGAGCCATTATTACATATGTAACAGTTTGGAAATACTACATTACACTTGGAAAATGCCCAACACCAGTGAATCAATTTTCTATCTGCTTTGTAAAAACAACTTCTGCTTTATTGCTTTTTGGAAACAGAATTGAAGCAATACTTCACAAAAGCTATTAAACAGAACTTGTGACACAAATATAAGACACCTAACCAAGCTACATAATTTCTCAATTTCTTTTGAACACCTAATGGCATAATGAAAACTGAGTAGACTATTCATGTGGTCACATTTTTAGTTATGAAGTGTGATAGCCTCAAATTAAAAAGTTGATTTGTAAGATGAAACCGTGGTACAACTGAACAATCAACCTTATAAACAGGCTTTTGCTGAATAATCAAAAATTTTAATTGGTCAACTCACAATAAACTGTGGAAAATTCTGAAAGATATGGGAATACCAGACCACCAGACCTGCCTCTTGAGAAACCTATATGCAGGTCAGGAAGCAACAGTTAGAACTGGACATGGAACAACAGACTGGTTCCAAATAGGAAAAGGAGTATGTCATGGCTGTATATTGTCACCCTGCTTATTTAACTTCTATGCAGAGTACATCATGAGAAACGCTGGGCTGGAAGAAACACAAGCTGGAATCAAGATTGCTGGACGAAAATATCAATGACCTCAGATATGCAGATGACACCACCCTTATGGCAGAAAGTGAAGAGGAACTCAAAAGCCTCTTGATAAAAGTGAAAGTGGAGAGTGAAAAAGTTGGCTTAAAGCACAACATTCAGAAAACGATGATCATGGCATCTGGTCCCATCATTTCATGGAAAATAGATGGGGAAACAGTGGAAACGGTGGAAACAGTGTAGGACTTTATTTTTGGGGCTCCAAAATCACGGCAGAAGGTGATTGCAGCCATGAAGTTAAAAGATGCTTACTCCTTGGAAGAAAAGTTATGGCCAACCTAGATAGCATATTGAAAAGCAGAGACATTACTGTTTCAACAAATGTCTGTCTAGTAAAGGCTGTGGTTTTTCCAGTGGTCATGTATGGATGTGAGAGTTGGACTGTGAAAAAAGCTGAGCGAGGAAGAATTGATGCTTTTGATCTGTGTTGTTGGAGAAGACTCTTGAGAGTCCCTTGGACTGCAAGGCGATCCAACCAGTCCATTCTAAAGGAGATAAGTCCTTGGTGTTTAAATTATGTTTAAATTACATTTTATCACATATTGTATTTTCTAAAACCTTGCAAATATAATCAAGACTGATGATTTTTTTCATTGCTACTGGAGCAGAGGCAGAAAGATTCCAAATAAATCAGCTATATGGGTCTGTGGAACATGTTAAGCATAGGCATACTGCAAGTATTAGAATTAGTGTCAGATGGTAAAGCATCTGCCTTCAATGCTGGAGACCCGGGTTCGATTCCTGGGTCGGGAAGATCCCCTAGAGAAGGAAATAGCAATCCACTCCGGCACTCTCGCCTGGAAAATCCCATGGATGGAGGAGCCTGATAGACTACAGTCCATGGGATCGCAAAGAGTCGGACATGACTGAGCAACTTCACTTTCACTTTCACTTTATATAAGCTTTCTTGTTCATCTTTGCAACTCCAGATTGTCGCCCAAGATTAAATCATGAATTTTCTCTACACTACTGTGAAGTAGCTAAAGGAGAAGTAGAGAAGTAATGACAAAAGTAGGGGGCTTTAATTGCAATGTTATACTAATACACATTTAAATTAAATTAAGGAAAAATAATTATACAAATGAATTTTTCCCCCTGTGAAAACTAACAAGATAAAGGCCAGTTGCAGATCAAAAAAAATTGGTCCAAATAAGTTGTTTAAAGAAAAATCCATCAATTCTTGGATTTTTTTTTTCTAAATAGGAGGAAAGAGAGATCCATAATTTAATACATAGAAAAAGCAAGAGAGTTCCAGAAAAACATCTATTTCTGCTTTATTGACTATGCCAAAGCCTTTGACTGTGTGGATCACAATAAACTGTGGAAAATTCTTCAAGAGATGGGAATGCCAGACCACTTGATCTGCCTCTAGAGAAATTTGTATGCAGGTCAGGAAGCAACAGTTAGAACTGGACATAGAACAACAGACTGGTTCCAAATAGGAAAAGGAGTTTGTCAAGGCTATATATTGTCAACCTGTTTATTTGCAACTTCTATGCAGAGTACATCATGAGAAACGCTGGACTGGAAGAAACACAAGCTGGAATCAAGATTGCCGGGAGAAATATCAATAACCTCAGATATGCAGATTACACCACCCTTATGGCAGAAAGTGAAGAGGAAGTAAAAAGCCTCTTGATGAAAGTGAAAGTGGAGAGTGAAAAAGTTGGCTTAAAGCTCAACATTCAGAAAACGAAGATCATGGCATCCAGTACCACCACTTCATGGGAAATAGATGGGGAAACAGTGGAAACAGTGTCAGACTTTATTTTGGGGGGCTCCAAAATCACTGCAGATGGTGACTGCAGCCATGAAATTAAAAGACGCTTACTCCTTGGAAGGAAAGTTATGACCAACCTAGATAGCATGTTCAAAAGCAGAGACATTACTTTGCCAACAAAGGTTCGTCTAGTCAAGACTATGGTTTTTCCTGTGGTTATGTATGGATGTGAGAGTTGGACTGTGAAGAAAGCTGAGTGCGGAAGAATTGATGCTTTTGAACTGTGGTTTTGGAGAAGACTCTTGACAGTCCCTTGGACTGCAAGGAGATCCAACCAGTCCATTCTGAAAGAGATCAGCCCTGGGATTTCTTTGGAAGGAATGATGCTAAAGCTGAAACTCCAGTACTTTGGCCACCTCATGGGAAGAGTTGATTCATTGGAAAAGACCCTGATGCTGGGAGGGATTGGGGGCAGGAGGAGAAGGGGACGACAGAGGATGAGATGGCTAGATGGCATCACTGACTTGATGGACGTGAGTCTGAGTGAACTCTGGGAGTTGGTGATGGACAGAGAGGCCTGGCATGCTGTGATTCATGGGGTCCCAAAGAGTCGGACATGACTGAGTTACTGATCTGATCTGATCTGAGGATATAAAATAATGATTAAAAAAAAAAACTATCAGTTGGGTTCTGACTGGGAAAATGACTTCAAGAATTTGGAACAAATCAATGCAACGTGAAGAATCAGTTATACTTAATTTATACATTGAAGAGATGATCTTGAGATAACCCATAAATCAACATTAGAAAGACATGGCCACTATAAGGCTGCCGATAAATTGAAAACCAACAAAAGCTGAGACCCTCCAGTCTGTCTATGAGAAATGAAACAAAGGAATACATAGAGCCCTTATCCTGATAAGCAGAGAAAGAGGAGGGCAATATTTTAACTCTTTCTTTTTTCCCACCTTCTAACCTTCTACTAAAGCCTCCCAAACTTATCCAGAGATTAGCTATTACAGGAACAGTCTTTAGGAGTCAACCCACTTTCAAAACTGAAGAGTGGTGGAAAGAGTGGGAAGTAATCTGAGGGCAAACATAAATGCAACTGGCACATCATTCCATGATACACTATCAAGATGAACTATGTTAATGATGTTTGATGACTTAAAACTATATTACTATAGGGTAAAACCTTCCCTGGTGGCTCAGATGGCTGTAATATGGGAGACCCAGATTTGATCCCTAGGTGGGGAAGATGCCCTGGAGAAAGGAATGGCAATCTGCTCCAGTATTCTTGCCCAGTAAATTCCATGAACAGAATAGCTACAGTCCATAGAGTTACAGATGACACCACCCTTATGGCAGAAAGTGAAGAGGAACTAAAAAGCCTCTTGATGAAAGTGAAAGAGGAGAGTTAAAAAGTTGGCTTAAAGCTCAATATTCAGAAAACTAAGATCATGGCATCCATTCCCATCACTTCATGGCAAGTAGGTGGGGAAACAGTGGAAACAATGTCAGACTTTATTTTGGGGGGGGTTCCAAAATCACTGCAGATGGTGACTGCAGCCATGAAATTAAAAGACGCTTATTCCTTGGAAGGAAAGGTATGACCAACCTAGATAGTATATTCAAAAGCAGAGACATTACTTTGCCAACAAAGGTCCATCTAGTTAAGGCTATGGTTTTTCCAGTAGTCATGTATGGATGTGAGAGTTGGACTGTGAAGAAAGCTGAGCGCTGAAGAATTGATGCTTTTGATCTGTGTTGTTGGAGAAGACTCTTGAGAGTCCCTTGGACTGCAAGGAGATCCAACCAGTCCATTCTGAAAGAGATCAGCCCTGGGATTTCTTTGGAAGGAATGATGCTAAACCTGAAACTCCAGTACTCTGGCCACCTGATGCGAAGAGTTGACTCATTGGAAAAGACTCTGATGCTGGGAGGGATTAGGGGCAAGAGGAGAAGGAGACGACAGAGGATGAGATGGCTGGATGGCATCACTGACTCGATGGACGTGAGTTTGAGTGAACTCTGGGAGTCGGTGATGGACAGGGAGGCCTGGGGTGCTGCAATTCATGGAGTTGCAAAGAGTCGGACACAACTGAGTGACTAACACACACACGTATGGGGGGAAAATGCCTTAAATTCTACCTCTTCATATGGAGAAATAAAGATCTCAATAAAGATAAATGCATGGACAATTATAAAATCAAACAAAAAGCTAATTCACTTTTTGTTTTCTACATGATTTAAGAAATTAATACATTTAGAGAAGGGAAAATAATTATTACTATAAAAGGTAATATTGCTATGACTTTAGTTTTTAAGTACATGTACTATTTTTTCACACAACTTAAAGGACTAATGCATTTTAAATAATTATTAGTTTTATAGAGGGAACACAGCATATAAAAATGGCATTCTATGGCATCCAACAACCAAAAAGGTGTAAATGGGGCTGTCCTTTTACAGTTTGTTTTATGTTCAGTTTGTATGTTATTGAAGTTAAACTGGTATAAATTCAAACTAGAATGTTATAAATTTAGGTTGTTACACTGTTTATAATAGCCAGGACATGGAAGCAACCTAGATGTCCATCAGCAGATGAATGGATAAGAAAGCTGTGGTGCATATACACAAATGAGTATTACTCAGCCATTAAAAAGAATACATTTGAATCAGTTCTAATGAGGTGGATGAAACTGGAGCCTATTATACAGAGTGAAGTAAGCCAGAAAGAAAAACACCAATACAGTATACTAACGCATATATATGGAATTTAGAAAGATGGTAATGACAACCCTGTATGCGAGACAGCAAAAGAGACACTGGTGTATAGAACAGTCTTTTGGACTCTGTGGGAGAGGGAGGGGGGGATGATTTGGGAGAATGACATTGAAACATGTATAATATCATATAAGAAATGAATTGCCAGTCCAGGTTTGATGCAGGATACAGGAAGCTTGGGGCTGGTGCACTGGGATGACCCAGAGGGATGGTATGGGGAGGGAGGTGGGAGGGGGGTTCATATTGGGGAACATGTGTACACCTCTGGTGGATGCATGTTGAGGTATGGCAAAACCAATACAATATTGTAAAGTAAAACAAACAAACAAACAAAAATAAATGTAATTGAAGTGGTAATCAAAAAGAAAATAGCTACAGAAGGCATACAAAAGAAAATTATAAAGAAATATAAACATTTCAATACAAAAAAATTCAACTAAACACAAAAAATAGCAATTAAAGGAGTAAGGGGGAAGCTATAAGTTGTCTCAAGTAGTATAGTGACAGAATTTCTTCCTTATCAATAATTATTTTAAATGTAAATGGATTAAGCTCTCCAATCAAAAGATGAGATAGGCAGAATGGATAAAATCACCTGATCCAACAGTATGCTATCTACAAGCAACTCCTTTGAGATCAAAAGACATAAAAAAATTGAAAGTGAAAGGATAGAGGAGGATCAGTTCAGTTCAGTCGCTCAGTCCTGTCCGACTCTTTTCGACCCCATGAATCGCAGCATGTCAGGCCTCCCTGTCCATCACCAACTCCCGGAGTTCACTCAGACTCACGTCCAATGAGTCCGTGATGCCATCCAGCCATCTCATCCTCTGTCATCCCCTTCTCCTCCTGCCCCCAATCCCTCCCAGCATCAGAGTCTTTTCCAATGAGTCAACTCTTCGCATCAGGTGGCCAGAGTACTGGAGTTTCAGGTTTAGCATCATTCCTTCCAAAGAAATCCCAGGGCTGATCTCCTTCAGAATGGACTGGTTGGATCTCCTTGCAGTCCAAGGGACTCTCAAGAGTCTTCTCCAACACCACAGATCAAAAGCATCAATTCTTCAGCGCTCAGCTTTCTTCACAGTCCAACTCTCACATCCATACATGACTACTGGAAAAACCATAGCCTTAACTAGATGGACCTTTGTTGGCAAAGTAATGTCTCTGCTTTTGAATATACTATCTAGGTTGGTCATACCTTTCCTTCCAAGGAATAAGAGTCTTTTAATTTCATGGCTGCAGTCACCATCTGCAGTGATGTTGGAGCCCAGAAAAATAAAGTCTGACACTGTTTCCACTGTTTCCCCATCTATGTGCCATGAAGTGATGGGAATGGATGCCATGATCTTAGTTTTCTGAATGTTGAGCTTTAAGCCAACTTTTTCACTCTCCACTTTCACTTTCATCAAGAGGCTTTTGAATTCCTCTTCACTTTCTGCCATAAGAGTGGTGTCATCTGCATATCTGAGGTTATTGATATTTCTCCCACCAATCTTGATTCCAGCTTGTGTTTCGTCCATCCCCTGTCAATAATAACTGAAAGAGAGCAGAGATGGCTATACTAATATTCAACAAGTAGACTTTAACTCAAAAAAAGGTTACATGAGACAAAGAAAGATCTCATATATTGATAAAGTTTCAATAAAGCAGAAGATACAACTGTAAACACTTAAGCAGTAATTAAAGATGAACATAATACTCAATGGGGAAGACTGAAAGATTTTCATCTAAGATCAGGAACAAGGCAAGGATGTTTGTTTCTACCTCTTCTATTCAACCTGCCACTTGAAGTTCTCTCTAGAGAAATTAGGTAAGACAAAAGAAATAAAATATATCCAACTGGAAATGAAGATATGAAATTATCTGTTTGCAGATGATATGATATATTTAGAAAACCTTGAGAATCAAATTAACAATGTAAGTTCTAATAAATGAACTTAGCAAAACAGCAAGATACAAAATGAACACACAGAAATCAATGACATTTCTATATGGAAAAACAAGAAATAATTTGAAAAGAAAATCACAAAGGAGTTCCATTAAAAATAGAATCAAAAAGAATAAAATACTTAGGAATTAACCAAGAAGGTGAAAGTTGTAAAATAAAAGCTACAAAACTTTGCTGAAAGAAATTAAAGAAGACATTAATACATGAAAACACAAATCATGTTTATATAATAGAAGACTTAATACTGTTAAAATGTTCATATTATCCAAAGCAATTTATATATTCAATGTCTTCCAAAACTCCAAAGATGAAACTGAATAGCCAAAACAATCTTGAAAAAAAAAAAAAAAAAGAATATAACTGAAAGACTCATGTTCCCTTATTTCACAATCTACTACAAAGCTACAGTAATCAAAATAGTGGTACTAGCATAATGTAGATACATAGAGCAAAGGAGTATTATAAAGTTCACAAGTAAATCCTTGGCCAAATGATTTTTGACAAGGGTGTTAAAACCATTCAATGGTTAAAGGATGGTCTTTTAAATATGTGATACTGGGAAAAATTGGATATCCATATGCAAAAGAGTAAGTTTGAATTCTTACCTTATACCATATATAAAAATTAACTGGAAATGGGTCAAGGAGCTAAATGTCAAACCAAAAACAAAACAAAACAAAACTCTAAAAAGAAAACAAAAGCCAAAATCTTAATGACTCTGAAATTGGCCTGGACACCGAGGAACAGACAACGAATTAAAAAAAAAAAAGATCAAATGGACTTCATAACTTTTTTTTTTTTTTTAATGTACATCAGAAGACACTGTCAGCAGAATAAATGGCAACCCACAGAATGGGAGAAATCATATATCTGAAAAGGGACTAATAACCAGAATGTATGAAGAACCCCTAAAACTCAATAACAGCAAAAAGTTAAAGCAAAAGATCTATTCAAGACAAAAGTCTTGAATAGATATGTTTATCTATACAAGATATTGAAAAATGCTCAACATCACTAACCATTGCTGCTAAGTCACTTCAGTCGTGTCCAACTCTGTGCGACCCCATAGATGGCAGCCCACCAGGCTCCCCCATCCCTGGGATTCTCCAGGCAAGAACACTGGAGTGGGTTGCCATTTCCTTCTCCAATGCATGAAACTGAAAAGTGAAAGTGAAGTCGCTCAGTCCTGTCCGTCTCCCCACGACCCCATGGACTGCAGCCTACCAGGCTCCTCCATCCATGGGACTTTCCAGGCAAGAGTACTGGAGTGGGGTGCCATTGCCTTCTCCGTCACTAACCATTGGGGAAATGTAAATCAAAACTACCATGAAGTACCATCTCATACCCATTCAGTTCAGTTCAGTTCAGTCATTCAGTCGTGTCTGACTCTGCAACCGCATGAATTGCAGCACGCCAGGCCTCCCTGTCCATCACTAACTCCCGGAGTTCACTCAGCCTCACGTCCATCGAGTCAGTGATGCCATCCAGCCATCTCATCCTCTGTCGTCCCCTTCTCTTCCTGCCCCCAATCCCTCCCAGCATCAGAGTCTTTTCCAATGAGTCAACTCTTCGCATGAGGTGACCAAAGTACTGGAGTTTCAGCTTTAGCATCATTCCTTCCAAAGAAATCCCAGGGCTGATCTCCTTCAGAATGGACTGGTTGGATCTCCTTGCAGTCCAAGGGACTCTAAAGAGTCTTCTCCAACACCACATTTCAAAAGCATCAATTCTTCAGCGCTCAGCTTTCTTCACAGTCCAACTCTCACATCCATACATGACTACTGGAAAAACCATAGCCTTGACTAGACAGACATTTGTTGGCAAAGTAATGTCTCTGCTTTTGAACATGCTATCTAGGTTGGTCATAATTTTCCTTCCAAGGAGTAAGCGTCTTTTAATTACATGGCTGCAGTCACCATCTGCAGGGATTTTGGAGCCCCCCAAAAATAAAGTCTGACACTGTTTCCACTGTTTCCCCATCTATTTGCCATGAAGTGATGGGACCAGATGCCATGACCTTAGTTTTCTGAATGTTGAGCTTTAAGCCAACTTTTTCACTCTCCTCTTTCACTTTCATCAAGAGGCTTTTTAGTGCCTCTTCACTTTCTGCCATAAGGGTGGTGTCATCTGCATATCTGAGGTTATTGATATTTCTCCCGGCAATCTTGATTCCAGCTTGTCCTTCTTCCAGCCCAGCATTTCTCATGATGTACTCTGCATAGAAGTTAAATAAGCAGGGTGACAATATACAGCCTTGACATACTCTTTTTCCTATTTGGAACCAGTCTGTTGTTCCATGTCCAGTTTGATGCAAGTCAAAACCACAATGAGATATCATCTCATACTTCTCAGAGTGGTTACTATACAAAAAAGATGAGCATTGGTAAGGATGTGAAGAAATCAGAACCCTTTGCTGTTGGTGGGAAAGCAAAATGAAGCAATGTTATGGAAAATAGTATGGAATTTCCACCCATAATGAAAAATAGAACTTACAATATGACTCAGCAATCTTACTTATGGGTATTCATCAAAAAGAATCTAAATTATGACTTTAAAGAGATATGAGGATTCTCATGTTCATGGCAGTCCTAACCACAACATCCAAAACAGAGAAGTAAACAAAATGTCCATTAATGGATAATGGATGAAGAAAATACTATGTCTACACAGAATGGAATATTTTTCTGTCTTAGAGAAGAAGGAAATATCTGAAAGCATGTGACAACATTGATGAAATCTTGAGGACCTTATGCTAGGTGACTTAAGCCAGTTCCATTAAGAACAAACACAGCAAGATGCCACTTTTATGACATATTTAATGTAGTCAAATTCACAGAGGCAAAGAGGGTCAGGGGGGTTGACAGGTGCTGGGGGACGGACAAATGGAGAGCTGCTAATCAATAACGTTTTAGCTCTACAAGAATATTAACCTCTAGAAATATGCTAAACAACATTTTAGCTATAGTTAAACTATATTCTACACTTAAGATCTATTAAAAAGGTGGATCTCGTGTTTTATTTTCAATTAAAAAAACTTTTAAGGATCAAAGTACTGCTATGTGCTAATATTACTTTTTTATTTATAACACATCACTGCAAATTCAGTGGTTTAAAACAATAGAGATTTACAGTTTACAGAGGTGAGACATCTGAAATGGGTTGCATTAGGTTAAAACTCACAGAAGTATTACATTCCTTTCTGAATGTTATGGGGCAGAATCTGTCTTCTTACCTTTGCCAGAATCTGGGGATGGCTCACCTCCCATTATCTGTGATCCTCTTGCTTCCCTGGTGGCTCAGACGGTTAAGCGTCTGCCTGCAATGTGGGAGACCCAGGTTCGATTCCGGGGTTGGGAAAATCTCCTGGAGAAGAAAATGGCAATCCACTTCAGCACTCTTGCCTTTAAAATCCCATGGATGGAGGAGCCTGACAGGCTACAGTCCATGGGGTCACAAAGAGTCAGACTCGAATGGGCGACTTCACTTCATTTTCCATATTCAAAGCCAGCCATGGCCAGTGAAATTTTTTTCACGTCTCTTCACTGATTCTTCTGCCTCCCTTTTCCACATTTAAGCTCTCTTGTGATTAACCTTAGATAACCCAGGATAATCTCTTTATTTTAAGGATAGTTGATTAGTAAACTTAATTCCATGTGATACCTTAACTCTTCTTTTCCATGTAATATAAAATGACCACAGTTTCTAGGGATTAGGATATGGATATTTTTGTGAGGCAATTATTCTGCCTACCACAATGCTACAACATGGATGAACTGAGTATCATGCTAAGTAAAAGAAACCATACACAGAATACTAGTTATTGTACAGTACCATTTATATGAACTATCTAGCAAAAGTAATTTTAGAGGCTGAAAGCAGACCACTGGTTTCCTAAGGATAGAAATATGAGAGGAGATAAACCAAAAATGGGTACGAGGGAATACTTTTAAGTTATGAAAACGTTCTAAAACTGCACAGTTCTAGTAACTTGTCAAACCAACTTGACTAGCAATTGGTATATTTTGTGGTCTGTAACTTATACCTCAACTGAGCGGTTAAAAAATTGAGGTGCATATTGCAGAGGGCAGAAGTCTGTTTTAAGGCAGTAAATAATAGACCTTACCTATAAGATGGTCTATTTAAATAAGCCTTCTCTTTAAGAAAGTTATTTGTTAGATGTGTGGAACAAACAATGTATATTAGAAAAGTCAAATATATCTCAAGGTATAGTTCTAATATTAAATATAAAATAAAGCTCATTGTTATTCATAAATCTACATTTTTTGGTTGTTTATAAATATTGAGAGGCAGATTCTCTTATTGAATCATAGTAAAAGAGGAGGAATCTCTTGTTCTAGCTCTGAAATCATTTAATAAAGCAGAAAAGATTGCCTGAGAATACATTATGCCAAATATTTCTACTTCCAGGAAATAATGATGATGACATTTAATCTTTGAAATATTTATCTTGAAATTTCTTTCAAGCATTTGAAGGAATTTGCTTCTGAAATTCTTCAATATGTAGTAAAAAGGAGTAGGCAGATGGGAAACTGTGGACATAGTGATCAGAGTAAACAAATGAATATAACGTAAGGTAATGTTTTTATTCATACATACTTTACTGTACTTAGAATCATGTAAAGCAAATCCCAATTCTGTAATCTAGATTTAAGTTTTAAAAATCAACTTTTATGGTACTTTTTTTTTTTTTTTTAAGCGAATGTATGGGGGCATATGTTGCCACCATCCTTTCAACAAAATATAAATCCCCAGAGAATTTCTTTAGCCCTTTTTAATTTATAACCATCCAAAAACCTTCAAAGTTGCAATCCTCTGTTCTAAGGTTACTCCAGTCAGCCACTGGCAGTTCTCCAAGCCATCTAGGCTAGCACAGAGCAGAAGGCTAGCTCTCCAAGGACCTGAAAACTCTATGTAAGAACTGAATGTGTTGGCTGCACAGTTATTATCTGTAAAGTTCAGACAGAGCCCCTGTGGTCCTCCTGAGATTTCAGTCTCAGTCATCACTCATAGGACTCAAACACATCCCACAGGCAAGGCAGTCAATACGCCAGTAATCCAGCAACTATTAACAGCAAAGAGAATGAGGCCATGAGGTGTGAACAGTCACTGTTTTAAATCTTGCTTCTTTTTTCCCATAACATTTAGGAATCTGTGACAAAATCCACATTCTAACTACATGTGTAAAACATATATGTATATCTCAATGTATCAAAGGTAATATTTTGAAATTTTAACAGTATCATCAATGTGTGTTTACCAAGTCATGTGTTTTTTCTCTTACCAAAGAACATTTACCTTTGAAAGTGACCTGTGGCAGCAATAATTAATCATTTGGAGGAGAATATAAAGCACAATAACGAATTTAATCGTAGATACTTCAAACTGATTCAGTTTCAAATTAAACTAGAAAAAAAATCTGAAAGATTTCTTTTAGTCTTTTTCTTAAAAAAAAAAAAAAATTAGGGGAATGAGTTTTATACTTTAATAAACACTGCTAGCATTTTTCACTTTTTACAGAAATGCATAAGGTTAAGAAACTCATTGTTCTTACACTATAGAAATACAAAAATAAATAAATAAAATTATTCAAACTCATAGCTAATTTCAAAATGATTGCAAACTGAATGCCAAAATAAGGAGGTAACTCTTCACATAAAAAGGCTAATCATGGTTAATTGTTTTCCTATTCCTTTTGATGATAATAGCCATTTTAAACTCATTTCAAGTATGTAGATGTAATATGCAATTACCGTAAGACTCAGCATTCCAAAATTCAAACAAGAAGAGTAAGATAGCATTGAGTACTGTTTATTGGTAAGGCTGCCAACCAGTTTCATTTTCATAGAAAAAATAAGTGTGGAGCTATAGTCCAATCTTGTTTACATGCACATATTTCTCTTTATGTGTGCTGATATAATGACTATATCTGAATCAAGCTGTTCACTATTGCACAAAGCAGTAGGTGGTTCTCACTATTGTCTGGAAATTTCTGAAGTAATGGTACTCAATTCACAAAGCATTTAATTCAGATCTTTTTACTTTTTTCTGGAAGGTGAAAAATATGATCTCCTGGACATTATAAAATGCACACAGTCTTCTCAAGATCAAGATCAGGGAGACTTGTTGTACATTAAACTTGTAGTAGTAATATGTGCTTGGCTTTTTATACAAGAAGTTGAGAATCCTTCTGTATAAGATATTAAAGGAAGCTATTGAGTTAACTTCTGACTTTCATCTAGGATGGTCCAAAAAAAGAGATTGTCTTAACATTTTTAATATATAGATTCTGTAGCCTTCAAATTTATATTGGGAAGATAAGTGATTATAGAATTCTATGAAAGGTAGTGTCAACTCTCCCACAGAGTAGTCATCTTTTCATTAAGGCTTTTCTTGAAAACTACAGGATAAGTCTATGCTACTGTCTCATTATGTTTGAAGAACATGATATTCAAACCTATTCCCTCTCTCCTTTGTCACTTTTACTGTGCAGCCTGGACTCCTTGGCCAGTCATTTCAGTGATCCTCTTAGCACACAAAATCCTCTCTACAGAAAACATGCTCTGCTCTCCCTTTTAACTCAATAGTTTCCCTTGACCTAATTCCCTCTGAAAGTTCTCTAATTCACTACCAAACTTCTTGAATGGGTAATCTTCAACTATCCCCTCAATAAAAATTAACCCCAGTCTCTTTTGACTTTAACATGTATTTCATGTCTTCTGGAGAACACTATCTTTGGTTTCTCTGGAACTACAGAGACTAAGTGACACCAAAATTCAGCTTGTCTTCATTCTCAAGTTCCTTCACCCATTATAATTATACACACACTCTGTGTGATGGAGCCTCAGATTAAACACCAAGAGAACTGCAGAGGCTTTTTTTCCTGACAATCTTAAATTGCAGAACGAACACCAAGAACTCTGTACATTAATGTAACTAAAAGACAGTTTTGTCTCAATTACTGTAGTTTAATGTCAGTTACAAGTAACTGAACAAAATCCCAAACTGCTACACTACTGATCCCCTTTTAAAATTCTTTCTGAGGGGAAAACAAAAAAACAAAAAACTTAACACAAGGCAATCCGAAAATACTAGCGAGTATATCTTGTTTTACAAAATACTTACTTGACCTATATTGAGTTTTGTGATAGCAAATTGGAAATACAAATGGAAAACAATTCCTTTCTAAAAGAATAATTTTTGCATGATTTTGATGCCATCTAAAAAAAACTTGCTCAAACTACCGCACAATTGCACTCATCTCACACGCTAGTGGCTCAGATGGTAAAGCATCTGTCTGCAATGCAGGAGACCCTGGTTCGATCCCTGGGTTGGGAAGATCCCCTGGAGCAGGAAATGGCAGCCCACTCCAGTATTCTTGCCTGGAAAGTCCCATGGACAGAGGATCCTGGTAGGCTACCATGCATGGGGTCACAAAGAGTCGGACACGACTGAGCGACTTCACTTTCACTTTCACTTTCACAAGCTAGTAAAGTAATGCTCAAAATTCTCCAAGCCAGGCTTCAGCAATATGTGAACCATGAATTTCCAGATGTTCAAGCTGGTTTTAGAAATGGCAGAGGAACCAGAGATCAAATTGCCAACATCTGCTGCATCACCAAAAAAGCAATAGAGTTCCAGAAAAACATCTATTTCTGCTTTATTGACTATGCCAAAGCCTTTGACTGTGTGGATCACAATAAACTGTGGAAAATTCTGAAAGAGACGGGAATACCAGACCACCTGACCTGCCTCTTGAGAGCCTGGTCAGAAAGCAACAGTTAGAGCTGGACATGGAACAACAGACTGGTTCCAAATAGGAAAAGGAGTATGTCAAGGCTGTATATTTTCACCCTGCTTATTTAACTTATATGCAGAGTACATCTTGAAAAGCGCTGGGTTGGAAGAAGCACAAGCTGGAATCAAGATTGCCGGGAGAAATATCAATAACCTCAGATATGCTGATGATACCACCCTTATGGCAGAAAGTGAAGAAGAACTAAAAAGCCTCTTGATGAAAGTGAAAGAGGAGAGTGAAAAAGTTGGCTTAAAGCTCAACATTCAGAAAACGAAGATCATGGCATCTGGTCCCATAACTTCATGGCAAATAGATGGGGAAACAGTGTCAGACTTTATTTTTGGGGGGCTCCAAAATCACTGCAGATGGTGATTGCAGCCATGAAATTAAAAGACGCTTACTCCCTGGAAGGAAAGTTATGACCAACCTAGATAGCATATTGAAAAGCAGAGACATTACTTTGCCAACAAAGGTCCGTCTAGTCAAGGCTATGGTTTTTCCAGTAGTCATGTATGGATTGAGAGTTGGACTGTGAATAAAGCTGAGCGCTGAAGAGTTGATGCTTTTGAACTGTGGTGTTGGAGAAGACTCTTGAGAGTCCCTTGGACTGCACGGAGATCCAACCAGTCCATTCTAAAGGAGATCAGTCCTGAGTGTTCATTGGAAGGAATGATGCTAAAGCTGAAACTCCAGTACTCTGGCCACCTCATGACTCATTGGAAAAGACTCTGATGCTGGGAGGGATTGGAGGCAGGGGGAGAAGGGGACAACAGAGGATGAGATGGCTGGATGGCATCCCGGACTTGATGGACATAAGTTTGAGTGAACTCCGGGAGTTGATGATGGACAGGGAGGCCTGGTGTGCTGCAATTCATGGGGTCACAAAAAGTCAGACACGACTGAGCGGCCGAACTGAACTGAACTGAAAAAAACTTGGATTCTTGTAGACAGAATTATTCAAGCATTTCCTCTCTATTGGGAAACATGTTTTGAGTAATGGAATATTTTCATAAAAAATTACTAAATATTTGAAGTCCATTAAATTTAATCTTAATAAAAACCTAAACATGAAATAACCCTCTTCCAGATGTGAAGTCTAAATATATGATTATATTGTTTCAATTTTCAAAACTGGTGCTAATTACTTCTCTTCATGAAGAGAAGCATGGCAAAAATAAGTGAGATACACACCCTATATGTGACAGATTCTTAGAATTTACAAGGCTTGTGCTGTCTCCTTCTCCAATTATGTCATTGTGTCTTTGTGTCTTTTGTTGGTTAGTGTTTGTCTTTGAAATCAGTTTGAGGGTTAACCCATATACTGAACTGCAGTATTTTCAGCTTTGGTTCTTTGGTGCAAGTATGCTGTTCTCTACAACTGTTGCTCTTGGACTTTTACCCTTGGCTACATGGGTTCATGGAAGTTGTATCTCTCATCCCAAGTTGTACAAACCCAGGTTTATATAACAAATGCTCTCATCTATAGATTTACCTGCTAGTTTTACATTCTGATATTTGTTGGTTCATAACTTTGGGGGTACCCTGGATGAAATTCAAAACTGGCCCCAGGGAGAGACAGAGCACTTTGGATTAGTATGTGGCAGGTTTAATAAGCAAGGGGATTTATGAATTAAGCCTGTCTAAAGTGATCTCAACAGAAGTAGATCTCTGCATGCTAGAATCTGAAAAGTTTACAGAGACTTTAATGGGAATTAGTCATGTATTCAGTCCCGAGTGTCTCAACAACACATTACTCACTTAAGGCTGTGTCCTTGAAAGATATGCTAGTGTGGGAACAGTGGATAGAATACACATTCTGAGGACTGGGGAAGAGGGAAGGCATCGCTAGTTGCCCAAGTCCAGCTGGTAGGTTAACTGGTGGTCACATTTTCTCAATGATCTCCTCCAATAATGTTCTTTTGATTTTGCCAACACAGCAGCAACATCTGATCTCCAGAATATTACTATTGCAACTTCAGATTGTCATGGCTTTTGTGGCATCATCAATAAATGGAGAGAGAGAGAGAGATATTTAATGTTTATCAGATTTACAATAGGGTCAGATAGTAAATATTTTAGACTTTGTGGATCATGTAGTCACAGTAGCAACTTAACTCTGCCACTATAGTAAGAGAATAGCCATAGACAATATATATAAATGAGTAGAATGTCTGTATTTTAATAAATAAAAAAGTTGTTGGTTCAATTTGAACGCTGGACTGTGGTTTTGCAGACCTCTGGCTTAAAAGAAGCTACTGACATCATACTTTTTAACTCAGAAATTTCCTCCTTATCTGAGCATTACAATTAATTAAATTTCTTGCGATTGTCAGTTTATTTATTTTGACATTTTTCCTAATAAGTCAAGATGGCTTATTTATATATTTACTGAAAATAGGTATTATATTGTTCATTTAGCAATTAAGCCTTATTTTATTTTTAAAATTTATATTAAACATTTTTAATATTATAAAACAATCAACAAGAACTTTTCTGATCCAAAATCTTTATATTATCAAGTATCATTAGGCCACCCTCCACCTCTTCTCTGAATTAAATATGAGGATGTTTTAATAGAAGTCTCAGTTAAAAAGTGAAAAAAAAATAAGCTTTTTATCTTAAATAGTTCACAATATATATTTTGCTAGATTTCAATAAGAAAGTATCTAGAGCCCTATGGTAGGGCCAAAAGTCAGCAGAGCAATCTGGTTAAAGTAATAGGGTAAATGATTTGTATGCTAATGACTAGGAAGCGACAGAGTAGGTATATATCCCAGGAAGGCATTGATAATGGTCTCTGTCTTTCCTATCCTATCATTTTCTCTAGAATAGTAATTAATTGCATAAGGTAAATTTATTTTAAAAAATCAAATAAAAGTATGTACATCACAGGGCAAAGAAGGGTCAAAAGTATTGCTCATCTGAGAAGTTTCCCTGCCTTTATAGAACACAACTCTAAGGTAGATATACAGAAAATCACAAGAAATCTTTCATGCTTATAAGCATAATTTGCAAAATTTGCTTCACCTAAACCCCAAGTAAATTACTGAAGGTTCACAGGTAAGAAATGAGACCAATGGGAGACCATTAACTGGCTAACACTTATAGTTTATATTTTGCATTCCATTTATAAGAAGAATAGAATTTTGACAATATATGTTGATAAAGACTGTATTTTGATAATGTATTTTGATAAAAACAGAAAAGAAGACTTTCCTGATGGTCCAGTTGTTGAGAATCTGCCTGCCAGTGCAAGGGGTTCAGGTTCGATCCCTGGTCAAGGAAGATCCAACATGCCGCAGAGCATCTAAGCCCACGCACCACAACTACTGAGGCTGTGCACATAGAGCCCATGCTCCACAAAGAGAAGCCACTGCAATGAGAAGCCAGTGCACCACAACCAGAGAGTAGCACCTGCTTGTTGCAACTAAAGAAAGCCTGCATACAACACAAAGACCCAGTGCAGCCAAAAATAAATATATTTAAGGAATAAATCATAGTGTTAAAAATGCAAAAAACAAAAAAAGTGAATTGTATAATACCGCAAGTTAAGAATGAAATGAAAATATTCAGTAGAGGGTGTGGTTATTTGGGTCATGTTCTCCTTTGGATTAAAGACAATGATTCTTATATGACTTATCAACTTTTCTAAATTAATTATAATAATAATAAGTATAATGGTAAGATCTACCCAACATGTATTTTTTTTCTCATTTGTTAACAATCATGATTTCGTGATGTATATGTTCTCTTTTGCATGCCCAAGAATATTAGGAGAAATGCTCTATTCTCAACTCTAGAAAGTTAATTCTGATTGGCCTTCAGCCAACTATGATGGCATTAATTCCTTTGACAGTGATTAATTTAGGCATGGGATGATTATATATTCTAGACAATGTGATAAAAATTGGCTGGATCATTCTAAAAAGTTTTCCTTATCTTTAAAATTAAATACAAAGGATGAAATGATTTCTTTCTGCTTCTGAAGAGCATAGTTTCTGAGTAAGTTGCCCTGAACCAGTACAGCCATTTTATGGCAAGCCCAAAGCAGAAGTCAACATCAAGGGTAAACAATAGAAATGATTGTGAAGATTTCATTGAGTTGCTGCTTTAATATATCTTAGGGCTGCATTATGTCATAATAATGAATTTTTATTGTTATTTAAATTCTCTTAATTTAATTCTCTTAATTTTATATTATTTTCAATGGAAATTCCCTAAATAACATTGAGAAACACACTGCCATTGATAGATCTCAAGGTAAAACTTTTGTCACTGAAGAAATACCAATGACAGAATACTTGGTGTCAAGTTCAAAAGTCCAGGGGAAGAAGTCTAGTTAATCATGATGAAAAATCCTGGGCCAATCCTTTGTGATTTTCTTAGTAGAATCAAGTGAGAACATGGCATTATTTGAGGGAACCAAATATGTGAAGCTAGAAGAAAAGAAATTCCAAGAGAGATATGATATATCTTGATGAAGAAAATAACAAATTTCTACTTTACAAGGTAAAAACAGTAGTGTGTTATTAATAGAAAGACAACATGTTCAGAAAGCAAGACAATTATACAGCAAAAGTGAGAAGCATAAGCGATAAGTATGTGTCAACCTGTTAGTTCAGTTCAGTTCAGTAGCTCTGTCGTGTGTGACTCTTTGTGACCCCATGGACTGCAGCACTCCAGGCTTTCCTGTCCATCACCAACTCCCGGAGCTTACTCAAACTCATGTCTATTGAGTCAGTGATGCCATCCAACCATCTCATCCTCTGTTGTCCCCTTCTCCTCCTGCCTTCAATCTTTCCCAGAATCAGGATCTTTTCAAATGAGTCAGCTCTTCGCATCAGGTGGCCAAAGTATTGGAGTTTTAGCTTCAACATCAGTCCTTCCAATATTCAGGACTGATTTCCTTTAAGATGGACTGGTTGGATCTCCTTGCAGTCCAAGGGACTCTCAAGAGTCTTCTCCAACACCACAGTTCAAAAGCATCATTCTTCAGCACTCAGTTTCTTTACAGTCCAACTCTCACATCCATACATGACTACTGGAAAAAAACCATAGCTTTGACTATATGGAACTTTATTGGCAAAATAATATATCTGCTTTTTAATATGCTGTCTAGGTTGGTCATAACTTTTCTTCCAAGGAGTAAGTGTCTTCTAATTTCATGGCTGCAGTCACCATCTGCAGTGATTTTGGAGTCCAAAAAAAAATCTGCCTCCATTGTTTCCTCATCTATTTGCCATGAAGTGATGTGACCAGATGCCATGATCTTAGTTTTCTGAATGTTGAGCTTAAAGCCAACTTTTTCACTCTCCTCTTTCACATTCATCAAGAGGCTTTTTAGTTCTTCTTCACTTTCTGACAGAAGGGTGGTGTCATCTGCATATCTGAGGTTATTGATATTTCTCCTGGCAATCTTGATTCCAGCCTGTGCTTCATTCAGCCTGGCATTTCTCATGATGTACACTGCATATAAGTTAAATAAGCAGGGTGACAATATACAGCCTTGACGTACTCCTTTCCCGATTTGAAACCAGTCTGTTGTTTCATGTTCAGTTCTAACCGTTGCTTCTTGACCTGCATACAAATTTCTCAGGAGGCAGGTCAAGTGGTCTGGCTTTCCCATCTCTTGAAGAATTTTCCAGTTTGTTGTGATCCACACAGTCAAAGGCTTTGGTGTAGTCATAAAAGCAGAAGTAGAAACACTTAAATTGTAGAAACACATAAATTGAATTAGTGAATTTTGGACAAAACTTTAGAGATTGAGACTTCATGGAGAATAAGAATTAATTAGAAAACAGCCACACAAATAATGGGAGAAAAGCCCATATTAATCCTTTTATAAAAGAAGTTTGAAAGTTTCTTTTAAGTTTGACTACTTATTACCCAGGTAATTAAACTTCCACATTACACTAATGGTATTATTTTTTAAAGTGTAATTTAAACAGTAATTAGTAAAGGAACTGCAGGATTCTAATCACTCCCTCTTTGGAAAAGAACTGAGATGAAGTTTTGAAGGGTTGCTACCTCAGAATAAGGATGATGTTATGAAGCTAATAATTTGAACATAATGTAAGGGGTGAGCCGTTGTTTGGAAGAGAACTTCTGAGTCTGCTGAGCTGCTCCTTCTCCTCTTGCCTCTGTGAAGACAGATATGTATTGAATTTTGTCCCCCACAAAAGATAAGTTGAATTCCTAACCCAGTAATTCAGAATATGACCTTATTTGGAAACATGGTATTGAAAAGCAAGTTAAATGTTGTCATTAGGGTGGGCCCTAATTGAGTATATTTAGTATAAGTAATTGAGTATATTGAGTGTAAGTAACCTTATAATAAGGGGAGGTTTGGACACAGAAGCAGACAAGCATACAGGGAAAATGCCATGTGAACATGAAGACAGAAACAGGCATACTGCATCTGAAGCCAAAGAACATCAAAGATAGTCAGCAAACTGTCATAAGCTACAACTGAGCCATGGAACAGATTCTCCCTTATAGTCATCAGAAGAAAGCAACACTGCTAACACCTGGACTTTGAATTTCTAGCCTCCAGAACTCCAAGTCAATACATTTCTGTTACTTCAGCCACCCAGTTTGTGGTGGGCTTCCCTGCTAGCTTAGCTGGTAAAGAATCTGTCTGCAATGCAGGAGACCCCAGTTTGATTCCTGGGTCAGGAAGAACTGCTGGAGAAGGATAGGCTACCTACTCCAGTATTCTTGGGTTTCCCTGGTGTCTCGGCTGGTAAAGAATCCATTTGTGGTATTATGGACAAATATTATTATGACAAAAAAATACCAGTTGTGGTATTATTGCTAAAGCCCTAGTAATCCAATAAGTAGTTACATAATAAGAGTGTTATCATAATAAGACAAGATAACATTAACATCATTAACATCACTGTGTTCATTAACAGCACTGTGGGAAGGATCCATGGATTGGGAGAAGGCGGATGCTCACTCTGTTGATACTTCTATTATGGCTTTGATTGAAGAATGTTCTGCCTGTCCTTCACCTCATGGATACAATAGGAAGTCATTATATTTTTGATCTCAGGTTTAATTCTTACTAGATCTTTAAAACTGAGTAAATTCTTTAAAATTTAGATACTGGTTTTCCTTTTATAAATTATAAACTAGATAGATTAGAAATATTAATACAGTGAGCATATCATGTTAATCTGGGTCACTTTTAAAATATACATGTGCTTGGACCTCAGGTTTCATGAACATAATTCAATAGTGGGAATCTAGAAAGTTATATTCTAAATGGATCTAGAGTTAAATCTAATGTCAAATCTTCAATGATGACAAAAATTTTGACATCAAAAATTGCTCTGATCTTTGAGTTCATTCATTCTATAATTACAGTACTCTAGCTTCTATGTTATGAGTAACACTGGCAGTAATAAGAGCCAAAATGGATCAGAAAATCACTGCTTGGAATTGCCTGGTGATCCAGAGGTTAGGACTCTGTGCTTTCACTGCTTAGAGTGTGGGTTCAATCCCTGGTCAGGGAACTAAGATCTCACAAGCCACATGGCATGGCAAAAAATGAAAACAATAACAAAATCACTTTTTTACAATAAATATTTAAACAAGTAGGAATTGTAAGTATCCCTAAACAGAAGAGCACAAATTTGGTACAATGACCTGGAAAATCATTCTCAATTTGCAGCAGTAGCTAAATTTGTAATTCTTACATTTCATAATATTTTTCTACCTTAATCTACTGCTGCTGCTGCTGCTAAGTTGCTTCAGTCGTGTCCGACTCTGTGCGACTCCATAGACGGTAGCCCACCAGGCTCCTCCATTCATGGGATTCTCCAGGCAAGAGTACTGGAGTGGGGTGCCATTGCCTTCTCCGACCTTAATCTACTAGCAAGAGGTTATTTGTTACTCTGTGACAGTGACCATTTAATATAGCATTTGTATTATCTTCTAATTATACAGATTTCTTTTGTACAATCATATATTAAAAGCAGCAAGTTTATAAAAATCTTAGCTTGACAAATATCTTATAAATTCTTTCTTTAAATGCTGAGAGCTACAAAATAGAATTTAGTACATATGAGCTTCTAGGAGCTATTTACCACTTTAACATTTAACAAGCCATACATTAACATTTAAAAAGTCATACAAATTTACATCTATAAGCGATTTTACTTAATAGGTTAGCAATATGCATTCTGTGCAATAGAACAGGAACAGCACTAATAAAATATATACTGAACTCAGTAAAAGTAATTTATACAACCAGTGCTCAGTTGATGATGAGGGCACGTTATAGGTTATACATAATGGTTTCATCTGTCCCTAACAAATGATTCTTGCTACAGTGCCCCCAATACTTAGGAATGACGCTCTGCTTGGAGACAAAGGCATGCACACAGTGGCCTTTCAGAATCCCTCTGAGAGAATCATGATAAATTTCAGAACATCTAGTAAATGGCAGAGTAAGACACAGATCTGAGTGGAAACCATTTCAAATTGAATTAATCAGGACATAGTCCTTAAAAAAAAAAAAAACTGCTTTGCATATCATCTTGGAATATAAGATGAGCAAATCAACAGTTACTTAGTGACAAGAGTACATAGAGAAAATAAAAATCTGTGAATAAATAAGTTCATTAGAATAAAACAAATCAGTCCTGCACAATTTACATCTTTCTTTCCTCTTTGAAATTAAGATGTATTCTGGTAAGTTATAGAAAAGTAGAATAATATTCAATTGTGAATTTCATCACATAGAATTCTAGTATACAAATTTTACTTTCAATGTGAGAATTTTTGTGGTAATTGATTAATAAAAGAAAGAAATAGAATTAAAATGGAGATAAAGCAGATGGCAATAAATCAATATAGATTTTTATAATAAAAGTTTAGGAAAAATGAAAAAGGATGAGAGAGAATATTGTGAAGTTTTACCTATGCCGCCTGGTGCTAAAAGAAAGAGAACTTGGAAGGCAAAATAAACAATGGAGTCATCTCACAATGAAAAAGTCATTAAGTGTATGTGAGGAAGAAGACTCACAGAAAAAAGCTTTTTACAATGTTTGTGACAATAATATACATTGCTAAATGTTTCCTTGATATAGAGGTGGACAGAGTATCAGACATAAACTACTGAGGTAAATTGAAAAAAAAAACTAATAAGATAATTATTATTAATTTAAGATATAAAAATTTCCCTAAAATGGTCTGTGTTGAGCTATTATTTTATTTTAGCACATCTAACATATATTGTTAATGTTCTTTATATATTTACTCTCAACTTCAGTCCCCATAGTTTTTTTTTTTTTTCTGTAGAAATATTTAATTAACTAAATAGAAATAGTTTTATTGTACTATCTGATGATGACAAAAGTAATTATTTTTTGTAAGAGATTCAGAAATGAACAATAACTCTCATATATTACTAATGGCAATGCAAATGGAATAGTTACTCTGAAAGAGTTTTGCAGTTTTTTATTTAAAGCTAAATATATCCTTACCTTATGATCCAGACACTCTACTCCTAGGTATTTATCCAAGAGAAATGAATATATGCCTATAAAATAATCTGTGTATTACTGTGTATAGAAGTTTTATTTATAAGAGCTTCAAATTGGAAACAACCCACTGTCCATCCACTATTGAAAATATAAACAAGTTGTGTTTAAGCCATACAATGAAATATTATGTAGCTACAAAATGGAATAAACTACTTACGCATGTGAAAATATAAGTGAATCTCAAAAACATTATGCTAAGTGAAAGCAAACAAATGTAAAGGCTATATTTGCTATAATTTCATTTATGTGAAATTCAGGAAAAAGTATGTAAGTGGGGTCATATTCTGTATCGTTCTTTGTAATTTTTTTTTTAATTAAAAATATAAAGTACACATCTATTGAAGCTTCCCAGAGGGTGCTAGTGGTAAAAAACAACTTGACAATGCAAGAGACAAATAAAACATGGATTAGGTCATTGGGTCAGGAAGATGCCCTGGAGCAGGCAATAGCAACACTCTCTAGTATTTTTGCTGGGAAATCCCATAGACAGAGGAGCCTAGCAGGCTACAGTCCACAGAGTCTCAAACAGTCAGATGCAACCGTGCAACTGAGGACACGCATAGTACATATCTATGATAATAAAACCAAGAGCATTTTGACAGCATAGTATTTTATAGATGTCATAATTTATTTAAATAACCCATTAATATATTTAATTTGATTGTAAATGTTCTAACCATGAATGATATTCTCATATATACAATATCTGTATGCACCATATACAGTTGTCTGACAGTTTTCTTTCCTTTACTTCTTTGCTTTTCACTTCTCTTCTTTCCACAGCTATTTGGAAGGCCTCCTCAGACAACCATTTTGCTTATTTGCATTTCTTTTTCTTGGGGATGGTCTTGATACCTGTCTCCTGTACAATGTCATGAACCTCCATCCACTGTTCATCAGGCACTCTGTCTATCAGATCTAGTCCCTTAAATCTATTTCTCACTTCCACTGTATAGTCATAAGGGATTTGGTTTAGGTCATACCTGAATGGCCTAGTGGTTTTCACCACTTTCTTCAATTTAAGTCTGAATTTGGCAATAAGGAGTTCATGATCTGAGCCACAGTCAGCTCCCGGTCTTGTTTTTGCTGACTGTATAGAGCTTCTCCATCTTTGGCTGCAAAGAATATAATCATTCTGATTTTGGTGTTGACCATCTGGTGATGTCCATGTGTAGAGTCTTCTCTTGTGTTGTTGGAAGAGGGTGTTTACTATGACCAGTGCATTCTCTTGGCAAAACTCTATTAGCCTTTGCCCTGATTCATTCTGTACTCCAAGGCCAAATTTGCCTGTTACTCCAGGTGTTTCTTGACATCCTACTTTTGCATTCCAGTCCCTTATAATGAAAAGGACATCTTTTTGGGGTGTTAGTTCTAAAAGGTCTTGTAGGTCTTCATAAAACTGTTCACCTTCAGCTTCTTCAGCATTACTGGTCAGGGCATAGACTTGGATTACCATGATATTGAATGGTTTGCTTTGGAAACGAATAGAGATCATTCTGTCGTTTTTGAGATTGCATCCAAAGTATTGCATTTCAGACTCTTTCGTTGACTATGATGGCTACTCCATTTATTCTAAGGGGTTCCTGCCCACGGTAGTAGATGTAATGGTCATTTGAGTTAAATTCACCCATTCCGGTCCACTTAGTTAGCTGATTCCTAGAATGTTGACATTCACTCTGCCATCTCCTGTTTAACCACTTCCAATTTGCCTTCATTCATGGACCTAACATTCCAGGATCCTATGCAATATTGCTGTTTACAGCATCAGACTTTGCTTCTCTCAACAGTCACATCCAAACTGGGTATCGTTTTTGCTTTGGCTCAGTCCCTTCATGCTTTCTGGAGTTACTGCTCCACTGATCTCCAGCAGCATATTGGGCACCTACCAAGCTGGGGAGTTCATCTTTAAGTGTCCTATCTTTTTACTTTTCATACTGTTAATGGGGTTCTCAAGGCAAGAGCACTGAAGTGGTTTGCCATTCCCTTCTCCAGTGGACCACATTTTGTCAGAACTCTCCACCTTGGCCTGTTCAACTTGGGTGGACATACATGACATGGCTTAGTTTCACTGAGTTAGACAAGGCTGTGTTCCGTGTGAACAGATTGGCTAGTTGTCTGTGGCTTCCATCTGTCTGCCCTCTGATTCCCTCTCTCAGCACCTACTGTCTTACTGGGGTTTCTCTTACCTTGGATTTGGGGTATTGCCTCTCAGCCGCTCTCTGCTCCAGTGCCACACAGCTGCTGCTCGCAGAGTTCCAAAGAATAGCAAGGAGGGATTAGAAAGACTTCCTCAATGATCAGTTAAAAGAAACAGAGGAAAATAATAGAATGGGAAAGACTAGATATCTCTTCAAGAAAATTAGAGATACCAAGGGAATATTTCTTGCAAAGATGGGCTGAATAAAGGACAGAGATGGTATGGACCTAACAGAAGCAGAAGATACTAAGAAGAGGTGGCAAGAATAAATGGAAGAATTGTACAAAAAAGATCTTCACAACCCAGATAATCAAATGGTGTGATCACTCACCTAGAGTCAACAACCTAGAATGTGAAGTAGAGTGGGCCTTAGGAAGCATCACTATGAACAAAGTTAGTGGAGGTGATGGAATTCCATTTGGCTACTTCAAATCCTAAAAGAAGATGCTGTGAAAGTGCTGCACTCAATATGTCAGCAAATTTGGAAAACTTAGCAGTGGCCACAGGACTGGAAAAGGTCAGTTTTCAATCCAATCCCAAAGAAAGACAATGCCAAAAAATGCTCAAACTACTGCACAACTGTACTCATCTCACACACTAGCAAAGTAATGATCAAAATTCTCCAAGCCAGGCTTCAGATATGCATGAACTGTGAACGTCCAGATGTTTAAGCTGGTTTTAGAAAAGGCAGAGGAACCAGAGATCAAATTGCCAACATCCCTTGATCTCTGAAAAAGGAAAGTTTCAGAAAAACATCTATTTTTGCTTCACTGACTATGCCAAAGCCTTTGACTGTGTGGATCACAACAAACTGTGGAAAATTCTGAAAGAGATGGGAATACCAGACCACCTGACCTGCTTCTTGAGAAATCTATATGCAGATCAGGAAGCAACAGTTCAAACTGGACATGGAACAAAAGACTGGTTCCAAATAGGAAAAGGAGTACGTCAAGGCTGTATATTTTCACCCTGCTTATTTAATTTATATGCAGAGCACATCATGAGAAACACTGGACAGGATGAAGTAAAAGCTGGAATCAAGGTTGCTGGGAGAAATATCAGTAACCTCAGATATGCAGATGACATCACCCTTATGGAAGAACATGAAGAAGCACTAAAGAGCCTCTTGATGAAATTGAAAGAGGAGAGTGAAAAAGTTGGCTTAAAGCTCAATATTCAGAAAACTAAGATCATTGCATCCAGTCTCATCACTTCATGGCAAATAGATGGGGAAACAGTGGAAACAGTGGCTGACTTTATTTTTGGGGGCTCCAGAATCACTTCAGATGGTGATTGCAGCCATGAAATTAAAAGACATTTACTCCTCGGAAGAAAAGTTATAACCAACCTAGACAGCATGTTAAAAATCAGAGACATTACTTTGCCAACTAAAGTCCATCTAGTCTAGGCTATGGTATTTCCAGTAGTCATGTATGGATGTGGTATTTGGACTGTAAAGAAAATTGAGCACAGAAGAATTGATGCTTTTGAACTGTGGTGTTGGAGAAGTCTCTTAAGAGTCCCTTGGACTGCAAGGAGAGCCAATCAATCCATCCTAAAGTAGATCAGTCTTAGGTATTCATTGGAAGGATTGATTATGAAGCTGAAACTACAATACTTTGGCCACCCGATGCAAAGAGCTGACTTATTTGAAATGTCCCTGATGCTGGGAAAGATTGAGGGCAGGAAGAGAAGGGGACGGCAGAGGATGAGATGGTTGGATGGCATCACTGACTCAATGGACATGAGTTTGGTAGACTCCAGTAGTTGATTAAGGACAGGGAGTCCTGACGTGTTGCAGTCCATGGGGTCTCAAAGAGTCGAACAGGACTGAGCGACTAAACTGAACTGAATTGACGATTTTCTTAGTATAAATTCTTACACATTAATTTTCAGATTATAGGTCTAGATACATTTAATTTTTGATACTTATGCCAAATTTTTCTTCACAAAAATTGAACAAAATATACAGTTCTACCAACAATACTTAAAGTATTAATTTCTATACCTCCCTCAGAAAACATTGGTTATTACCTTTCAGAAGAACTTTGATAAGAGTAAGATTCCCAAACAGTAGTTTTGCATTTATGAACAACAATCTGCTTGTGCAAAAGCACATTACCGAAATGCCTGAAGAGCTCACTATTTAATAGAAAGTAACATTATTCATTTCACATCTGGAATCCAATGATTAACTTCTTTTGAAAGGCTTTCCTATGCTTTTTATGGATATATTTAAATATGTAAATGATTTGAGATCTTTCCTTCACTGTTCTGAGCCAGTTATTCCCTCAGATTCATTTTCTAGTCTCTGGCATTGACCTCTATGATTCCTTATTTGAGCTCCCTGCCCCTCTGATCTCTAGATGGGATTGAGTAATGGTAGACATAATTGTCCTAAGAGAAGAAACGGGAGGTCAGGGTAATTGTACTCTCAACAGTGTTGCGCCAGCTCCCAGTTTAATCAACAGACATTTTCCCAAACATCAGCACTGATCTTTTTTTCCAGGGTTATAATTTTGCTAGTTCTGGCTACACCATCCTCTTCATTCAAAGATGTCTTAACAAATATTAATCATTGTTAGCCTCTGGGGCTTTGGCCATTCTTCTTGGGTCTCTTAACCCTGTTCACGTCCTTGAAAAGCCTTTTTAAAAAAAAAAAAAATTATCTTCCTTTCCTGAATTGTTTTATCTTTTTTTTTTTTCCTGCTGGGACTCTAAGTGATACAATAATCAAATACAGGGTGGTAAGATATCCAGCAAATAATTAGTTCTAAGCTAGGCCATAAACAAATTGGAGAGTATTTTAGTCAAGGAAATAATAAGACCAATAGTGTTTTGTGTTTTTTTTTTCCCAGAGCTCTAGTCCTTAGAATGATTTAGGCAAAATCATTCCAAAAGGGGAAACTTTAGGTAGGAAACTAAATCTAACAGAATTACACAAAACTGGATACAATAAAGATTAAGGAAGAATAAGGAAAAATTATGTACTGTGATCATATTGTGATGAAAATTCTTAATAAAGAGTACTCTTTTCATAGGGTCATCAGACTTAGCAAATAAAAATACAGGATGCCCAGTTGTATTTGAATTTCAAATAGTTCAGTTCGGTTTAGTCACTCAGTTGTGTCTGACTCTTTGCAACCCCATGAAATGCAGCAGGCCAGACCTCCCTGTCCATCACCAACTCCCGGAGTCCACCCAAACCCATGTCCATTGATTAGGTGATGCCATCCAATCATCTCATCCTCTGTCATCCCCTTCTCCTGCTGCCCTCAAACTTCCCCAGCATCAGGGTCTTTTCAAATGAGTCAGCTCTTCGCATCAGGTGGCCAAAGTATTGGAGTTTCAGCTTCAACATCAGTCCTTCCAATGAATATTCAGGACTGATCTCCTTTAGCATGGAATGGTTGGATCTCCTTGCAGTCCAAGGGACTCTTAAGAGTCTTCTCTGACACCACAGTTCAAAAGCATCAATTCTTTGGCACTCAGCTTTCTTTATAGTCCAACTCTCATATCCATACATGATCACTGGAAAAACTATAGCCTTAAATAGATGGACCTTTGTTGACAAAGTAATGTCTCTGCTTTTTAACATACTATCTAGGTTGGTCATAACTTTTCTTCTGAGGAGTAAATGTCTTTTAATTTCATGGCTGCAATCACTATCTGCAGTGATTTTGGAGCCCAGAAAAATAAAGTCAGCCACTGTTTCCCCATCTATTTTCCATGAAGTGATGGGACCAGATGCCATGATCTTCATTTTCTGAATGTTGAGCTTTAAGCCAACTTTTTCACTCTCCTTTTTCACTTTCATCAAGAGGCTCTTTGTTTCAGATAAGCTTTGAATTATTTTTAGTATGTTTATCTGAAAAGCAAATTTAACTGAGCATTCCATATTTCATCTAACAACCTGATCCTCGTGCATAATTCATTAACACAGTCTATCATTTGACAAAATCTCTTGTGATTTATCTATTGCATAATCAACAACCTGTGAATGACCAAGTGACAGAGGAAGTCAAATAGACCAAGAACTAGTGTCTAGGATACAAGCATCTAGATGAAATGGTGGAAGATAGTAAGTCCCCTAAACAAAATGTTACAGTCAGAGTTATCTATTACTTGATGGAAAGAGAGTTTGTGCATATAAGGGCCACTAATACGAATTCTGATGATAAGGATAGTAAGAGTGCTTTTTTTATTTTGGTGCAAACTTTAATCAACAACAACAAAAATGTTTGATAGTTAAGTATCTCTGTCAGGAAAACCAGATCATGAAAACTATGGTCTGAGAATATAAATAAGTATGAAATAGAAAATCTAGACCAGTTAAGTATAAGGTCACAAAAAGAAGTATCTGTAAATATGTAAGAAACAAGATAAAAATGTATAACGAAATGCATATTTTCTTGATAGTAAGGACAGTTTATTTTTTATTTTTTTCCTAGCATGGCCTTGAAGAAGCCTTGATCTTCCCAGGATCCATTATTTTAGTTCAAAATGAATATTTAGATATATAAATATTATATTAAACTATATACATATTATTAATTAAATTATAGCCCTAAAAAACAGTGTTTTATAATCCAAGATTTTAAATGAAGCCCAAGAGAACAATGCGAGAAGTTTTTCCAGACAATAAAACCATGCTGTTTTATCACAATCAAGTATAAGAGGACAGGTTCCAACAACACTAAATCAGATAGACGTCAGATGTTGATTATTGGAACAGAGCTCATGGGTGTCTGCTTTTTGCTTCTTTTATGAAGGCTCTTCCAAGTGTGGGTGACCACCAAAGAAAGGTTTTCCTTCTCTGTGGAATAAGACACACTACTGCAATTGTGCCAGGTTGGTAACTGTGGCACAAGTAGATAAATAAGTCAGATGAAGGAATTGTATTAATTCACATACAGAAGAGAAAACTAGGAAACACTAACATATAATATAGTTGTTAAAATATTAAATACTTTTATGATAAAAAATCCTGAAGAAGACTAGATGCATTGTCAGATTAGAAGAAAAAGAAAGTGTCTTCATTCTCTGTGTCTTTGTTCCTGATATGACATTATGCTTTGACTGAGACTTGAAAGGCTACAAAAAGTAGGCTTGAATTATACCCAAAATAGTTGGGAAATGTGAATAAAGAAAATATGAGCAAATGTCTCAGTATATTGCAAGAACAGTTCCAATATGGTGAAAGTGAAAAGCCGTAACAAAAGTGCACCCCAATTTCTTCACACAAACAAAGAAATTCATTGACTTATTCCATTAAAAAAGAAAGAAAGGTAAGGAGAGATCCCAGAATGTACAATGACAAAAAGGAAGATGGAACTACAACAGTATATTGAATGGACCTTTCCATTAAGAGGCCAAGAAGATAAGACAATATATTCCAAAGTGACGTGTCATGATGTGATATAAAATTTTAAAGAAATTATTTCCAAACTGTTAAACCGTTTACTGAAACCAATAATGCAAAAGGATCAGGAGTAGGAAATAGGTCAGAGAAAGATTCTTTAAATGAAATTTTTGGAAGGAGCTTTTCAATAAATTTCATCTTCCTCAAGAAATAATAATGGGGGAATCCTTTTATCATTAGCTCAAGAAAGCAAATTCTTAGAGACAATAAAAACAATTCTAAGATCTTAATATGTCTCCTTTGGAATTTGGGGTAGCCAGCAGACCGATATTTGCTTTGTATCAAAATCTAAAAGACAAGAGATTGAAGGAAAAATTTTGTTGCTGCCAAGAAAAGGACATTTTTTTTTACTTTATTTATTTATTTTTTTAAATTTAAATTTATTTATTTTAATTAGAGGCTAATGTATCAAACTGAAAGTAATAAGTTGATAGACTGTACAAGTGGTTTCTATGGTCCAGATTTCAGTCACAACTAGAGAGATATGTTATGGATTCCTTTTTACATACAGTTAAAGAAAGACCATTAAAACAGGTTAATTAAAGATGAGAGAAAAATGCTGGAACTATTTCTAGAGGTCCAGAGATTACATAAAGAGGTGTAAACTATAAGCCAAAAGAGAAAGCATGACCCTCATCAAGAGAACCACAGGTAAGAGATCCCTAAAACACAGGTTGGATTCTGTGAAGAAAACTCAAAGCAACCCATAAAAGTAGGATTAAGTTTTAAACAGTTTATATAACCAGAAAAAGGATAAATGAACTCATGACAGCATTAGAAAAGTAAAAACCTCCATAAGCCTATTTCTTCCTTCACCTCTTTGTCCTACAAGTGTGAAAGGGATAGAAACTAAGTACTGAAAGATAAAGAGGAGTCGATATATCTGAAGAAAGAGAAGATAGCCAACCAAACTCCATTCCTAGACTCTAGACTTGCCATGCATAAGGGAATAAACATGGGAGAGGGCTAGCACATCTTCAACGTAAAATCAAATTTGAAAATCTGAAGTAACAGTACTTGTCATTTATTGCTGAAATGAGATGATTCACAACTTCAAATAAGGTTTTATTTTTAAATATTAGAGTGGCCACAAATGTCATGGAGCCCACCCAAGTTTTTATCCTGATAAGAGAACTAGCCCTCAGAGTACATTTCAAAGACAATCAGAAAAACAAAAATAGAGTTGCTTTATACATCTCATAAGTCATTTAAATCAAACTGCCAGTTGCTGCTGCTGCTGCTGCTGCTAAGTTGCTTCAGTCGTGTCCGACTCTGTGCGACCCCATGGACTGCAGCCTACCAAAAGTTACTTCTGAATAAGCAATCAAATTATTATTTTTATAGTATCACTGCTTCAGTTAAGATCTTGTTATCTCTCGAGATAGCACACTCAAGAGTTAATTGAAAAATGTTTAATGGAGAGAGCTTATTTGTACTTGTGGTTTCTGGTTCTGTATATAAGGAACCTAGAAGTGTGCACTCTGTCCTAACAACAAACATAAGGCTGTTGACTAAAAAATTAACAACTCTTCTAGGATTTGTAAGAGAGGAGAGGACACAGGACAATCCACAGCTCCCAATATTTTTGAGACACAAACAGGCAAATACAGGGAAGCATGGTTTCCCTGAGTAGAGATCACAAGCAGAACCTGCTGTGGGAACCAGTGCTGGGGTAGCAAAACCTGAGCTGTAATTGACAAACTCCTGGAGGCTCAGCGTGCATAAGCCTGAGACTTAAAAACTCCAGGGGTACCAAGTCATAGTGGGACCCTGCAGTGTTGGGAGATTTACCTCCAGGAGCCCAACCAGGTTCCTGTAACAAATAAAGGAGAAAAATCCACTTGAGCTTGTGTCACAGAAAGGGGAAAAGGACCTATTTTGAAATATGCCAAAGCATTCTGTTTTTCTTAGTAAGGCCTACCCTCAAGGGAATCTAGTTAAATAGAGTTAAATCTAGTTAAATGTATCAGGAGTATTATTAGAGACTAACTGACCAGGGGAAGAGAAATATCCAACTGCAGCTTGCTCTATCCTTCCATGTGGGAGAAGGGAAATAGCCAAATCCAGCCTACTCTAGCCATCTTGTCCCTCCTAAGTGGGGAGATAGAAAAATGAATTACACATGTGAAGTTCATGGTCCAGAGGTACATGCTCACCAAAAAACTGTGACCTAAACCATAGAACTATAAAATACTTTCCCTCCCTCTACACCTTACCATCACATTACATATAATGTGTAATGATATATGTGTATATAATAAAGATCTATTTGTAGCAGTTGCTTTGCTGAGTCTATTACGTCCAGCTATCAAGAAAATTACAATGCATACCCAAAGACCAAAAACAAAATTTGAAGAAACAGAGCAAGTATCAGAACCAGACATAATAAGGATGTTGGAATTATCAGGCCAGGAATTTCTTTTTTAAACTACAATTATTATGCTAAGTGGCTCTAATGGATAAAGTAGATGGCATACAGATGGGCAATGCAAATGGAATTTCTAAGAAAGAACAAAAAATAAAAGTTAGAGATTAAAAATTACTGTGAGAGAAATGAAGAATATCCTTTATGGGCTAGCCAATAGACAGGACATGGCTGAGGAGAGACTCTCTGAGCTAGATGATATAGCAATAGAATCCTTAATAACCAAAAGGCAAAGAGAACAAAAATAAACAAAAAGAACAGAACATCCAAAGACTCTAGGATAATGACGAAAGTTTTAACTAGTGGAATGGGAATACCAGTAGTAGAAAAATGGGAAAAAGGACCAGAAGAAACATTTGAAACAATAATGACTGATAATTTCCTCAAATTAATGTTAATGCAAATTAATTTTAATTAATCATTAATGTAAACTAATGTTAATTCTTCAAAATTAAGCATACATACAAGAAATTCAGAGACTATCAAGCAGGATAAATGCCCAAAATTTTTCACCTCAGTAGATTATCTTCAAACTACAGAAAGTCAGAAAAAGAAAAAAAAAAAAATTCTGAAAGAAGCTGGGGATTGGGGAGTAGGGTTAGAGAGAATCTTACCAGTAGAAGAAAAATGATAAGTATTATATCTGACTTATCCTCAGAAATCAAGAAATATTTGAATTACTGGAAGAAAAAAACACCAACTAAAAATCTGTATCCAGTGAAGTTATCTTTCAAAAGTGACAGAGAAATAAAGGCTCTCAGATAAACAATCCCATGGGCAGAGGAGCCTGGTAGGCTGCAGTCCATGGGGTGGCTACGATTTGGACACAACTGAGCGACTTCACTTTGACTTTTCACTTTCATGCATTGGAGAAGGAAATGGCAACCCACTCCAGTGTTCTTGCCTGGAGAATCCCAGGGACGAAGAAGCCTGGTGGGGTGCCGTCTATGGGGTCGCACAGAGTCAGACACGACTGAGGCGACTTAGCAGCAGCAGCAGCAGATAAACAAAAAATGAGAGAATTTGTTGCCTGCAGAACTGCCTTGAAAGAAATGTGAAAGGAAGTTCTACAAAGAGTAGGGAAATAAATAGTAAATTTATTTATATAAATAAATAAATAAATAAGTAAATAAATAAATAAAACGTAAAAAAGAGTGAAGTTAAATCAATTTTTTTCATTCTTCTATCTAACAGATTATTAAAAGTCAAAATAGCAACAGTGTATCAGGTGTAATTTATGAGTGAGAGGAATGAAAGTACTGTTTTAAGGAATGAGAGGGAGGAATTGAGAATACTGTTTTACCAAGTAGGAACACTACCTATGCAACATATAAAGTTATTTGAAAGGGAATTTATATTATTTGTAAAAATATGTTGTTTACTGGTGTGCTGCAGTCCATGGGGTTGCAAGGAGTTGGACACAGATGAGAGACTGAACTGAACTGAAACATATGTTGTAAACTTTAGGGCAATCACTAAGGTATTTTAAACAGTAGTATAATTTATATTATAAGAGATGAGAGAAAATGGAATTATGCAAACTGTTAAAGTAAAAGCAGGAAAGGCAGAAAAAGAATGAAAGATAAAACAAATATAAAAATGATGTAAAATAAAAAAGAAACAAAGAGCAAGGGAAAAAAAATTGGATATAGTTATAAAGAGTAGACTCACTCAAAGACTTGGACATGAATGTTCATAGCAATTTTAGTCATAGTGGTCAAAAACTGAAAACAACCAAAATCTCTATCAATAGAAGAGTGGAAAACAGGTTGTATATTTATAAAATAGAATACTACTCAGCAGTGAAAATGAACAGGCCACTAAAAAACTTGGATAAATCTCAAAAGCTTAATTTTGACAGCAAAAGACAGACAAAATAAAGTATACTATATGGTTCCATTTATAGAAAAGCTGATAAAACTAATCAAACCCAAAAAAATTTGTAAGTTTTTAGCTTCATGGATGATTGTCTAGAAAGCAGAATAAAATTACTTCTGTAAGAATAACATATCTTGATGGTGATGTAGTGAAAGTATTAGTTGCTCAGTTATGTCTGACTCTTTGTGACCCCATGGACCATACATAGCCTGCCCGGCTCCTCTGTCCATGGAATTCTCCAGGCAAGAATACCAGAGTGGGTTGCCCTCTGGAAAAGGGCTCCCCCTTCTCCAGGGGGCATGGGAATATGTAGATATTAAAATTTATGGAATAGTACAATTAATATTTATGCAATATACTTATGTAAATTTACCTCAAGGGAGAAAATGGAACTGGAAACAAATATTGAAATCTTGTTAGTAGGTTTCTGGAAAAGAGTTTAATTGGCTCATTGGATTGACAGTATCTTTAGTAGAATTTATTTTAGGGAAGGTTTCATACAGAGTGAATACAATTTTATGAATAGCCTAATGTCTTTGTCTTTCCACAGCAACATTCTCTGGTTTTAACTTTTTATTCTCAGTTCTCTTGGGGCAGTCCACTTGCAATACCAAGTTTCCCTTTTTTTTTTTTTTTTGGGCACCAAAGTGAATACATTGGCTTGAGACCTTATACTTTTATGTTGCTCTATCTAGAGGGAAAGGGAAAAGGAAAAGAGATGCTTCTGTTTCATGAAAGTCCCAGGAAATACTATTCTGCCTCTCTTTGGGTTCCATCTGCTATGCCTACATTTGGAATGGGAATAGTGTCTCTGTACTGCTACTGCTAAGTCACTTCAGCCGTGTCCGACTCTGTGCGACCCCGTAGACAGCAGCCCACCAGGCTCCCCGGTCCCTGGGATTCTCCAGGCAAGAACACTGGAGTGGGTTGCCCTTTCCTTCTTCAGTTCATGAAGTGAAAAGTGAAAGTGAAGTCGCTGAGTAAGTGTCCGACTCTTCGTGACCCCATGGACTGCAGCCTACCAGGCTCCTCCTTGCATGGGATTTTCCAGGCAAGAGTACTGGAGTGGGGTGCCATTGCCTTCTCCGTCACTAACAATAAATAAAAGTAAGGGTAGGGAAATCTCCAGGTGGCACTAGTAGCTGTAAAGAACCTGCCTGCCAGTGGAGAAGATACAAGAAATGTGGGTTCGATCCCTGGATTGGGAAGATCCCGTAGAGGAGGTCATGGCAACCCACTGCAGTATTCTTGCCTGTAAAATCCCATGGAAAGAGGAGGCTAGCAAACTATAGTTCATAGCGTCTCAAAGAGTCCAACATGACTGAAGTGACTTATCGCCCTGGGAAATCCCACAAAGAAAATCTAAGCTCTAATATCAGAAGGGTGGGAAGTGAGCGCTAATAAGAGAAATGTTCCTGTTGAAAGAAATTAATTTATTGTCTTTCACCCTAAACTCAGAACATTGGTTTTAAATTTTAACAACTCTAGCATTTGAATAAGCATTTGAATGTTACTAAGATGCAACTTAAAATTCAAGTAATATTGTGACCCAATTATGTACTAAATGTTAGGCTCACTTTAGACTTACAAAGCAGGTGGGTAGAAAACAAGAAACTATTAAATTACCTTAATTGCTCTATATGTTGGCAATGGATTAATAACATGATGATTATTAGGTCAGGTCAGAATCATTTTTCATTTTCAAAAATAGGTACAGTATAATACTTAAGGTAATTGGGAAAGATTAAATGAGATCAAAGTTAGTGAATTCCTGAATGTAAAAATCTCTAGTATTTATGAACTGATATCACTGTGAGAGCTATGAAACCAATGCAGAATCCTATCATTTTAGCATCATAGTTTCTCTTCCTATACATTCAAGCTATATCTACATAACCAAATTATACTATGAGTTATTCTATGAACAGTAGGTCCAGAAAATTTGATTAAAATTTTTTGCTGTAACTTCCATCAGCATAAGCAGTATATCATTACAACTTTCCCTGGGATGTTAAGGAGAATATTGAAATAATGATCTATTCTTATTATGATGTCAGACAAGACCTTTGAAATAGCAAATACTGGTTAGAATTTTCTATGACAGAATTTTGATTTCATTGTATTCCATACTATAATAAAGGATCATATACTTTCTAAATCAAATGATGGGCTTAAAATGTAGTAGAAGTAAAGTGCTTGGAACAGTTTACTGGCTAACAGAATAAAGTAATATTTTTCAGAAACTAAGTTGTTTAAAAATAAAAGACATCAAAATTTCTTTCATAAAAGGAAAAGGAACTGCAAGACTGTAATCAACTGTTTTATAATATGATGCTAATTTCCTGGTTAATTTTCAAGTCAAGCAATTAGTTTTTAAGAAACATACTAACTGGCCTCAAAATGACTATAAATTTTTTGCAATTTCCTGTCGTCATCTATCCTAATACAATCTAAATATAACTCAAAGTTCTGTAGAAAAAAATGATAAAATATAGAAATGTAGAAAAACAGTCACATAACTGTTAAACTCCATTCAGCCCTCTGTACTATTTGAATTCCTCAATGGAAACATATGCAAATAGCAGCATTGATTACTTTTGCATCTTCTTTCAAGTTCTCCTGACTCTGCATTTATATTATTTGCTATGATTTTGAAATTAGTTTTTATAATTTGATAGCACTGCCGTCTAGACATTTTGGAGTATAACTCTGAAGTAGGGTTACTTGCTTTATTTTTTTATTTTTTATTTTTTTAATAGTTAATAATATGTTTTAATAGACTATCTTTCAGAGCAATTTTGAGTTCACAGCAAATTGGAGCAGAAAGTACAGAGGGTTCCAGTATACACTCAGCCTCCCCGCCTCTCAGTATCTGAGTGAGTGATATCTCAGCTACTGTCAGAGACCCACCCTCCATCCCCCAGAATCTACAGTTTACACTACGGTTCACTACAGTTCACTAAGGTGTGCATTCCGTGGGTCTGGACAAGTGCATAATGACAAGCGTATGGTCAGGCCACTCAGGATGGCTGTCCTCTCGCCCTCTATCTCCTGCCCCGCCAGGGCCTGCTTCACCCACACCTATGCCCAGGCCTGACATTCCTGCCTGCTTACCCCAGGCCCTGGCTGGTGATCGTTCTCCTTGAAGAGGCTGGGAGGGGCGTGACCTTCTGCTGGTCCCCCTGGTAACAAGTGAGCGCCACTGAAGTCGATTCCCCTATGACTGGTCATCTCCCCATCCACCCCCACCCCGCCCCCAAGCAGACGGCCACCGTGTCCTGCCCAGCGTCCACCCGCACGTGATGGTGGGCGTCACTCCACCGCTTCAGACCTGTGAGCCCCCCACCCACTGAAACACTGAGGTGTCCGTTGCCAACTCCGAACTCTTTCTCGGGTCTCCACGCTGGCCAGGCAAAGGCCTCATAGGCCTGCGGGGGTCAGTCCAACAACTTGCTTTAAAGTCTCAACTTGATCTGTAGGATGTCAGTTTTCCCACCATAAAATGGGATAATAATAAGACCAAACTCAGAGGGCTCATTGTAGTCGCTGCATCAATTTACATTAGAATGGGAGAGTGTCTTAATCCCTTCAGACTTCTATAACAAAATACTACAGACTGGATTGCTCATTAACAACAGAAATTTATTTCTTACAGTTTTGAAGGCTGGAAGCCCAAGATCATGGTTGTTTGTTGGCCCTTGACTTGGTTGCAGATGATTGAATCTTCACCTTACAGAGGAAACTAGAAGGCTCTATGGGATTTCTTTTATTAGAGTACTAACTCATTCTAGAGGGCACCACCCTCTTGACCTACTCTCTCCCAAAGCCTGTTTTTAATATAAACAAATTTGGAGGTTAGAATTTCAATATATGATCTTGGGAGGACACAAGCATTCAGACCATAGCAGAAAGCTCTACAAGTTTCTGACAGACAACATGAAACTAAAAGAGGAAGTTCTGATTATTGTAACAACCTTAAGAAATAAAGTGACACTAAGTCTTGAATATATCAAATTAACAGGAGACCACAGCTATTCCTGGGCTGTGAAAGTGCATGAACCAATTATAATCCCTCCCCTCGCTTTCTTTGAGCTGCACCAGTCTGAGTCAGATTTTTGACTACTTTTGACTAATAAATAAATATTTATAGCTCATTTTTGTCTGTTCTATTAGGGACCCTTTTTAATCACAAAAATTTGAGTGCTCTGGAATCGATGTTTAATTGAACTCTTCATGGTTGGGAATGAATGTTTTTGCGCAGGTTGTTTAACTCTCTTGTTAAAATTATGCTGCTGCTGCTGCTAAGTCGCTTCAGTAGTGTCCGACTCTGTGCGACCCCATAGACAGCAGCCCACCAGGCTCCCCCATCCCTGGGATTCTCCAGGCAAGGATACTGGAGTGGGTTGCCATTTCCTTCTCCGATGCATGAAAGTGAAAAGTGAAAGTGAAGTCCCTCAGTCCTGTCCAATTCCTAGTGACCCCATGGACTGCAGCCTACCAGGCTCCTCCTTCCATGGGATTTTCCAGGCAAGAGTACTGAAGTGGGGTGCCATTGCTTTCTCCAAAATTATGCTCATTGAAAACAAAGAATGTTAGAGGTGGTAGGAGTTGTATGAATAATTCCATTCAAACCCATGTTTATACTGCTTAGGGAAGTGGTAAGTGAGTTATGTGAGATCCCTTAACAACTGAATCAGTGCATTATTCACCCTGAGTCAATGTGAAGTCCCTCCTCCAAGCTGCAAACCTGTGTTCATAACCTAGATCCTTATCATAATTATTAATTGTCGTGTGTGTGCATGCTAAGTTGTTTTAGTAGTATTCTACTTTTTATGATCCCATGAATTGTAGCCCACCAGACTCCTTGGTTCATGGAGTTGTGCAGATAAGAATACTAGAATGGATTGTCATGCCCTCCTCCAGGGGACCTTCTCAAATCAGGGATGGAATCTGAATCTCTTATGTAGCCTGTAGTGGTAGGTGGGTTCTTTACCACCAGTGCCATATATTCCCTATTAAAAAATAATGCATTTCCAGTGGTGTCCTCATACTTCCTTGGAACATACAATCAGTACCATTATTTCTTCTTTTTAAAAAATAGCCAATTTTGTTTTCCTGTTATAACTGGCCTATTCTTTAACTCCTCATAACCACATTATCAAAGTACTTTAAAAGTGAAGATATTACACATCTGAGAGTATAAACAAATTATGTAAGGTCATACGTTTAATAAGTTGCAAAATATAAAATTTATACCATGTTTGTTTGTTTACAGAACCTCTGCCCCAACTTCATGTTATTCAGTTATATTTATAGTATAAAATTTAGAAATATTATTTGTAGAGTTATATTTAGAGCACCTTTAACATAAATACATTAAGTATTTTCAAGGAGGATTAATTTGCTTTGGTGAGAAAGGTGCATAAGTTGGTGTTATTTTAAAATGTTAATCCTCTTTTTTAAAAATGAAACCTGCTTTGATTTTATGTTAAACATAGGTAGAAAATACCCCCTAAAACTTTGATCTGACAATATAATTCTAATGATGCCCAAGAAAACCTAGGACGTTCAAAGGTGTGGAAATTGGAATATTAAGTGGCAGTTCAAGGAGTTCAAAAAGAGTCAATGACAAAAAAGAAACAAAAACCTTCCTGTACCTGATTTACCCCTCCTCCCTTTTTGTGGGCTTGGACACACTGCAGATTAAACTGTTATTTGTGCAGTTCACTGAGCATGGGCTGAACTAAAACCCCCACTAGTTCACACAGTTTTGTTTTCAAGTTATCTTGTCAGGGAAGCTGACAGTCTCAATGATGCTACTTTATAGACTCCTTGGCAAAAATAGGATGCTGAAAATCTACCCATCAAAAACTAAACTCACAGAAGTGTGCTGTCCTTGGGTCAAAGAATGTAAAATGCACTCGATCTCATATTGTTGGAGATGTGACTGTGTGTATCAACTTTTCACAGACAGTAAATTAGATGCAGTAGGAAATGAAAAAAGAGCCAGTTATTCTAGCTCCGAGCTTTACACAAAAAACAGGCTGGCACGCAAAACCTTTCACCTAACATGCTGGTTACATCTTTTACATAGCTTGTCTTTTATATAGTTCGCTTACTGAACAACCTTGTCAAACACTGGTCTGTTTGATTTAGATATGTTTAATAAGAAAATAAAGAAAAATAAAATGCTACCCCCTCAAGTTATATACAAATTTCCTAATATTGGATTGACTTTCAGAAAACCATATTGCAGATATATAAATGTGTTTGTGTATAGGAACTATGACATGCATCCCAGTTGCAAAGGATAATTATCATTAACAATTGTATATTGGTTGCTTCCGACCTTTATTCATCGAGCGCTCATGTTGTCCAATTTGTATTTGGTGGGATCTTATTCTTTACACATTTTAAATTATCAATCACAATTTAAATCTAGCACTGGGTTATTCATGCACATTGTTGAAAGCTGATTGCAGCATTGTAATGGGAGATACAATTAGTGCTGTAATCATCAGTACCACCATCTTCCATTCTATTTTTTCACAAGTAAATTAAAACAGTGTTTAATTATGATATTTTTCAGTATTCATTTTCTGGTTTAATAAGGTTTCCTGATAGATAACTGCGCTGATTATGTGTGCATGATAAATGTTTAATAGCAGAAAAATGGACTCAGTTATGAGCACATTCTGATTTTTATATTTTCAATAGAAAACAAATGCATATGTTTTCTTATTACTTTCCTCTTTTGTTTTATTTATTTATGGGGACAAAAATATGTGAGGCTGCTTAGAAAAATAGATATGACTGTATTCCTTTAGATGCTGAAAAGTGCATGGTTATTCTTTGTGTACAAATTGTTAATGTTATTTCCAAATGCAAAGAAATCCCTGTATATCCTTTCCAAAATTTTAATATACATTCAGTGTGTTGGGAGACAGTCATGGTTATGCAGTGTTAAGGGCAGTTGAACTCTAGTCCAGGTTTCATTTGGAAACGTGAATAAGCCTGTGATTATCAACTTAGCAGTAAGACTCTTCCCAGAAGAGTCTTCAGACAAAAGTAGTTAAAAGGTGTGTGAACAGCAATTAATCATGCTGCTACTACTTGCTCTGAACAGAATTTAATTAAATACAGTTCATACCTTTATATCTACTTTTATTACGTCTTCTGACTTTTCAAACTTCTTGAGTTGTCAACTTGCCAAAGAGGAAAAGCAAATGGATTTCTCATGAAAACTGAGACAAAGAGGACTTCCCTAGAGGTGCAGTGGATAGCAATCTGCCTGCCAACGCAGAGGACATGGGTTCGATTCCTGCCAGGAGCTAAAATCTCACATACCGTGGAGCAACTAAGCCTCCAACTAAATGCACCACAACTTCTGAGCATGCTCCAGAGCCCATGAGCCACAACTGCTGAAGTCCCTATGCCTAGAGCCTGCACTCCACAGCAAGAGAAGCCACAACAATTAGAAGTCCAGGCACCACAACCAGGAGTAGCTCCTGCTGGTGGCAACCAGAGGAAGCCTGGATATAGCAAGGAAGACCAGTGCAACAAAAATAAATTAATTAATTAAAAAAAAATTGAGACAAAGAACCAGTGAAAGGAGCCAGGTCATGTAAGTGCACTGATATCTTAACACTAAGCAAGCTTGCTGTTCTCAGTCACTTCAGTTGCATCTGACTCTTTGCATCCCTATGGACTGTAGCCTGTCAGGCTCTTCTGTCCATGGGATTTTCTTGGCAAAAATCATGGAATTGGTTGCCATTTCCTCCTCCAGGGGATCTCCCCAACCCAGGGACTGAACCTGCGTTTCCTGCACTGCAAGCAGACTCTTGACTGCTGAGCCACCAAGGGAAGACCATAAGCAAGCTTAGAACACTTTAAATGGCCTCTCTCTATAGAAATATAATTGTGGAGTCTCCTCAAAAGATTAATACTGTTTATAATGACTTTTAAAGGAAATTATGCAACTCAGTATCTTGAAAGCAGTGACTAAGCAATCTTAAGAAGGTGAAGAAAAAGAGTTACTGGGTATATGAAGTTTGATTTTATATACTATCTGAGGGAAAGGTCCCACAGTTCTTAACAAATATCACTCCTACAAATATAAATCATTAAAACTGCTAGGCCTTTCTCTAGTTAAGCCCTATAATGAGATAATGTTAATGGTCTTGTATTAATAAACTTTCTCCCAGTAAAGTAACTGAATATTTTTTAATATGTGAATTCCAAGAATATAAAGACTTTTTTTATTTTGATGATTCCAATATTTTACATGAATAAGCCATATCTATTGTTTTCAGATTCAATGACAGTAAAGAAGGATTTAGAGACATAAGAAATACACATTTCTATATATTCATGTTTTCCGTTTTCACCATGACTCACTCCTCCTGACAACCTTTTTCTTAAAGAAAAATCTAAGCTTATGTCATAGGCATTCTAAATACTTTGGTCTAAATACATTCAATATGTCTTTGGAACTGCTATTTAATTTATTTAATTCAATATATTCACTGAGCAAGAAATGTTTCTTCAGTGCTGTGTTGGCTTCTGGAGGAGATGCAAAGAATGTATACAACTTCAAATGGGAACCCACTCCAGTATTCTTGCCTGGAGAATCCCATGGACAGAGGAGCCTGGTAGGCTACAGTCCACAGGGTCGCAGAGTCGGACACGACTGAGTGACTTCACTTCACTTCTTCTGTTCTTAAATGCGGAAGACAGTGTTAGGAAAGTCCATAAAACAAGTACATAGTACATAAAGCACATGAATGATAAGAATTCAGAAAAGGAAAAGCTTAATATGGTATAAATTATTCAAAGAAGAAGAGACAGAGATTATCAAACCTTATTGATGAAAACAATAACAGACTATAGTCTAGCATTGGTGAGCAGAATCAGGGTAATCATTTATGGCAAATGTATCTTTGAGAAATGCTTGGAGTTCTACAGCACAAGACTATGATGGAATGTAACCCAAGCATCCATTTCTACCTTTCTTTTCATCAGCCTTCACTTTCACACAGGTATATAACAGAAGACAGACATTTTTTATTTCAGACTATTTTTTAGCATGATGTTCTTCTCCATCTCATTCAGCTGGCCATGTACTCCTATTCACTTTACTGGAATAGCTGAACACAATCATTTGCATATGACCTGTGCTTTGTCAATGGGACGTATAAAGTGGACTATCATTTCTCTTTATTGATTTTCACATTTGTTCCACAATACCACTCCAAAGGTTGTGCATGTATATTTTAATTTCTTTCGACATTTAATTTCCTAACATAATTCTATATAATTTATCAAAATTTTCAACAAGCTTGTTCCAAATATATGACTGTTCTATGTCCATAGAAACTTAACTAAGACATCCAGCTATCTGTAAGGGGGTCCCTTTATGAGTATCCTTGCTGTTGGATACCTTATTCTCTTTCTCAGTATACCTCCTTCTCCCAATCTCCCCTATGAGAATTGTCACCCATCTTTCAAAAATTCAGAGCATTCATCCACATGACAGATTTTAATTTTTAGTCTAGAACAATTAATCATCCCCCAATATGCATGTATATATGAGATGGGGAAGATGGAAAGATTAGGAGAGAACCTGAGAAATAAAGTAGAAAATAGAAATAAAAATAAATAAATAAAATAGCAATAAAGAGGGCAGAGCCTTAGCATGATATTGAGCAGTTTCTGTTGAAATCCACAGTTGTACAGACAGGGTCTCCTTCCATTTTTCTATCATTCTGAATTGGGGGAGGTCAGGGACATTTTTTTTTTTTTCAGTCATTCAGTGTAAACTCTGGAAATCAATTGTTTGTATGTGCACACATACTCAAACATGCACACTCCAAGAGAAAAAAAATACTAATTCTCAAAAATATTACAGTCAAAGCTCTGAAAAAGAAGTGAATGTTCTTTGTCTCTTAGTTTGCTAGGCATTTATCTTCAACAGAGAAGTAACCATTTGTATGCAGATAATATACACACAGTTCAGTTCAGTCTCTCAGTCGTGTCCGGCACTTTGTGACCTCATGAACTGCAGCATTCCAGGCCTCCCTGTTCATCACTAACTCCTGGAGTCCACCCAAACCCATGTCCATTGTGTCGGTGATGCCATCCAAACATCTCATCTTCTGTTGTCCCCTTCTCCTTGTACCCTCAATCTTTCCCAGCATCAGGGTCTTTTCAAATGAGTCAGCTCTTCTCATCAGGTGGCCAAAGTATTGGAGTTTCACCTTCAACATCAGTCCATCCAATGAACACCCAGGACTTATCTCCTTTAGGATGGACTGGTTGGGTCTCCTTGCAATCCAAGGGACTCTCAAGAGTCTTCTCCAACACCACAGTTCAAAAGCATCAATTCTTCGGCATTCAGCTTTCTGTATAGTACAACTCTCACATCCATATATGACTACTGGAAAAACCATAGCCTTGACTAGATGGAGCTTTGTCAGCAAAGTAATGTCTCTACTTTTTAGTATGCTGTCTAGGGCGGTCATAACTTTCCTTCCAAGGAGCAAGCATCTTTTTAATTTCATGGCTGCACTCACCATCTGCAGTGATTTTGGAGCCCAGAAAAATAAAGTCTGGCACTGTTTCTACTGTTTCCCCATCTATTTCCCATGAAGTGATGGGACTGGATGCCATGATATTAGTTTTCTGAATATTGAGCTTTAAGCAACTTTTTCACTCTCCTCTTTCACTTTCATCAAGAGGCTCTTTAATTCTTCTTCACTTTCTTCCATAAGGGTGGTGTCATCTGCATATCTGAGGTTATTGATATTTCTCCCAGCAATCTTGATTCCAGCTTGTACTTAATCCAGTCCAGCATTTCTCATGATGTGTTCTGCATATAAGTTAAATAAGCAGGGTAACAGTATACAGCCTTAATGTACTCCTTTCCCAATTGAAAACCAGTCTGTTGTTCTAAGACCAGTTCTAACTGTTGTTTCTTGACCTGCATACAGATTTCTCAGGAGGCCGGTCAGGTGGTCTGGTATTCCCATCTCTTGAAGAATTTTCCACAGTTTGTTGTGATCCACACAGTCAAAAGCTTTGCTATAGTCAATAAATCAGAAGTAATTTTTTTTTTCTGGATCGCTCTTGTTTTTTCGATGATCCAATGGATGTTGGCAGTTTGATATGGCAGTTTGTTATGGCAATTCAACCCATAACACCATCAAAGAAAGCAATTGGCACTTAGCTGTCCTCTATTGTTTTTCATGCTAATATGTATGTCTATTGTTGCCAGATTTGTGTTTCAAGAGAACCTAGAGATTCAGCTTTACATTTAAAGTATTCTGGTTCAAATATTGACTACCAAAATTTTAAAAGACATTGCCACAGCAAATATTTTCTTGGCCAATTAAATCACAACTGCTGGCTAGGTTTAGTTTACAGGTTAGTGATTTTCAACCTCTGCAACAGTTTTCAACTGGTGACACAATTTGCTCCTGATTTCAGAGAACAAATTTTCAGCTTTCCATCATTGAGTATGAGGTTGGCTGTGTCATATATGGCTTTTATTATGCTGAGGTATGTTTCCTCTATACACACTTTGTTGAGAGTCTTTTTATTTTTTTAAATTTTTCAAAAGCTTTTTCTGTATCTAGAGGTAATCAAATGATTTGATCCTTTGTTTTGTTAATAAGATGTACCATGTTGATTGATTTGTGAATGTTAAACCATCCTTGCATCTCTGAAATGAACTCTACTTTATCACGGTATATGATTCTTTTAATGTATTGTTGAATTAAGGTTCCTAATGATTTACTCAAGATTTTTGCAGCTATGTTTATCAGGGATATTAGTTTAAAACTTTCTTTTTTGTAATCTCTTGTATGCTTTTCTTTTCAATGTTGGCCTTATATGATAGTTTGGAAGTGTTCCTTCCTTTTATTTATTTATTTATTTTTTTTTTTGTAGTCTGTTTTCAAGATATTTTCTTTTTTTTTAAATTTTATTTTATTTTTAAACTTTACATAATTGTATTACTTTTGCCAAATATCAAAATGAATCCACCACAGGTATACATGTGTTCCCCATCCTGAACCCTCCTCCCTCCTCCCTCCCCATACCATCCCTCTGGGTCATCCCAGTGCACTAGCCCCAAGCATCCAGTATCGTGTATCGAACCTGGACTGGCAACTCATTTCTTACATGATATTTTACATGTTTCAATGTCATTGTCCCAAATCTTCCCACCCTCTCCCTCTCTCACAGAGTCCATAAGACTGTTCTATACATCAGTGTCTCTTTTGCTGTCTCGTACACCGGGTTATTGTTACCATCTTTCTAAATTCCATATATATGCATTAGTATACTGTATTTATGTTTTTCCTTCTGGCTTACTTCACTCTGTATAATAGGCTCCAGTTTCATCCACCTCATTAGAACTGATTCAAATGTATTTTTTTTAATGGCTGAGTAATACTCCATTGTGTATATGTACCACTGCTTTCTTTTTTTTTTTAATTAATTTTATTTTATTTTTAAACTTTACATAATTGTATTAGTTTTGCCAAATATCAAAATGAATCCACCACAGGTATACATGTGTTCCCCATCCTGAACCCTCCTCCCTCCTCCCTCCCCATACCATCCCTCTGGGTCATCCCAGTGCACTAGCCCCAAGCATCCAGTATCGTGCATTGAACCTGGACTGGCATCTCGTTTCATACATGATATTTTACATGTTTCAATGCCATTCTCCCAAATCTTCCCACCCTCTCCCTCTCCCACAGAGTCCATAAGACTGTTCTATACATCAGGGTCTCTTTTGCTGTCTCGTATACAGGGTTATCGTTACCATGTTTCTAAATTCCATATATATACGTTAGTATACTGTATTGGTGTTTTTCCTTCTGGCTTACTTCACTCTGTATAATAGGCTCCAGTTTCATCCACCTCATTAGAACTGATTCAAATGTATTCTTTTTAATGGCTGAGTAATACTCCATTGTGTATATGTACCACTGCTTTCTTATCCATTCATCTGCTGATGGACATCTAGGTTGCTTCCATGTCCTGGCTATTATAAACAGTGCTGCGATGAACATTGGGGGTACACGTGTCTCTTTCCCTTCTGGTTTCCTCAGTGTGTATGCCCAGCAGTGGGATTGCTGGGTCATAAGGCAGTTCTATTTCCAGTTTTTTAAGGAATCTCCACACTGTTCTCCATAGTGGCTGTACTAGTTTGCATTCCCACCAACAGTGTAAGAGGGTTCCCTTTTCTCCACACCTTCTCCAGCATTTATTATTTGTAGACTTTTGGATCGCAGCCATTCTGACTGGTGTGAAATGGTACCTCATAGTGGTTTTGATTTGCATTTCTCTGATAATGAGTGATGTTGAGCATCTTTTCATGTGTTTGTTAGCCATCTGTATGTCTTCTTTGCAGAAATGTCTATTTAGTTCTTTGGCCCATTTTTTGATTGGGTCGTTTATTTTTCTGGAGTTGAGCTGTTCCTTCCTTTTACTTTTATTTTTTTTAATAATTTGAGAAGGATCTTCTTGAAACACTTGATAGAATTCACTTGGAAAGCCATCTGGACCTGGATTTATTTTGCTGGTACATACTATTTTTTCAATTATTTTCCATGAAAACAAACTCCTGTGGCAATCTTATTTTTCTCTCATGTAACAGAATATATGCAATAATCTTACTTTTTAAGATATGTAGTCTCTTATTTAATCAAAATGGATTTAATCTTCATAACAACATTGTGGAATGTCCGAAGTGTTTGAGTGATTTGGAAGGTTGGCTGAGGGAGTAATGGAAGGATAATGTGGCATACTCAAGGCTATTTAATGTTTCATGAGTTTGCATAATTTTATATTTCCTTGGATATGCTTTCCATGATTTTTTTTTCCTTTTCACATGGGTTTGTAACTAGGGATATAAGAAACTATGGCAACAGTGTCTTACTCAAAGAAATTAATTTGAGTATAATAATCCCTCAATCTCCTAGGTAAACCAGTCCTATGTTGAGGTGTAAGTTGGGCCTTTGTCTCTACCATATATCATTATCTCTGTGACAGTGGTTTTTGTTGAACATATACCTCAGAAACATTTACACAATTGAGGAAGTTTTAGAAGTATTTTATAGAGGCCTATCTAATCACAAATCAATAAAATGAATTGTAATTCATGTGATTTATATAATGGAAAAAGTACTAAGCCATCAGAGATGATTATTACTTATAAAACCTCACCTAGAGTAAATACAATATCAAATTGTAAAATTGATTTTTCAAGAAAAATGTTATTGATTTCACAAAAGGGCAAAAAATGTCACCATTGTTTTCATAGACTGGCACAATGTCCTTCCCTATGAAAATTGATTTTTTATTAGAGGACAGTTACTGTGTGTTGGAATAAGAAAAAACAGATGGTGAAAGATATTACAGGCAAACCACACCCACTTATGTATCTGCCCTCTTCTGATTCTTAATCATTTACTGTGTGGAGAAGGTGTTCCTAGGCAATAATTCAAAGGAGAAGTTTGTCTTTATCTCCTCTTTTGCTTCCCCTTTCTTTGCCATTTTTCCTTTTATACTCTACCACAGCTGTGGCCAGATAGTAATCATTCTATATTTAAGTTAAGAATGAATCAAAAACATTTTTTTAAGAAATTTACACTGAATAGTTTGTTTCTGTGTATGTATTTCTAAACCATTTGATCTGGAAGCACTTACATTTATTACTTTTTAAAATTAAGTAACATTTAAACATTTTTAAAGTTACTTTCAATTTAAAGCAAGAGTTGTTTCTTTTTCATATATGGAAGTGACATAAGTTTTTCACTGTAAATAAAATAAGCACATATAATGGAGGTGATACATAGGTGTGGTTAAACTCATTAATGTAGTATAAAGATATAAAAAAACAGACAGGGCCTGACAATTTTGAATGTCCCTTGAATTTTAATAGCCCAGGGATTTTAGAGTGGGGTATAATACAGGTAAGAGAACAATAGAACACAGTCCCCATCTTGGATTCCTTGTGTTAAAGGATAAGACCTTTGCTTAGCTTTATTCTCTCATAATGAGAATAATGATGAGTTAAGTCAGTGGTTCTTAAAATTCAATTTTAGAACCAACAGCAACAGCATCACCTGGGAGTTTGTTAGAAATGCAAATTCTCAGTTCCTACCTGGAAATTCTCAGATGCTACCTGGATTTGCTGATTTAGAGCTCTGGGAGTAGAGCCCAGAAATCAGTGTTATAACAAGTCCTGTAGACAATCCTCACACCTACTGAAGTTTAAAAACCACTAAATTAGGGAACCACATATGTAGCATGCTGCTGCTGCTGCTGCTGCTACTAAGTTGCTTCAGTTTTGTCTGACTCTGTGTGACCCCAGAGACGGCAGCCCACCAGGCTCCCCAGATCCTGGGATTCTCCAGGCAAGAACACTGGAGTGGGTTGCCATTGCCTTCTCCAATATGTAGCACAAATGACCACAAATTTTACTGGAAAGTTAGTCTTGAACCATTAACTTTAGTGAAAGTGATCTTTAGCCTAATGGATGACAGCAAATGCTTAGAAAAAGAGAATGAGAAAATTGTGCTTATAAATGAGTCCCTACAGCAAGAGGAAATCTTATCAGGTAAGAGCTAATTGTACCAATCACATTCAAATACTTTTATTGGAGGAAGCATCTACATACAAAACCGACATAAAGAACATCATGCAAATTACTTTTTTCAGTGTAATAAAAATCTGGAGTCTATCTCTAAATGTTACAGACCAAACAGTAGTATCTGTAGTGATGTCTGGGCAGCTGATTCTCTTCTCTGAGACTCTCCTTATGTACACTTGCTGATGGGGCAACTGGTTGACCCATAGAACTGATAATTAGATTTGGGGTTAACAGCTAAGCTAAAATGACTCAATTAGATATTTTCTGCACAGACTTTGAATATGGCACAGACATTTTGTATTTGTAAAAGAATTAAGAGATTACAAAAGCTGAGGTGGAAGTAGTTATGTGTACTCAAAAGCATAAAATGAACTTTTAGATAAAGATGAATAATGAAGTAAATGCACAGATACTAGTGTATCTGGCTATGGAAGCTATGGAGTACAGGAAAGATATAGGAAGAGAAAATGAATAACACAGATCTTTATGTCCCGAATGGCTTTTAATTCCTGTTGCATTTCCTTTTCTTAGGTTTCCTGTGACAGCTCAATATCCATCCAATAAATTTCCAAGTTTATTTTGTTTTGTTTTTTGATCGGGGAGGCTAAAATAACTTTGTGACTTGAAACATAATTCTTAAAATTACTATTTATCAATGAATATCAATATCCATTTAGATATGAATATGATTTTATTAGCAATTGATTGAAAGCAATGGCTAGGATTCGATGTTTGAACACAAAATTTCCTCTTCCAGAAACACACACCAGATATTACCAGGATGGCCACTAGTAGGAAAAGACATTTTCCTGGTCCCTGGAAGAAAATGTTTACAGCATGAAGAATAGAAAATGTTGCACTGTGTGACAGTTAAATTGATTTCTCTTTATTAAATGAAGGGAAAGGAACGTAAGAATTTAAATTTATAGACCAAACAACAGAAACTGAGATATAGATTAATCAAAGTGAAAAAGCCAAGGCAGTCATTCAGTGGATGCATGCAATACAGCAAGGCTGAGAGAAAACTCTGATGGGTAGACTCTGGAGCAGGCAGCAATGAGACAAAGGACCAGTGTCCTGCAGAGGCCTCCACGCACAAGTACTAGAGGGGAGATTAAGGATCGATGCAACTCAAGTACAAAGCAGGCACTGGGACAAACATTTCTAAAACATAAAACATATTCTAGGACAACCCTGAGTGCAATAAAATGGCAGGCAGAACGTGACATCAGGCTCTGAGGTCCTCTTTTCCTTTAGTAAGCAATTGTACATCTGGTACTGAAATTCCCATGATAATTATAAGAGTGGAGAATTGAGAAAGGCATTGGGGAATAGAAAGGAGAAGCTGAACCTTTTTTTTTTTTTGGCTTCCATTAGATGATTATATACTTGTTCCCTCCTCATGTTCCCTAGATGAATATGGAGAAATGGTAGTTTGAACTCTGAGGACCTGTCTCATTATTGTGAAGGAAGGACCTATCCAGTCAGTAGGTGAATTCTTTCCAGTAAAGTACAACAATTCCAATAAAACCATTTGTATGGGTTTGGAGAAATTATTAAGTCACTGAAACTTTGTGGTTATTTCTCTAGAGTTTATTTATCTCTGCCCTAGTCTTCGTCATTATTAGCATTTGGAATAATAAATGAAAGCAACGGTCTCATGTTCATATGTAATAGAAACACTGATTAAATAGCTTTAACATATTCATTAAGTGCACCATCATTGTATGGCAACCACAGGATCCTTAGGATTGCCATTATAGATTAACAAAATTAGAGATAATATATTTTGTTCCAAGTGACTTTTGAAAGAAAAATATGAGTCCAAGCTTGATAGGTCCCCTGCTGCATCACTTGTACTACAAAGCTAAGAGAAGGAAAACTGAAAATTTTAATCATTTTCATATCAAATGATGTATCCTTCAGAAAGTGACCTGAAGTAGTGACTCGGCTTCAGAAAAAGCCCAGATAAACCTATGAAGTTCCTTTTGTCTTCAAGTGTTACACTTCTTAACCAATATCTAAAAATCTTTCCCAAGGCTGTGCCAAGGTTATCATGACTCAGGGATTATAGCCTGGTTTCTGAGATGTAGTTGAATCCCCATTTCCAGGTTTTAATCTGTGACTTGTAGGAATAGATAGCAGGAGTTGAAGATCCTCAAGATTCAATTGTGTACATGTAATATGTTTGTAAGCTCCTTTAAATTCTTACTGCCTTATTAATAAAATAGGCTCATACCCAAAGCAGGCAAAAATCTCTAGCAGTTCTTAGGCAGAACTGTCAGCTCCTCCCTGTTTCCTCTCTTCTTTCTAATTGCCTTTGAAGATAATTTACACTCAGTTCACCTAAACAAAAATACAAGCATGAGCATTGGGTAGGCTGTCCAGCCACTGAAACCACCTAGAGAAATTCAACTTCCTTAGTGGTGGAAGAGATGAAAAACTCAAAAGGCAGTAATGTAACCCAAAGGAAATAGCAATCTTACTGTTAAATCAACAGAAAATTTTGGTTTTGCTGACAGTGTAGCAATTCCTACTCAGAGATTTTAACATCATAACAATTATCATTTCACTATTTCTCTTTCTAAATAGGCAATTTCATGCATAGTATGATAACATATATCTGATATCTTCTATTTTTTATAGTTTTGCTCAAAGTAAAAGCTATAACATTTTACTATCTTGATATATTAACTCTTGGCAAATTATAACCAAGCAGAGTCTTATATAATATCCTACGGGTTTTTCATTCTCATCTTGTTGGAATCAGTAGGATGAGGAGTTTAGGGAGATCTGTTTCAACAACTGCTCTGAGTTGAACAATGTACCTTTGAAAGACAAAGAAATGGAAGTCTGAATGGCAAAAAGAGAAAACAGTTATTTTTTACCAGTCTTAAGCACAGAAGAAACTCTCCCTTTATGCAGTTACAGTACAGTAGTCCCTCCTTATCTATGGGGGATACATTCCAAGATCTGAGGTGGATGCCTGAAATCTCAGATGATACCAAACTTTATATGTACTATGCTTTTCCCATACAATCATAACTATGATGAAGTTTAATCTATAAATTAGGCACAGAAAAGCTCTTGATGCTGGGAAAGATTGATGGCAAGAGGAGAAGGGGTGACAGAGGATGAGATGGTGGGATGGTATCAGTGACTCAATGGACAGGATTTTGAGCAAACTCCAGGAGATAGTGAAGGATAGGGAAGCCAGGCATGCTGCAGTCAGTGGAACTGCAAAGAGTCAGACATGACTTGGAGACCGAACAACAACAACAAAGGCACTGTAAGATAATATCCAAAGTGCCAACGCCCCTACTCTTGCGATTTGACGTCATTATTGAGGAGAATAAGAATTACTTGAGGGACTTTCCTAGCAGTTCAGTGGTTAAGACTCCATGTTTCCAATGCAAGGGGCCCATATTCAATCCCTGGTCAAGGAACAAAGATCCCACAAGCCACACGACAGAAAAAAAAGTGAATAAATAAACAAACATAATAGATTACTCATATTATTTTTTTAAAAAAGAATAAGATTCTTATTAAGAATATGAAAAATCAGTTGAAAAAAAAGTATAGCATCTATTAATACTAGATTAAAATATGCTGAGTTAAAATCTCTTTACACTCTAGAAATTATGTCAAAATTCTGGATATTTTAGGAATTATTTTCAACTATCATAGTTTTATTAAAACTATATCATGAAACTTTTGACCCAGTAGCAATGCACATATTTTGTATCTGGATATTAATTTCTAAATATAATTTTACAATAAAAGGAATTAGAGTCCTTTTAAGAACATGTTAAGCGCGGCCGAGAGGAGCCACCCCACGTCCGAGGTCAGGGGCGGTGGCCAAGAGTACCAGCCTGTGATGGCGCAGGAACTGCCGAGAGGAGCTACCCTGTGTCCGAGGTCAGAGGGGGCGGCCGAGAGGAGATACCCAGCGTCTGAGGTCAGGGGCGGTGACGAGAGGAGTTACCCCACATCCGAGGTCAGGGGCGGCAGCCGGGAGGAGATACCCCCCGCCCCAAGCCGGAGGCCAAGGGCCATGGCCGGGAGGAGCAACTGCACGCCCGAGGCCAGGGGCGGTGGCCGGGAGGACCAACCCCACATCCAAGGAGCCATGGCTGCGCAGGCGCAGGAAGGCCTAGAGGAACTATCCCACGTTGAAGGTCAGGAAGGGCGGAGGTAAGGAGATACCCCTCATGGTAAGGAGTAATGGCTGCGTTTTGCTGGAGCAGCTGTGAAGAGATACCCCATGCCCAAGATAAGAGAAACCCAAGTAAGACGGTAGGTGTTGCAAGAGGGCATCAGAGGACAAACACACTGAAACCATACTCACAGAAAACTAGTCAATCTAATCACACTAGGACCACAGCCTTGTCTAACTCAATGAAACTAAGCCATGCCCATGGGGCAACCCAAGATGGGCGGGTCATGGTGGAGAGATCTGACAGAATGTGGTCCACTGGAGAAGGGAATGGCAAACCACTTCAGTATTCTTGCCTTGAGAACCCCATGAACAGTATGAAAAGGCAAAATGATAGGATACTGAAAGAGAAACTTCCCAGGTCAGTAGGTGCCCAATATGCTACTGGAGATCAGTGGGGAAATAACTCCAGAAAGAATGAAGGGATGGAGTCAAAGCAAAAAGAATACCCAGCTGTGGATGTGAAAGGTGATAGAAGCAAGGTCCGATGCTGTAAAGAGCAATATTGCATAGGAACCTGGAATGTCAGGTCCATGAATCAAGGCAAATTGGAAGTGGTCAAACAAGAGATGGCAAGAGTGAATGTCGACATTCTAGGAATCAGTGAACTGAAATGGACTGGAATGGGTGGATTTAACTCAGATGACCATTATATCTACTACTGCAGGCAGGAATCCTCAGAAGAAATGGAGTGGCCATCATGGTCAACAAAAGAGTCCGAAATGCAGTACTTGGATGCAACCTCAAAAACGACAGAATGATCTCTGTTCGTTTCCAAGGCAAACCATTCAATATCACAGTAATCCAAGTCTATGCCCCAACCAGTAATGCTGAAGAAGCTGAAGTTGAATGGTTCTATGAAGACCTACAAGACCTTTTAGAACTAACACCCCCAAAAGATGTGCTTTTCATTATAGGGGACTGGAATGCAAAAGTAGGAAGTCAAGAAACACCTGGAGTGACAGGCAAATTTGGCCTTGGAATACGGAATGAAGCAGGGCAAAGACTAATAGAGTTTTGCCAAGAAAATGCACTGGTCATAACAAAGATCCTCTTCAAACAACACAAGAGAAGACTCTATACATGGACATCACCAGATGGTCAACACCGAAATCAGATTGATTATATTCTTTGCAGCCAAAGATGGAGAAGCTCTACATAGTCAGAAAAAACAAGACCAGGAGCTGACTGTGGCTCAGACCATGAACTACTTATTGCCGAATTCAGACTTAAATTGAAGAAAGTAGGGAAAACCACTAGACCGTTCAGGTATGACCTACATCAAATCCCTTATGATTATACAGTGGAAGTGAGAAATAGATTTAAGGGCCTAGATCTGATAGAGTGCATGATAAGCTATGGAATGAGGTTCGTGACATTGTACAGGAGACAGGGATCAAGACCATCCCCATGGAAAAGAAATGCAAAAAAGCAAAATGGCTGTCTGGGGAGGCCTTACAAATAGCTGTGAAAAGAAGAGAAGTGGAAAGCAAAGGAGAAAAGGAAAGATATAAACATCTGAATGCAGAGTTCCAAAGAATAGCAAGAAGAGATAAGAAAGCCTTCTTCAGCGATCAAAGCAAAGAAATAGAGGAAAACAAGAGAATGGGAAAGACTAGGGATCTCTTCAAGAAAATCAGAGATACCAAAGGAACATTTCATGCAAAGATGGGCTCGATAAAGGACAGAAATGGTATGGACCTAACAGAAGCAGAAAATATTAAGAAGAGATGGCAAGAATACACAGAAGAACTGTACAAAAAAGATCTTCACGACCCAGATAATCACAGTGGTGTGATCACTGACCTAGAGCCAGACATCCTGGAATGTGAAGTCAAGTGGGCCTTAGAAAGCATCACTATGAACAAAGCTAGTTTGTAGCTAGGAGGTGATGGAATTCCAGTTGAGCTATTCCAAATCCTGAAAGATGATGCTGTGAAAGTGCTGCACTCAATATGCCAGCAAATTTGGAAAACTCAGCAGTGGCCACAGGACTGAAAAGGTCAGTTTTCATTCCAATGCCAAAGAAAGGCAATGTCAAAGAATGCTCAAACTACCGCACAATTGCACTCATCTCACACTCTAGTAAAGTAATGCTCAAAATTCTCCAAGCCAGGCTTCAGCAATATGTGAACTGGGAACTTCCTGAAGTTCAAGCTGGTTGTAGAAAAGGCAGAGGAACCAGAGATCAAATTGCCAACATCCGCTGGATCATGGAAAAAGCAGGGAGTTCCAGAAAAGCATCTATTTCTGCTTTATTGACTATGCCAAAGCCTTTGACTGTGTGGATCACAATAAACTGTGGAAAATTCTGAAAGAGATGGGAATACCAGACCACCTGACCTGCCTATTGAGAAATTTGTATGCAGGTCAGGAAGCAACAGTTAGAACTGGACATGGAACAACAGACTGGTTCCAAATAGGAAAAGGAGTTCATCAAGGCTGTGTATTGTCACCCTGTTTATTTAACTTCTATGCAGAGTACATCATGAGAAACGGTGGACTGGAAGAAACACAAGCTGGAATCAAGATTGCCGGGAGAAATATCAATAACCTCAGATATTCAGATGACACCACCCTTATTGCAGAAAGTGAAGAGGAACTCAAAAGCCTCTTGATGAAAGTGAAAGTGGAGAGTGAAAAAGTTGGCTTAAAGCTCAACATTGAGAAAATGAAGATCATGGCATCCGGTCCCATCACTTCATGGGAAATAGATGGGGAAACAGTGGAAACAGTGCCAGACTTTATTTTTCTGGGCTCCAAAATCACTGCAGATGGTGACTGCAGCCATGAAATTAAAAGACGCTTACTCCTTGGAAGGAAAGTTATGACCAACCTAGAGAGCATATTCAAAAGCAGAGACATTACTTTGCTAACAAAGGTTCGTCTAGTCAAGGCTATGGTTTTTTCTGTGGTCATGTATGGATGTTGAGAGTTGGACTGTGAAGAAGGCTGAGCGCCGAAGAATGGATGCTTTTGAAATGTGGTGTTGGAGAAGACTCTTTAGAGTCCCTTGGACTGCAAGGAGATCCAACCAGTCCATTTTGAAGGAGATCAGCCCTGGGATTTCTTTGGAAGGAATGATGCTAAAGCTGAAACTCCAGTACTTTGGCCACCTCATGTGAAGAGTTGACTCATTGGAAAAGACTCTGATGCTGGGAGGGATTGGGGGCAGGAGGAAAAGGGGGTGACAGAGGATGAGATGACTGGATGGCATCACTGACTCGATGGAAGTAAGTCTGAGTGAACTCTGGGAGTTGGTGATGGACAGGGACGCCTGGCGTGCTGCGATTCATGGGGTTGCAAAGAGTCGGATACGACTGAGCAACTGATCTGATCTGATCCGAAGAACATGTTGCACATTTCCCTGGTGGGTCAGTGCGTAAGACTCTCTGTTTCTTCTCCCACTCAAGAGATCTACATTGCATATTATTGAAGAAATTTTCCATGACTTCGATATGCTAATAATATATTTTTTTAATTATCTTAAAACCAGTGATGCTTGTGCTTAGTCATGTATGACTCTTTGTGACCCTTTAGACTACAGCCTGCCAGGCTCCTCTGTCCATGGATTTCTCAGGCATGAATACCGGAATGTGTTTCCATTTTCCTCCTTAAGGAAATCTTTCTGACCCGGGGATTGAACCCATGACTCCTGTATTTCCTGCATTGCAGGGGGATTCTTTACCCACTGAGCCATAGGAGAAGCCCCCGTCGCTCAATTTGTAAAGAATCTGCCTGTATGGGGGAGACCAGGGATCAATCTCTGGGTCAGGAAGATTTCCCTGGAGAAGGGAATGGCAACCCACTCCAGTATCCTTGCCTAGAGCATTTCATGGACAGAGGAGCCTAGCAGGCAACAGTCCATGGGGTTGCAAAGAGTCAGACACAGCTGAGCGACTAACACACACACTTTGTTATCTTTTATTGGCATCCAAAGTTACTTGACTTCCAAACACTATTTTTCCCCACAGTATAGCTATCAACATCCAGTAAAAAAGTCACTGTCAGCTGAGCACCAAATTAGGAAACATCATTTTAACTAAAAATCCTCTCTTCTAAATGTTATCACTAGATAGTGAGTAACAGGATTTCAGTACCTTGTCTTTTTGCTTTCTGTGTTAATAATCTAGCAAAAGATCAAGTCTATCTTCCCTTAAGCCACTGAAAACTGACAATGGAATTTTCCATGTTAGCTTCTAGTTTTCTTATGTGTTTACCCACAAACCACAGTATAACACATATTCACAATATTTATTTTTCCTTTCTTCCTTTTTTGCTGGCTTAGCTTAAACATTTTAATTTTTTCTGACACTCATGACATTGGCTGAAGGATTGCAATTTTCCAATATCAGAAAAAAACGTGAAGTCAAACTATTAAAAAGGGTAAGTGTGACCTCTTTTATATGCTACTGTAATCTTGTGCTGTCTGTTGCATTCATGTAGCATTGGTCCCTCGTTCTCCTTTTATTACTCTTGCATGCAGAATAGTTGTGCAAGGTTCTGATCTTTTTTGGCTTACTTTTCCATGCCTGAATACTGGATTATACACTTTTCCTCTTTTATAAAATTAGATTCTTGACTTTATGTCTAAGGTAGTGTAGTTATTTATCCAGAAATCAGTATTTTTCATATTACTTAATTTATTGGGCTAGAGGTTATTGAAGAATAATGATTGTGATGTAATTCTATGGCAACAAATCATACTCACTATGAAGTGTGGATCACAGTAAAGCACTATCAGCAAACTAGGTAATCAAAGCAGCAAAAAACAATCAAGAAAACCATATTTTAAAAAATGGACCCAGAACTATCATTATGTGGAAAAAAAAAAAAACACAACAAAACCGGAATAAAACTATTCCATGGTAACAGACTGAGAGCTCATATGTAACATTACTTGAATAAGCAGCACTTACTAATCACCTACTATGTTAAACAATATCTTCATGATGGGATACAAACTTGAAAAAGCTTATAGCTCTAGCCCTCAAAGATTACATTCAAATGACAAGACTATAATGCAAGGCCAAATTTAATATCATGTAAATATGATAATAATGTTACCAGAAATTGGGGAGCACAGAAAAAGATCATTTCACATAAAATAATTTAGCTCATCAGGTTTACTGGCCATAACAAAACATTATTGTTTGGGTGTCTTAAATAACACAAAATTTTTATCAAAGAGCTGTGTAACTCTCTGTATAACTCAAAAACTATAAGACACTGATGAAAGAAATCAAAGATGACATAAACAGATGGAGGGATATTCCCTGTTATTGGGATGGAAGAACAAATATTGTGAAAATGACTATACTGCCAAATATAATCTATAGATTAAGTGCAATCCATGTCAAATTCCAATTGCATTTTTCACAGAACTAGAACAAAAATTTTCACAATTTGTATGGAAACACAAGACTCCAAATAGCCAAAGCAACCTCAAGAAAGAAGGGTGGAGCTGGAGGAATCAACCTTCCTGACTTCAGACTATCCTACAAAGCTACAGTCATCAAGACAGTATGCTACCAGCAAAAAAAACAGACACAGAGACCAACAGAACAAAACAGAAAGCCCAGAGAAAACCCCACACACCTATGGGCACCTTATCTTTGAAAAAGGAGGCAAGAATATATAATGGGGAAAAGATAGTCTCTTCAATAAGTGACTGGAAGCTGGAAGAACTGGACAGCTACATGTAAAAGAATGAAATTAGAACATCTCCTAACACCATATTGAAAGATAAACTCAAAATGGATTAAAGACCTAAATGTAAGGTCAGGAACTATAAAACTCTTAAGAGGAATACACAGGCAGAATGCTGTATGACATAAATCACAGCAATATCCTCTATGACCCACCTCCTAGAGTAATGTAAATTAAAAAAAAAAAAAAAAGTGGGACCTAATCAAATTTAACAGCTTTTGCCCAGCAAAGGAAACTATAAACAAGGTGAAAAGACAACCCTAAGAGTGGGAGAAAATAATAGCAAATGAAACAACTGACAAAGGATTAATTTCCAAAATGTACAAACAACTCATACAACTCAATACCAGAAAAACAAAAAACTCAATGAAAAAGTGGGCAAAAGATATAGAGAGACATATCTCCAGAGAAGACATACAGATGGCTAATAAACATATGAAAAGATGCTCAATATCACTCATTATTAAAGAAATGCAATCAAAACTACAATGAAATATCACCTCACACCAGTCAGAAATGGCCAACATAAATGCCGGAGAGGGTGTGGAGGAAAGGGAATCCTCTTGTACTGTTGGTGGGAATGTAAATTGAGACAGTCACTACGGAAGACAGTATGAAGATTCTTCAACACTCTGAGGAAACCAATATTGAAAAAGTCATGTTTACCTCAATGTTCACTGCAGCACTATTTACAGTATCGATGACATGGAAGCAACCTAAATATCCATCAATAGATGAATGGATAAATACTGTGGTATGTATATGCAACTAAATATTATTCAGCCATAAAAATGAACACATTTGAGTCAGTTCTAATGAGGTGGATGAATCTGGAGCCTCTTTACAGAGTGACGTTAAGTCTGAAATATATAAACAAATATTGTATATTAACACATATACATGGAATGTAGAAAGACACTATTGATGAACCCATTTGCAGGGCAGCAAAGGAGACACAGGCATAGAGACTTATGAACATGGGGGTAGGGGAAAGAAGGAGAGGGTGGGACAAATGGAGAGAGTAACATGGGAACATACACTACTATATGTAAAATAGACAGTCAATGGGAATTTGCTACCTGACTCAAGGAACTCAGTCTGGGGCTCTGTAACAACTGAGAGGGGTGATATGGAGTGGGAAGTGGGAGTCAGGTTGAAGAAGGAGGGGACATATATATACCTATGGCTGAGTCATGTTGATATGTGGCAGAAACCAACACAATATTGTAAAGCAATTATCCTTCCAGTCCAGTTCCAGTTCAGTCGCTCAGTCGTGTCCAACTCTTTGTGATCCCATAAACCACAGCACACCAGGCCTCCCTGTCCATCGCCAACTCCCGGAGTCTACCCAAACCGTTGTTCATTGAGTCGGTGATGCCATCCAACCATCTCATCCTCTGTTGTCCCCTTCTCTTCATGCCCTCAATCTTTCCCAGCATCAGGGTCTTTTCCAGTGAGTCAGTTCTTCCCATCAGGTGGCCAAAGTATTGGAGTTTCAACTTCAACATCAGTCCTTCCAATGAATACCTAGAACTGACCTTCTTTAGGATAGACTGGTTGGATCTCCTTGCAGTCCAAGGGACTCTCAAGAGCCTTCTCCAACACCATAGTTCAAAAGCATCAATTCTTTGGTGCTCAACTTTCTTTATAGTCCAAGTCTCACATCCATACATAACTACTGGAAAAAACCATAGCCTTGATTAGATGGACCTTTGTTGGCAAAGTAACATCTCTGGTTTTTAATATGCTGTCTAGGTTGTTCATAACTTTCCTTCCAAGGAGTAAGCGTCTTTTAATTTCATGGCTGCAATCACTATCTTCAGTGATTTGGGAGCCCCTCAAAATAAAGTCAGCCACTGTTTCCACTGTATCCCCATATATTTGCCATGAAGTGATGGGACCAGATGCCATGATCTTTGCTTTAAGCCAACTTTTTCACTTTCCGCTTTCACTTTCATCAAGAGGCTCTGTAGTTCTTATTCATTTTCTGCCATAAGGGTGGTGTCATCTGTGTATCTGAGGTTGTTGATATTTCTCCCGGCAATCTTGATTCCAGCTTGTGCTTTCTCCAGCCCAGTGTTTCTCATGATGTACACTGCATAGGAGTCAAATAAGCAGGGTGACAATATACAGCCTTGGCATACTCCTTTTCCTATTTGTAACCAGTTAGTTGTTCCATATCCAGATCTAACTATTGCTTCCTAACCTGCGTACAGGTTTCTCAGAAGGCAGGTCAGGTGGTCTGGTATTTCCATCTCTTTCAGAATTTTCCACAGTTTATTGTAATCCACACTGTCAAAGACTTAGGCATAGACAATAAAGCAGAAATAGATGTTTTCCTGTAACTCTCTTGCTTTTTCAATGATCCAGTGGATGTTGGAAATTTGATCTCTGGTTCCTCTGCCTTTTCTAAACTCAGCTTGAACATCTGGAAGTCCATGGTTCACATATTTCTGAAGCCTGGCTTGGAGAATTTTGAACATTACTTTACTAGCGTGTGAGATGAGTGCAATTGTGTGCTAGTTTGAGCATTCTTTGGCATTGCCTTTCTTTGGGATTGGAATGAAAACTGACCTTTTCAAGTCCTGAGGCCACTGCTGCATTTTCCAAATTTGCTGACATATTGAGTGCAGCACTTTTAAAGCATCATCTTTTAGGATTTGAAATAGTTCAACTGGAATTCCATCACAACCACTAGTTTTGCTCCTAGTGATGCTTCCTAAGGCCCACTTGATTTCACATTCCAGGATGTCTGGCTCTAGGTGAGTGTAAGTGATCACACTATTGTGATTATCTGTGTTGTGAAGATCTTTTTGTACAGCTCTTTTGTGTATTCCTGCCACGTCTTCTTAATATCTTCTGCTTCTATTAGGTCCATACCATTTCTGTACTTTATTGAGCCCATCTTTGCATGAAATGTTCCCTTGGTATCTCTAATTTTCTTGAAGAGATCTCTTGTCTTTCCCATTCTATTGTTTTTCTCTATTTCTTTGCATTAATCGCCGAGGAAGGCTTTCTTATCTCTCCCTGCTATTCTTTGGAAATCTGCATTCAAGTGGGTATATCTTTCCTTTTCCCCTTTGCTTTTCACGTCTCTTCTTTTCATAGCTATTTGTAAGGTCTCTTCAGAGAGCCATATTGCTTTTTTTGCATTTCTTTTTCTTGGGGATCGTCTTGAACCCTGTCTCCTATACAGTGTCACGAACCTCTGTCCATATTTCATCAGGCACTCTGTCTATCAGATCTAGTCCCTTAAGTATATTTCTCACTTCCACTGTATTGTCATAAGGGATTTGATGCAGGTACCTGAATGGTCTAGTGGTTTTCCCCACTTTCTTCAATTTCAGTCTGAATTTAACAATAAGGAGTTCATGATCTGAGCAACAGTCAGTTCCCGGTCTTGTTTTTGCTAATGGTATAGAACTTCTCCATCTTTGGCTGCAAAGAATATAATCATTCTGATTTCGGTTGGCCAGTTGGTGATGTCCATGTATAGCGTCTTCTCTTGTGTTATTGGAAGAGAGTGTTTACAATGACCAGTGCATTCTCTTTACGAAACTCAGCCTTTGCTGTGCTACATTCTGTACTCCAAGGCCAAATTTGCCTGTTACTCCAGGTGTTTCTTGACTTCGTACTTTTGCATTCCAGGCCCCTATAATGAAAAGGACATCCTTTTTGGGTGTGAGTTCTAAAAGGTCTTGTAGGTCTTGATTGAACTGTTCAACTTCAGCTTCAGTGTTACTGTCAGGGCATAGACTTGGATTACCATGATATTGAATGGTTTGCCTTGGAAACGAACAGAGGTCATTCCGTCATTTTTGAGACTGCATCCAAGTACTGCATTTCGGACTCTTTTGTTAACTACAGTGACTACTCCATTTCTTTTAAGGGTTTCTTGCTCACAGTAGTAGATATAATGGTCATCTGAGTTAAGTTCACCCATTTCAGTCAATCTTAGTTCATTGATTCCTAGAATGTCAATGTTCACTTGCTATCTCCTGTTTGACCACTTCCAATTTGCCCTCATTCATGGACCTAACATTCCAGGTTCCTATGCAATACTGCTCTTTACAGCATCAGACCTTGCCTCTATCACCTGTCACATCCACAACTGGGTGTTGTTTTTGCTTTGGCTCCATCTCTTCATTCCTTCTGAAGTAATTTGTCCACTGATCTCCAGTAACAGTGCACCTACCGACCTAGAGGGTTCATCTTTCAGTGTCCTATCTTTTTGCCTTTCATACTGTTCATGGGGTTCTTTCTCAAGACAAGAATACTGAAATGGTTTACCATTCCATTCTCCAGTGGACCACATTCTGTCAGACCTTCCCACCACGATCCATCTGAAATATAAATAATTTTTTTAAAAGATAAAGAAATTTATGACTCTCTAATCTGGAAGTTCCAGTTCAAGGTCCAGCAGGGTTTGGTTTCTGGAAGAGCTTTCTTCCTAATGCTCAGATAGCTGCTTTTGTCGCTGTATTACAGCATGACTTCTTTATGTGTATATAGAAATAGAGCACTCTTATGTTTCCTCGCATAAAAATACTAATTATATTGAATTAGTTCCCCACTCTATGGCTGCATTTAACATTAATATTTCCTCATGTGTCCTATCTCTAAATCAAGTCACGTTGGAATTAAAGCTTCTTTTGAAAGAACACATTTTGTCCATTGCACTCAAAGTTCTTAAATTTTTCTTTTACTTAAGAAAATAAAAGTAATTATGTATGTTAAATACAAAAACAATAAACAGAGAAGAAAAATAACTATTTTGTTTAGGAAAATATATTCATCATCCATGTCAATAACAGATTTAATTCATTTAGCAACTGCAATTTATAAGTTAATTTCACTTTGTTTTGTTCTACCAATATATTGGAATCACCTGTGAAAATACTATCACATTTAATTTTCAGATGAAAAACAGAGATATTATTATTTGCCTAAAATTATACTGTGTATTGATAGTAAAACTTATATTAGTTAAGTCACAACAAATTCTTCTGGCTCTATCCTGTGATATTTCCATATGACCAATAAAGCTAAGGTATAAAAATATTTAAAACAGAAATAATACAAAATGCGTTTATTTTTCTTCATGATTCAATGCCTCCTCTCATAAAATGACTGCCTTATGCAAATACTGTTAACACATCGGTAATATCATAAAGCAGATGATCATAATGCATTCTGAGAAGTACACAAGCAGAATATAGGGTGGATCAAGAACAGGAAGGGCTTCAAAAGCGTGTGGCCATCAAGGGCTTGATTCAGTGTGTGATCAAGACTGCCCAGTGCAGTGAATGCAGCAGAGTAGGTAAAAAAGGTCAATGACAAAGTTCTGAATCCAATCAAATTGGGACAGGAGCTTAGCAAAAGACTTGAGGATAGGTGGTTCAGGCTCAAGGAGAGAATAGCAAGAGTTAGGCAGCATATTAGGTTCTAGACCAAGTAATTTTCCAAGTCCAGGTAGCCTACCTTTAGGAAAAACTAAAAAGCAGCCCACTTTCACTGAAAGGTTAAAATGATACAGGTGGAAAATGCAGTTCAGGGGATATACAGATAACCAGAAATCTCAGTTGGCGCCTGAGCCTGGCCTTCTTCTTTCTTCACGCTGTACTACTTGTGTATGTGCTTTATATCATTTGTAAATTTAAATACTATCTATATATAAGTTATATGTATTTCTCCAAATTAGACTTTTACTAACTACACCCACCCTATACCCAACTACTTCTTTGATATCTCTCTTAGAGGATTCAATAGGCATTTTAAACTTCACACCCCAAATGGAACTCTTCACCTTTCCCTTCTTTTCTCAACCAGATTCTTGGCTCAGTAAGAGACTATTTCATCAAATACTTGCTTCAACAATAATAATTACACATAAAATCATTCAGCAGTTAATGTTTTTGAGGTACTGTTTTGAGTGCTTAATGTTCATCAAATATTAGAACTAAACAAAAAAACCCCATAATCCTATAACCTGTTTTAAATAACAGTAGGAACCAACATCCTCCCCTCATTGAGTGTTTCATGCATTTATTCTTTTGCCATTTCTCTGGAAATTTAAGTGTTTTTCCAAATCCTAAATCCCAGAAAACAAGTCAATAAATCAGGAAACTGTTATTTTAATAAGCCTATAAGATTAAAACCTAATAAGAAACATTGCCTAGTTCGAGGTAATCCACTAATGTCATATAGACAATGAGAACTGGGTGCACTGTTACTCAGAGTTGAAGCTTAAAGCTGGATATTTCTAACAAGAAGGTCTAGTCATGATCTAAGCCCTCATCTTCCTTATAGCCATCACTGATGTATTATAAGTGTGTTTTCATGGTACTGTCTGCTGCTAATGGTTGGTCAATCTTATTTTTAAAAAAAATTAGTAACTCCAGCCACGTACATTTTCTATAAATTATATCAGTAGTACTCTAAGAAATAAGTTTTAGAAACAAAATAATTCCTTAATTTTATAACTTTGAAATGCTATTCTGTGTAGTGCAATTTGCTTTGCTGCAAAAGCTAAGTGTTATTTTAATAGTACCTATTATGAAGAAAAAAATAGCACTTTAAAAATCTAAACTCTTAGCAAGGTGTCCAAACTCTGCTTCAACTAACATTTGTTACTTCTCCATTGTTACTTCTTACTAATCTTTCATCTTCTCTTCCAACATGGCGCTTTTTCTCATTTCCTCAAATAGATGGCTATTCTTTCTTACTCCAGGATTGTGTATGAGTTGATTCTTCTGCTCAGAATCCAGTTACCTCCCATCCCCTTTTAAATATAATAAATCATAACTCATCCTTTTAGGTTTCTGCTTAAAGAATTCCATAGAGATTATTCCCACTTCCTCATCAATCTCAATCAGGGATCCTTATTACATGCCCATCAAAACCTATGCCTTTCCTTTGAAACATGTATTACAATTTGTAATTATATCTTTATTTGAATGACTTTTGACTCATAAATTTCTTCCATAATACTATCAAGTACACTAAGTCTGGGGCTAAGATTTTTCCTCATCACTTCAGTACCTAATATAATCAGTTCAGTTCAATTCAGTCGCTCAGTCGTGTCCAACTCTCTGTGACCCCATGAATTGCAGCACACCAGGCCTCCCTATCCATCACCAATTCCTGGAGTTCACTCAGACTCATGCCCATCGAGTCAGTGATGCCATCCAGCCATCTTATCCTCTGTCATCCCCTTCTCCTCCTGTCCCCAATCCCTCCCAGCATCAGAGACTTTTCCAATGAGTCAACTCTTCGCATGAGGTGGCCAAAGTACTGGAGTTTCAGCTTCAGCATCATTCCTTCCAAAGAAATCCTTTGGGCTTTCTCTTTTAGAGAAAGGGCTGATCTCTTTCAGAATGGACTGGTTAGATCTCCTTGCAGTCCAAGGGACTCTCAAGAGTCTTCTCCAACACCACAGTTCAAAAGCATCAATTCTTCCGCACTCAGCTTTCTTCACAGTCCAACTCTCACATCCATACATGACTAATACTGCTATCTAAAAGAAATGCAGTCCCTAAGGGATATAATGAATACATAAAAAATGATAGCATAAAGAAACAAATTCCAGAAACTACAAAATTCTGCCTTCATTTATCTAGTTGAGGTTAAAGCTGTAATTCTTGAGTGGAAATTCAGCACTTCTGTATCAAAGTTCTCAAATTTGGTTGGGCTTGATAATAATATAGGAAACTTGTGGGGAATAAAAATCCATCTGCCCAGTTACTACTCACTGGTAATTACTGGATCTGCCCTGGTGGCTCAGAGGTTAAAGCCTCTGCTTGCAATGTGGGAGACCTGGGTTCAGTTCCTAAGTCTCGAAGATCCCCTGGAGAAGGAAATGGCAACCCACTCCAGTATTCTTGCCTGGAGAATCCCATGGACGGAGGATCCTGGTGGGCTACAGTCCATGGGGTCGCAAAGAGTTGGACACGACTGAGCAACTAGAGCAAAGCAAATTAAAACTATAGTAAGGTACCATCTCACACTGGTCAGGATGGTCATCATTTAAAAGTCTACAAATGACAAATGCAGAAGAGGGTGTAGAGAACATGGAAGCCCCCTACACTGTTAGTGGGAATGTAAATTGGTACAGCCACTATGGAGAACAGCAAGGAGATTCCTCATAAAGCTAAAAATAGAATTTCTATATGATCCGACAATGATATGCCTGGGCATATATCTGAACACAACTATAATGCCAAAAGATACACACACCGCTGTGTTCATAGCAGCATTATTTGCAATAGCCAAGACACAGAAACAGCCTAAACGTCCAATGACAGATAAATGGATAAGGAAGCCATGGAAAAGAATGAAATAATGCTAACTGCAGCAACAGAAATGGCCATATAGATCATTATACTAAGTGAAGTAAGTCAGAGAGAGAAAGACAAATACCAAATACTATCAATTATATGTGGAATATAAAATATGTCACAAATGAATTTATCTACAAATCAGAAACAGACTTGCAAATATAGAGAACAGGCTTGTGGTTGCCAAGAGGGATGGGGTTGGAGAACAGATAAATTGGGAGCTTGAGATTAGCAGAGGTATACTATTATATGTAGAATGGATAAACAATATAGCACAGGGAATTATTTTCAATATTATTTTCTTGGGCTCCAAAGTAACTGTGGACAGTTACTGCAGCTACAAAATTAAAAGACGCTTCCTCCTTGGAAGAAAAGCTATGACAAAGTATACTAAAAAACAGAGACATCATTTTGCCAACAAAGATCCATATAGTTAAAACTATGGTTTTTGCAGTAGTCATGTACGGATGTAAGAATTGGACCATAAAGAAGGCTGAGTGCCAAAGAATCAATGCTTTTGGACTGTGGTCCTGGATAAGACTCTTGAGAGTCCCTTGGACAGCAAAGAGATGAAATCCTTCAATCCCAAAGGAAATAAACCCTGAATATTCATTGGAAGTACTAATGCTGAAACTACAATACTCAGCCACCTGATGTGAGGAGCTGGCTCTTTGGAAAAGACCCTCATGTTTGGAAAGATTGTGGCAAGAGGAGAAGGGGACGACAGAAGACAAGATGGTTGGATGGCATCCTTGACTCAATTGACTTGAGTTTAAGTGAACTCAGTGAGACGGTGAAAGACCGGGAAGCCTGGCATGCTGCAGTTTATGAGGTTTCAAAGAGTTGGATACAACTTAGCAACTAAACAACAACTGTCATTTAATAAACCAATATTAGAAAAGAATATGAAAAAGAAGTGTATATATGTGGATAACTGAATCATTTTCATGTATAGCAGAAATTAACACATTACAAATCAACTATACTTCAGTTAAAAAATAAAAGGCCAAGTTATATGTAAACTACATTTCACTTGGTATCTCTAGTCCTCATTATATGGCTACCAGCTTGGCTCAACTCCTAGTTTCATGACTTATTAAATCCAGATCTTAACTATCATTATTGTACATCTACAATCTTCCTCTGATGCCTCTTCTTCCTACCCTTTCATTGATATCTACTGCTTAAATTCTGTCCCACAAGATGTGGTATAAGATTTTTGCTTTCAACAGATACAACAGAAATAAACAAAACAACAACAAAAATCCAAAATACCCAAATCAGACATTTTATGAGTTTAAATTTGATAATTCTGAGTGTCACAGAAACTATAAAATTATATACTGCCAACATTGCATTCCCAAAACACTTTTTTCTCCTTCAATCCTGACAACTGAGCAGTTCCATGGCAGGGTACATCCAATCTTGATGACAACTTCCACATTACCCTGTTATTATTGCAAAAATTCCAGTACATATAATTTTTTATCTGCTTTTTCTGTTAGGAATTTGATCTTTAGCCATCAAGTCATTATTAAATGATCCCAACCCTCTCAGCATTTTTTTGGTTAAAACTACCTGGTTAGATCTCATTCCATTATAGAAGCTGAAGGCCCTGCCTTTCTATTTCCTACCAAAGTTGCTTGACTAACAACCATAATTTGGAGCCAGATAGTGGAGAGTGGTCTTAGTCCTCTATTTTCTCTAACTGTTGTGCTTTTCTTACAGTAACCACTTATTCTCACTGGCCTGATTTTATAGAATATGATGGTATACTATCTTGTTTTTTTTAATTTCCATGAAATAACTTGAGTCTTTATATTTAAATATAAAACTTATCTTTCTCCTTTTAATGTTTACTCATCTTCATGTGTACAACAATCCACAAAATAAAAGCTGTCATCTCTTAGCCTCTTTTTTACCCATTCCAAAGCTGGCATTAATTTATAGAGAAAAAGTTTGGTCTTAATGTGTTCATGGCAAATGTCTTTGATGGCTCCTCTGGGTTTGAAAGTCTCTCCACAGCTGCTGCTGGGAACTGGAGAATCTGTGTTTCCTTGCACCCAGAGCGGCCACTAGGTTTTCTCTTTCAGAGCCCAATATGATACGAGGCTGGCAAAAATCATTCTTTGTATCCTTTCATGATTGTTAGAACAACACAATAGACTGTGATAGTTAGGTGGAATTATTTACTGAAACTGCAGTACAGTCTTAGAAGAGGACTGCAATATAAAGAGAATAAAGTTTAAAGTTCAAGTTAATTTGTACATTTTTTTCACTGTATAATAGAAGACATTCCAAGGCCTGAGTCTGCATTAGTGACTGTCCATAGCTTCCCTGCTCTATATTGCATTCAAGAGTGTGTATTTATGCATACCTAATTTACATATAAATCTCTATTTCAAATTATTGCAGAAGGGAACAGTGTACAAGTTGAAGGCTAAGTTGAAAAGGGAAAGGATGACTTTGGTAAGTGATGTATATAGAGGAACAAAAGTTAAATTTGAGTTGAAACCTTATTATGGATATTTCATAGAAGAGGTGATAAAAATGCTTAAAAGGCCAGTGGTCAAATTCTACAGTCTAGTCCTAAGGTAATAATGGCAGGAAGGCAGTGACATCTGAGGAAAAAATGGTTTATTGAGCATGATGAAGGAAAAATAGACCTTATTCAGACCAGTACTGATGCAAGGCCTCCAAAAGACATCCTTTCAGTCAAGAGGAAATATTTTTGCTAAGGCTCTTAAGTCCTTCTTGTAGGATGTTTATGAGTATTTAGACAAAACCATTTGAATGCCACCCCCATGGTTAAGAGTTATACAGTGTAAAAAAGGATGGCCTTAAATTTTTACCATTAACAGAAAACAAAATAATTAAATCAAGAACATGAGAAAACTATTATGTTAAAAGTTAGATAGCAGGGCTCTTATGTAGGGATCACATAGGTTGGAAATAGGTTAAAAGCTAGGTAATAAGTGACAAAAACAGAGCTTCTCTAATCACAGCAAGATGTCACTGTGACTAATTTAAACTTTTCTAATTGACATTAGTTGTCACGACCTAAATGGTCAGTCATGTATAATCCATTTTCGTCCGTTAATTGGAAAGCCACAGTGTTCACATCAACCTTGTCAAGATTCCTTCTGTGGGTAGAGAAATATAATCAGATAAGGTTTATTACAAATATATTTTGAGGGAAATTTAGAAACAAGAAGATAATTTGGGCATAGAAGCCATAGAAAGTTCAATGAGTCAACAAAAGGAGCTGCAGTGGATCATCTTTGGAGTATTTGTTATACTGAGGGTGATCCTCAAATGACCACCAAATTGGGCTATCCCAAACCACGTTTGTATTTTCTGAGCACGAGACCACATTAATTGGGCCAATAGTGAAGATTCGAATAAAAATGAGGATATTTGTGTTCATTTTCAAGAAAACTGAACTTAGTACTAAAAATATCTGTCCTTTCATGTTGTTATTATAATCCAGTCATATAAAAACTTGGAACCATTGCATGACTGTCTTTTGCTTGCCAGATGGGCTGAATATAAGAAAAAGTTCACAGATAAAGAGTGAGTAAGAATCATAGAAAAGCAGTGAAGATGGGATAGTGTTAGTAATCCAAGGGCCTCACACCTATGCATTTTGAAGTTTCATTGCTCTTCTCATAGCTAACCACTTTCTATCCTTTTTGTTTCCTAAAGAAGAATAACTAAGTTTACTTCTTGCAACAAAAAGTCCTAACATAGATGAAGAAATGAATTAGATGGTTAAAGGGAATAGGCCAGGAATCAGTAGAAAATAGTGCATAATATATTCCAAGCTATAGGTCTCATATTTATTTCTCATTTACTTGTGAAATTACTCTGTCTTAAAATGTCACAGCAGCGAGGTTCTATTTTTATAACTATATTGGATATATGCAAATATTGCATTGAGGAAATCAAAGCTTTCTCTATATGTAGATAGATATGGCAAAGGCACATTTTATTTAGCATTTCACACTCTGTAGTGTGATACAATTAGACTTTGCAAACAACAGCAAATAAATGATTTGGCAAGGAATACACATTCCCATGTGTTTGAGTATCAGCATCAAAATCAGCTCTGGCTCCCATCCTCCTCGTCATCTATAGCTGTATGAGTAGGATCGCAGCATGGGGTTTCTGATTGCTTTTCTTTGGACAGATTACCATTTGCTTTACTTTTACTACTCTCTCTTGCTTGCACCAACAAACAACATCAAATGGATAGGTTACAGGCACTCAATGATAAACAAACCCTCTGGTCAGGAGGAGAAGTAAAGATTTTACAGAAGTCCTAGGAAAAGCCTTGGTTATGGAACTTAACAGACTTGGATTCAGTGTTTACCAGTGCTGTGACCCTGTGGGTGTTTATTTAACCTTCTTCATCCTCAGCTTTCTCATCTGCAAGTGGGGATAACAGTGTTCATATGATAGGGCTTTTAGAATTATAATGAGATGACATGTTTAAAGTATAGGACAGGGACTTTGTCACATAAGAGACAGACATACAGTGAATGCTATTATTGCTTGTTAGAGGGAAATCCCTTAAACTCTGATTCTAAACTTAGTCACGTTATTGTGACCCAAATCCATTTGAACTCCTTATGTATGTAAAAGCTTTCAAACTTTATTTCCAGCTACAGAGCTGCACTTAGGTAATAAGTCAGCCAAAGAGACTTTTTTCTCTTGAATGAATTATGCCACTGGTGTGCTAAATTTTCTCAAGGCAGTCAACCATAAAAAATTATATTATGTATTTCTCTTGTGTAACTTGTGTGAAAGTAGAGTTTGTCAAAACTGGCTGCTCAGCATTTAATGAGACCCTCCGCTGCATATGATCCAGAGTCAAACTGTATATAGAAGAGGCAAACAGGAAGGTTGGAAAGGGAGGTGAAAACTAGCAAAATAAGACAATAAATATTGAAAGCAGACTTTAAAGAAAAATCTAAAATGAAGAAATTGGTTGAAAAAGTTGACTAATTGGCACTTCTTTTTGTAAAGTAAGTGAAGGTGAATTTGCTTTTGTGTGCCAAGACCTAAAATTAGGGAACTTCACTTCCACTGAAGTCCTTAATACTCACTGGTGAAATATGAAGCAGATGTCTCCCTGACCTCTACCTAACTGAACAGGAATGTCAGAGGGAGGAGAGTCATCAATCTCCAGGCTGTCTTAGAGAAGGTCCTGAGGATTTTCAACAAATGATTCTGTTAGACCATGAAAAAATATTATAAAAATTGGGAAAGACACTGTAGCATCCCTACCTTTTGTAAATCTAGATGTACATCATATGGGTTTCACTACTGAAGATAGAAAAAAGAAGTCATACTTTGTCGCTTATCACAATGTTAAATGGTATCATATCCTGACATTTATTAAAAGGCAATTCAAGATTCTGAGCTCATCTTATTTTCCAGCCACCTTGATTTGGGGGTCAAATGCTCATCCTCATTCCCTCTAATCCTTGGTCTGAGACACAGCTGCAATGCATACCAGAGTGTTTCTGAGTGGGTTTCTGCCTTTTGCAATCACTGTAACTTATAAATACCATTAGCACAGAACATGTTGCACTGCATCGGGATGACCATCTGCTTGTCTACCTCACCTATTAACAATGAGAAATTATGCTTCTCACAGCTTGTTGTGTCCTGAGCATGCACAACTACCTTCAGTCTTATTCTTTAGTACATTAACCAACCATCACTCACCTGGGATGTTGCCACAGACTCCTGAAACCTTGTCTCATCCTTGTCTCACCCTTGTCACATCAAATTAATTGTTATAATCAGCAATAAATGGTGTTACATTTTTGCACACATTTCTCTAATGGATACCTGTTGTTCAGAGGAAACAAAATAAACTCTTACATTGAAGAGATGCATTCATATAAATTTATTAATGAGAATAATGATATTATATTCCAATTTTTGCATTTGTTTCAACTCTGTTCCAGCAATGTGACACTGGTACCCAGAGTATCTCTCATAGGTATGGAACACATATTAGTTTCTTGAATAACTTAACAGCAGAACAATAAATCAATGACAATGTAGAATCCATGGGATAGCGCAGTCAGTACTATCGCCCTGAAATAGTGTTCTTTAGCATAGAGAGAAAAACTCTGTGTTTACCTTAGTTGTTAAAAACAAGTCCAAGGTCCCCGCTCAGAATCAAGCCCCAAACAAAGGTCTCTGTGATGTACCATCATATTACAAATTTTAATATGTTCCACAGTGATGTTCATGTTCCCTATAGTTTGATAACCACAGCCTCAGGCCATAGAATAAATATGAAATGTGAGGGGCAGATTTCAGGAATGGAAGCCTATGATATTGAACTTCAGCAGCACCTGAAGGCCCTCTATGTGCTATTCTGATGACTAGTAACAAATAATGAAATGCTCTATGAAACCTCTGTAACAGTTATATAAGGTTTGTGTACTGAGTGGCATTGTAAAATTCATTTCTTACTGTGGGTTGAGTTAAAAATATTTGGAAAAGCCCTTGCTCTAGTGAAATTAAAAATATATAATATTAATATCTGCATACACAGACAACTTGGAATCCAGATGGTCAGGAGAAATATCAATAACTTCAGATATGCAGATGTACTTAGTCGCACAGTCATGTCCGACTCTTTGAGACCCCGTGGACTATAGCCCTCCAGGCACCTCTGTCCATGGGGATTCTCCAGGCAAGGATAGTGGAGTGGGTTGCCATGCCCTCCTCCAGGGGATCTTCCCAACTCAAGGATTAAACCCAGGTCTCCCGCATTGCAGGTGGATTCTTTACAAACTGAGCCACCAGGGAAGCCCAAATATGTAGATGACACCACTGTAATAGCAGAAAGTGAAGAGGAACTAAAGAGCCTCTTGATAAGGGTGAGAGAGAAGAGTGAAAAAAGCTGGCTTAAAACTCAACATTCAAAAAACTAAGATTATGGCATGCTGTCCTATTACTTCATGGCAAACAGAAGGGGAAAACATGTAAGCAGAGACATATTTAATTTTCTTGGGCTCCAAAATCACTCTGGACAGTAACTGCAGCCATGAAATTAAAGGACACTTGCTCCTTGGAAGGAAAGCTATGATAAACCTAGACAGCATATTAAGCAGCAAAAACATCACTTTGTCAACAAAGGTCTGTAGAGTCAGTAATTTCCAGTAATCATGTACAGATGTGAGAGTTGGTCCATCTCAAAGAAGGTTAAGGACCAAAGAATTGATGCTTTTATACCATGGTACTGGAGAAGACTCTTGAGGCTCCCTTGGACTGCAAGGATATCAAACCAGTCAATTCTAAAGGAAATCAACCTTGAATATTCATTGGAAGGACTAATGCTGATCTGAAGCTCCAATACTTTGGCCACCTGATGCTAAGATCTGACTCATTGGAGAAGACCTTGATGCTGGGAAAGATTGGAGGCAAAAGGAGAAGAGGGCAGCAGAGGATGAGATGGTTAGATAGTATCACTGACTCAATGGACATGAATTTGAGCAAACTCTGACAGACAGTGAAGGACAGGAAAGCCTGGAGTGCTGCAGTCCATGGGGTCACAGAGTCAGACACAACATAGTAACTGAACCAACAACAACATATTTATTTATAAAAATAGAATTTTAATTGAAGGTGGGAGGAGAAGAGGATGACAGAGGATGAGATGGTTGGATGGCATCGCTGACGCAATGGATATGAGTTTGAGTAAATTCCAGGAGTTAGTGATGGACAGGGAGGCCTGGTGTGCTGCAGTCCATGGGGTTGCAAAGGGTTGGATATGACTGAGTGACTGAACTGAACTGAACTGATACAGGTATTTATGCATATTTCTGAAGAGTGAGCACAGAAAAATTCAGATGGGTCAATACACAGTTATATCTCTTTTGTGCTATCAAAACCTAGGGAGATATGCATATTCTCTCAATGCTTCATCACATGAAGCTATGGACGAAGGTCATGTTCCACATAAATTAGAGCCCTCAGTGTGTACTATTTCCCATCTGTTAAGCCTTCAGGTTTCAACAAGTCAATATAGTGTAGGAAGGTAAACTAGTAGGGCGATCAACTCATTTTCATTTTTCTGCGATTTTCCCTATTATAGCACTGAAACTCTTGTGTCCTAAACGGCCTTAGTTCTAGGCAAACCAGAATTGTTCATCACTGTATGCATTGCACAGCACATTTTCTAAGATCTTTATTTTTTATTATAACAAAGTTTTACTTAAAATTCCAACATAAATTATCATTTGTACATTAAGTTGCTTACTCTAAATGAGAGATGCTAAAGCTTTGCCCAATCAACCCATCCTCATCACCTCTTCCTTTTTCCAAGGACTCTATGAAGCCTGTGCTTACATCATAGCCTTCCTGCTTTGCTTGCCTTATTTGTTAGATTTCACTGAATATGATAATTTCCTCTGATTTTTTGATTTACCCATCTGGAGTACAGAAATAATATTTATAGGTTGGTCATAATATTTAAATTTCTCCCACTTGAGGCCAATTTGATTTCCAGACTTCTTATACAAGATTACGCATCGCAGACTGAAATTCCTTTAGTGCTTTTCTATGGAAAGAAATTACAAGGGACAATCACACTTGCTGAGTCACCTGCCTGAAATGGATAGATATATACAATAGTATTTAAAGACTGAAATTTAAGTATCAAATGTAATAAAATTAAAATATCAAAAGCAGTTTTGGCCATTGCCTTAATTTTAAAGTGTGGATGCTGAGAAGTCACCAATAGAAAGATCAGGGCTCTTTGTATCATACAATTACAGAAATTAAAAATTACTGGACAAGAAAACTTTTGGGTAAATCATAGACTAATAAAATGTCCTATATCACTCATAAGTTTTAATATTTGTGGTTTTGGTGTTGATATGTGTACCTGTTACTCCTCAAAGTTGGGTTCCCATAGGGAAAATTGTCATTTTTACTTCTACTACTCCTTCAAAAATGCATCTATTTTTAGTTGGTCTCAAACTTACACTATGAAATATCATTGGAAATAAAGACTTAATGAAGTTTAAGTGCAATAAAAATTCCAAATTCTTAGTGATCACAAGTAAAAAAAAAATCTTATTTTAACTGAAATGATCATAAACCCAAAATATACATCGTTATCTTTCAAAAAAAATTTTTTATTAGCCTCAATGTTGTATATTAGTCTGTATCAAGCTTATATTCTCCCCAAATTCTTTTTACACATATTAAGATTTGCTTTAGATTAATACTTTTAAAACAATCTCAGAAATCTATAATCCAGAAGGGTGGTTTGTCTCAATCCTTCAAGGTGGAATGCGAGAATTATGAGAAAAATATTCACCATGGGATTAGAAACCATTTTAATCACCCTCTTCTCAGGAACATCTGGCTGAAGCCCAGACACTCTAGGCCTCCTTTTAAAATGGGAATTGATTCCTGGAAAGAAACCAACTCCATCCACAATAAAATCCAGTGCTTTGTAGATGAATTCAATTACTGTCCCCAGTTGAATACAAGGAGAAATAAAGATAAACCTGTGGTTATGCATAAGGTTCTACAATCTCATAGAATTCTGCCCACTGCAATCAAGTATGCTAATAGCCTTCACAATTAAATAAACTATCAGCTTCAAGAACATGCTAGAGCTTACTTAAAACCATTCCTAGGGATGTAGTCTCGGATCAGATTAATTTTACTTATGGATGTACTTGCTGTGTGGCACTAGTAATTCATACAAGGTATGTATCATCTTTCAGCTCAATTCTCAATGTTTAATCTGAAAAGGACTTTCTGCAGCTCTCCAGTATTCCACCAGAATATGGACAAGAAAAAAAGGCAGTTAATATGTGTCAATTTGCAGACAGTTACCTGTGTTACTTTCATCCCTGCTTTCTCTCTCTGCTAATAGTGGCTTAGACAGTGAGTCTTACAGTAATGAGATTTTCCTAGACAACCTGACTTGCTGGCGAGTCCCAAGTGGTAAGGTACAATATTTTGGGTTTTCAATATAGGTCACCCTGATGAATTTCAAAAAGTGATCTCACCAAAGCAAAACATAATTAAGAACTATCTGCCCTTCACTTTGAATAGGCCAATGTCTTTTCCTTAAAAAAAGAAAAAAAAATTACATCGCAGCTTAGAAATGAGAACAGCATGCCATTTCCTTGAAAAAGAATAAGGATATGTACAGGAGTGAGTAAATTATCATGGTGGTAGGGGATAGTAAAGGGAACATAATAGTGTTAGTAGAGAAAGCAAACATGTAGACAGTGTGATAAATGAGTGGTTTTTACAGTGAATCACATTTGGCTTTGACACTGACCAAAATCCATTCTTCAAATCGTTCAAGTTTTATTCCTTAGTTATATCTTCTGTTCCTTCTCACAGGCCTCCCTGACCCTCCTGTGGAACCTCTCTGACCACACGCATACACTTTCTTACACAAGGAAGCTACAGAGTGACTTGTGATTTGAATAACAGAATATAGAATGAAGACTAAAAACTACATGGTTTTCTTGATTTTATATTAGAAAAATATTTTACGTATAATTTTACAGCTTCTTTTTAAATTAATTCTCAAAGTATTCAATATAACACTACATTTTCTTGAAAGAAAAAGAAAATACAATCTACATTTTATTCTACACACATTGCTCTTTCTGTGTTCTGTTATAATACTGATTTCTCATTCATAGGACCTTCACAATTTCACCTTCAGAATCACTAGCCCAAGACAAATTGGCACAGCAAGAAGTGATAGCTGCTCTGTGTGACTCAAGAGGAAAAACACACATTATTTCTTTCTAATCTGCTGAAGTACATTTGACTTGATTCCCATGTCGATTTTCATTTTGACAAGATAGTTGGGAAGGGAAGCACAGTTGTAGAGATTTGCACATTTATTCCCACTTTCAAGGCATGAGTGGAGAAATCTTTGCTGGTTGATGACTTAAAGTGTCCTGTCACTCTGTTGTTAGGTATGAAAGTATTCAAAAATCAGGATGCTGTAATATGCCATCGCAGTATCCATTAAATCACTGGGCTGAGCAGCACTTTGAAGTGTCAAGGGCAAAGAATTCTAATTCAACTGTCACTGATTTGTTACATCCACCAATGAGTCAAGGGACACTATCAATGGGGGCGGGGTGGGGGTTAATTCTAAAAACTACCTTCAGACTCACAAGATGAACCCTTAACATAGGAGGGATGGATTTGTCAGGATCCCTTGCTACTTTCTTTACCAATTGCAGACAAAGCATGTAATGACAAGCAAGCTGCTGTTAGAACTGAGAGAGAAGTCTGGGACTGGGAAAGACTTTTGCCTTTATGAAGTCACATTTCTTGTGTCTTGATGTCTTATGTGATATGATTATTCAGTTATCAGGGAAGCTCTGAAAATCAAAAGAAGGGAGTGGAGTTTTTAAAACCAGTTTTTACAAACAGTCCCTTTATTCAGGCTAAGAAATATAAAATTGCTCTTAAAAAGCCTGATTCTGAGCAGTTTGAAATATTAGAAGAAACATCTCATTGTTTCTTTTTTTCTGAATTCAAAATCTACATTTCTTGGGTGATGGATATTGCATAATAGTGGATTTTATTCTCCACAGGGTCTAACTTCACTGTCAGATTTTTAACAACATTGTGATGTATCATATATTTGGGATCATATTACGCATTTAGATCTTTTATCTAATAACCACAGACTACAGCTATAGATCTTACTGGGCATCTTCCTATACACTATTGGTGAAAAAGTAGAGAGAAAGAAGATGCCTGACTATGTGAAAATCTACCTTGACGTCAAAAGTCACTTCCAAATTATCACTCTCAAACTGCAATTTATATAATGCAGTTTATTTACACTCTTATTACATATAAGAAACTACAACAAAATTTATGGAGAACTCAAACAATTAATAATATACTATGCTTACTATCATAAAGTTGACCAAGTTGCAGGAATCTACTTAATTAGACTTGATTTTATAGGCAACAGGTTGTCATTAAAGACTTGCTACCTGCAGGCATTATTTCATAAGGTAGACGGACTTTGCCATGAAATGGGTTGTTCTGGAAGCACATTAGCTCTCATTAATGGCCCACTGGAGTGATATGTGAAGTACCAACTTTTTTAGGCTGTATAACAAGATTCCTGGATGAGTAGACCAGCACTGAATTTACACGCAAGTACTTTTGAAAAAGTTATTCGTTAGAGCTTTTAAAAGTAATTTTAGCTCTTGTGCTATAATCGGATGAAATATTTTGGATCAATTTTCATTTGGAAACTACTCATTTGGTTAATTATAGATAAGAGAATGAAAAGTTTCAACATCATATTGAAAATATCAGATATTTTGGTCTATATCCTTGCAGGTTAATATGAGAAATATTTATCAAGATTTTTATTGGTATTTTTTCAGCCAAGACTTCCATATTTACTGTTTTAGAAGCAACATGTTTTATTGTATATACTCCAAGATTTATTCATGAATATTCTCCATGGATTAATAGCATAAAATAATTAGAATAAATAACAATAAGAAATCCTCTGGACTTCATGTCCTGGTGGTAGGACTTATAAGTTATTAACCTTATGAACTGGACAAGTCTCAGATTCTTTGGGCTTTCTTTACCTGTCAACTATAAATGATAATATATTGTGCTACTCCTCAAACTTAATATGAGGATCAAAATAAATACTGAATGTATGAGTACTTTGTAAAATGCAAAAACATATGCAAATATCAGTCATTATATTATGATAATCTTCGACAATTTCAATGAGCTGTGTTTTCCATGTTTGGGTTCAAGAGAGGTGTATAATACATAATTGTGAGTTTCATTATGTCAAACTCCTTTTAATTGTACTTCCCACCAGTTTGCCATTTATGTTATAAAAGAGACAAGGAAAAACTATGAATTGTACTCTAAACACTTTTCTCTGTATTCATTTCCAAATAAAAGTGTAAAATAAGAAAAGGAATAAAATCCTGCAAACAGATTTGAAATTAAAGGATTGATTTATCTAAAAAGTGAATCACTGAGGCTTCTTTCCATCAAACTGACTACAATATCTTTCTCTTTACCCTCAGGTTCAAAAATATCATTCTTTCATATCTCATAGACATTGCTTAATGATGTACTCAAATAAAAGAATGAATTCAATAAATGAAGTTGGTGAGTCTGATCCATGAAGAGAATTGAAGAGCTCTTTAAAAAAAATCTACTTCTAGAGAAATGGATTCCAGCATCAGACAGTTATCAGTTAACAGTTTCCAGAAGTTCGAATCCAGGGATTAGCAACAAAAAACAGAGGTGAAAAATAGATTTATAAAACCTCATAATTTTGGTGAATTTTTTTCAAATGAATAAATGATTAAAATGGCTCAATGAGGATCACACACAAAAGGGTGAGATATAATGACTATCTGATCTGTTAAAAGGAAAAAGCTTTTAAACTAATCGATCTTTTCCACAACAATTTATGTCATAGCTTTTTAAGATGATCCCATCTTAAATGGGGCAGTGACAAAGAAATATGTATCTAATATGCTTGCTCATTGGATAGATTTTCAGTACCCTAAGAAAATGCATTGGAGAGCTTTCATTTTTAAAGGAGACTACACATTGAATTCTTGCAGATGATGCTATGCTTAGTTTTATCCTTATTATCGCTAAGGGTTAGAAAGTAGGAAATTGAGACCAATACCTTTCTTTGTTGTTGTTGTTAGGCTTGATGGGCAATCATGTAGCAATCATTTAACCTCCATGTGCTTCATTGTTAGCATTTCTCAAAGGAGAACACTAATGTATGTCACACTAATGCTTGCCATCCATCTACTTCATGGATATATTACAAGGGTTAACTAATAAGGCTGATAAGCACTTTGCAAATTTAAAGCACAAAGTATAAGTGCTAAGTAAGCTAAACAGAAAAAATCCACCTTATAATCGACTGATTTTAATTCTCAATGATTATGGATCTCATGAATAGTTTCTTCCATTCTGCAATAAAGCAAAGCCATTTTGGTATTGTTTTAAACTCACCTTGAAGACGTAGGAATAAACACTTTGTGCATCATTTCTTACATAAAAATATTATTCAAGTGTTTTAGTTTTCAAGATACGCTACAATTGTATGTCATTTTTATATAGGATTATAAGGTGTTTTTTATTCCTCTGCTGTGATATTATCCTGTGGTAGAATATGTCATAATAACAGAAGATGAAAACACTCTAATAGGCCAGAAAACCAGGGTGGCTAAGAATAAGTTTCTTTTGGCTTCTAAGAAACAATATCCTAACCATAGGAAAGATAGATAAGATCTGGGGAAAAGAGCAGGTTTTTGCATCTGGATTTAATATTCAATCCTAGTCATACCTACTTTAGCTAGCTGTCAGGGAGGAGACTAATTAGCGCCAGAGATGATGGGAGTTTTTGTGATGCCAACTTTTGTCTTTTAAGAACTGGATTAAACTCAAAATCACTTCCCACACTCTGCAAAATGAAATGCTTGACTAAGTCTCAGCAAAGTCACAGATGAAATAGTTTCCATCAGACTTTGACATTGACATGACAACTAGAGGTGGACAGTGAAGTGCAAAGCAGGGTAATTATCTAAGGTAGTACAGACCAATCACACTTTGCTCTGTGGATTCGTCTGCCTGGGCTACCATAACAAGGTACTAAAGACTGGATGGTTTAAACAGACATTTATTTTCTCACATTTTGGAGCTTAGAAGTCCATGATAAAGGTGCAAGGAAATTCAGTTTGAGAGGAGAGTTCTCTTCCTGACTTGTAGGCAGTTACCTTCTTGCTGTGTCCTCATGCGGCCTTTCCTCTGAACTCATGTAGAAACAGAGAGAAACAGAGCTCTGGTGTCTCTTTTCTTACAAGGATAGTTCCATCTGAGTAGTCCCACTGCTTCCTCATGATCTCATTTAGTCTCAAATACCTCACAAAGTCCCTATCTCCAAATACAGTAATGCTGGGGGTTAGGGCTTCAAAATATGCATTTTTGGGGAAACAATTCAGTCTATAACACTATAACATATTAGACAACTGATGTTCAAATGTTCTTGACTTCACTGTTCTAGATAATTTCAGAACTCAGTATCCCTGTATACTTTATGTGTGTAGACTAAGCATAAAACTAAATTATTCCTCTTGTATTAATTTCCTATACAATGGTTGTTCTAATTGAATAACAATTATATAGTGAAGAACAATATATTAAAATTAGACTATCTATAAGCAGATGCTGAGAGACAGTAAAAAGCCCCCCCTCCCACTTTATCCTTCTCAGGATCAGTCATAGAGCTAGCTGGAAAAACTGACTGAGCAATAACGATAATTAGGAATGTCACTTTTCTCACTCCGATAAGTAACACATAGTATGTGGTTTCTTGAAATCCAACCAGAAAGAACATAATTTCAGTCCATAATCCTGACTAAAACAAAAACCATTTTTAATGTAAAAATTACTGCCCGAGAAACCCCCAGTTCAGTTCAGTTCAGTTCAGTCGTTCAGTCGTGTCCGACTCTTTGCGACCTCATGAATCGCAACACGCCAGGCCTCCCTGTCTATCACCATCTCCCGGAGTTCACTCAGACTCACGTCCATCGAGTCAGTGATGCCATCCAGCCATCTCATCCTCTTTTGTCCCCTTCTCCTCCTGCCCCCAATCCCTCTCAGCATCAGAGTCTTCTCCAATGAGTTAATTCTTCGCATGAGGTGGCCAAAGTACTGGAGTTTCAGCTTTAGCATTATTTCTTCCAAAGAACACCCAGGGCTGATCTCCTTTAGAATGGACTGGTTGGATCTCCTTGCAGTCCAAGGGACTCTCAAGTCTTCTCCAACACCACACTTCAAAAGCATCAATTCTTCAGCACTCAGCTTTCTTCACAGTCCAACTCTCACATCCATACATGACCACTGGAAAAACCATAGCCTTGACTAGACGGACCTTTGTTGGCAAAGTAATGTCTCTGCTTTTGAATATGCTATCTAGGTTGATCATAACTTTCCTTCCAAGGAGTAAGCGTCTTTTAATTTCATGGCTAGTATTGAGTTAAATTATGAAAGATGTAAGTATACTATCCATTCTCCAGCTTTTGAACTCTAACATCCTCATCTGAATCCCAGAGCAACATCAAGGGTCTTTGAAGACAAAATTAAGTTAAGGATGTTGAAATTGAGTCATCCTGGATTAGAGTGGTCCCCAAATCCATTGCCAAGTGATTTTATAAGCAGAGGAAGAGACAGAGAGCAGGTTACATGTGGATGTAGACAGAGATTATAATGATCAAGCCACAGGCCAGGAATGTATGGAATCACCAGAAACTGGAAGAAGAAGGGAAGAATTTGCCCCAAGAGACTTCAGAGGGAGTGTAGCTCTGCTAAAACCTTGATTTTGGATTCCTGGCTTCCAAACTATAGGACAATAAATTCTTGTTGTTTTAAGCCTCCTAGTCTGCAGCAATTTATTACAGAAGCCCTAGGAAAGTCATATAATCAGTGAGCTAGATAAATGATTTGGTAATAGATACCATGGCCATGAGCCATGGATGAAAGAGTCCAGAGGAGAATTGCATTAATCTTGTGCCCAGGAGCCAGGCTGGATTACAGAGTCCTCATTGGCCAGTTAACTAACTGCACAGGTGTCAAGCATGTGAGAACTTTGGCTTTTGCCAAAAGCCTCCATGAGGAATCCCCAGAGAGGGCATGTCCTTGTTCCAGAATTTGAACTTTGCTTTGTTGCTCTCTGTCACCAGAGTGTGAAAGTTTAGTAGAAGGGTAAGCCCAAGTATCATGTTTACAATGACTACAAACTAAACCAGTTTCTCCGAGCTGCTTCAGTACTTACTATAGCACAAACCAAGAACAGGGTAAGAGTTAAGAGTTAAAAGGATATGTGAAAAGGATATGAATAGCTACCAAGAAACTGAAACTTACCAGGGGAAATACTGTACAAACCTGAAAAGCACTGATCCTTTGAGATGTCATGACCAAACAGACAGAGTGGAACTTGGCTATATGGGCTCAGGAGCAGTAGAAGGAAGAAATACCTTTAAATAAGTAAAAACATCATTTTAAGGTCAGTGGCAGAGGCATATTCTGCTTACCCAGACAGTCAGCTCACTTGTTCCTACACTCTGTGTTTCTGCTTTAAGACATAGTTGGGAGGGATGAGGAAAAATCTCAAGGGTAATCTGTCAAAGAGTATCAGGTGACTTTCACTAAAAAAACAAACAAACATAGGTTTCAAATTTCACATTTACTAACTTAAAAGAATATTTTTGTCCTTCATATGTCCTAGGGACATTAAGGAATAACACACATGCAGTAGATTCCCACATAAAATGATCTATACATCTACTTCTAACTTCTAAAAAGTTAACTTCTATTTAAAACACATAAAGTAAATCTATTTGTGATCCTTTTTTTTTTTTACTTTGCTTCTACATAGCTGCTATTCTGGAGCCTACCTCTCATTTTATGTGTTTTGTATGCCTTCAAAAGGCATTAAAAAAGCCATAGGGCTTGTTTCTGTCCAGAAATTATCTTAAAGTCTATGAGAGTCCATGCTGTATGGCTCAACTGTACTCCCAGCACTGCCCTGAATATACAAGGAAAATATATTTCTTTGTCCCCAATTTATTTCACCCTACTCTTAATAATCTTCCATTTTTCTATAACATTTTTATTTTTTAAAAGAAACTTTCAAGCTTTTCTCATTTCATTCTCACAAAGGGTCAAGTTCAAGGCCAAACTGTTCTCTGTATTGCCAGCTGGCTCCTTGAATTTCTGGCTTTGACTTCCCTGTGTGCCACTAAATATTGGATAGGGAAGTTAAACAGGGACTTTTTAAGACTAATTATTTCTGTCCCAGGCAATGGCAACTCACATTCTACTACAATTTGTTCTTCTCACACATGAGAAAAGAAACAACTTTTGCTGATTAAGTGAGTCCTAACTTGGACTTAACATGTCAGAGGATCAATCTGATTAAGAAACAGAAGTAAATACATGACTGTAGGAATGATTCTGCTGTGAGAAACACAGTTTGCCAATTTTCCTATTACTCCCTCCTTTCTAAGGAAAGTGGTATCTGGGACCTTTACTTGCCATTAGGGTGAATAAAGCCAGGCATCATGTATCAGATTTTTAGGAAGCAGTTTGCTGTAACATCTTGCAATATGCTTGGATGTCTTGGATATCAGAAGACCAACCAGAAGGTCAGAAACTGAAAATTGTTTTGCTGACTAGTTTGAATGAATGTCTTAAGGTTATAAAGGTAAAATGCTATAATATTTTTTTTTGTATATGTCAACCTTTAGAAGTGAAAATATAATGGAAATGAAAGTAGAGAGAGCAGTGAAGGTCTGATTTTGCCTTTGTATTGTTATGTTTTAAGCACTCTTTCAAAAATCTTAAAACTGACATTTTAGAATGTTCCAAATGAAATGAAATACTTTCAAAGTTTTCTTTTTGCTTAAAACTACAGATATATCTAAGATAAAACTTAGTATTCCCTGAGAAGTTAATTGTTTTGTCAAGATAACTAAAATATTATTCATTTATATTGGTATAGAAAATGAAGCTACTGAATAAGGACTAATCTCAAAAATATACAAGCAACTCCTGCAGCTCAATTCCAGAAAAATAAATGACCCAATCAAAAAATGGGCCAAAGAACTAAACAGACATTTCTCCAAAGAAGACATACAGATGGCTAACAAACACATGAAAAGATGCTCAACATCACTCATTATCAGAGAAATACAAAGCAAAACCACAATAAGGTACCATTTCACGCCAGTCAGGAGGGCTTCAACCCAAAAGTCTATAAGCAATAAATGCTGGAGAGGGTGTGGAGAAAAGGGAACCCTCTTACACTGTTGGTGGGAATGCAAACTAGTACTGCCACTATGGAGAACCGTGTGGAGATTCCTTAAAAAACTGGAAATAGAACTGCCTTATGACCCAGCAATCCCACCGCTGGGCATACTCACTGAGGAAACCAGAATTGAAAGAGACACGTGTACCCCAATGTTCATCGCAGCACTATTTATAATAGCCAGGACATGGAAACAATCTAGATGTCCATCAGCAGATGAATGGATAAGAAAGCTGTGGTACATATACACAATGGAGTATTAGCCATTAAAAAGAATACATTTGAATCAGTTCTAATGAGGTGGATGAAACTGGAGCCTATTATACAGAGTGAAGTAAGCCAGAAGAAAAACACCAATACAGTATACTAATGCTTATATATGGAATTTAGAAAGATGGTAATGACAATCCTGTATGCGAGACGGCAAGAGAGACACAGATGTATAGAACAGTCTTTTGGACTCTGTGGGAGAGGGAGAGGGTGGGAAGATTTGGGAGAATAGCATTGAAACATGTATAATATCATATATGAAAAGAATCACCAGTCCAGGTTCCATGCAAGATACAGGATGCTTGGGGCTGGTGCACTGGGATGACCCAGAGGGATGGTACGGGGTGGGAGGTGGGAAGGGGGTTCTGGATGGGGAACACGTGTACACCCATGGCAGATTCATATTGATGTATGGCAAAATCAATACAATATTGTAAAGTAATTAGCTTCCGATTAAAATAAATAAATTTATATTAAAAAAAAGAAAATTACAAGAGTCAGAGTATATGGTACATATTTGAGACCAAAATATAAACTAGATCAAATATTTAATAGTTCAAAAACTAAACGGCATAGAAATAATCTTAGAATATAGAAGATAATACTTTTTCAAAGTCTTATGATACAAATGCTATGAAATCTATCTAATCAAATGGATATTCTACCTCTACACTGGACATTTACTATGTAAACTTTCCAAAAGATAATTCCATTTAGGATTAAGAAACAGGTCAGAGATGGGAAAATATCTGTCTTCAAATTCTTGGTGAGAGCATAAATAGTGACTTTGGAATGAAATTTGGCAATAAATATCAAAAGTTTAAAAAATGTTCATACCCTGACATCCAGGAATTATCCTTCAAGAAACTAATCATAAAACAATCCAAAATATAATTAGGAACTGAAAGCCTTGTATATATCCAACATTAGGGAATCACTTAGCACTTTATAGTACACGTCATATAATTACACAATGTAATTATATATAATGGAATACTAAAAAGTATACATATGCCTTGCAACTTTCACAACATGACCAATGCTTATAACATAATATTTATAAAATATTAGAAAATAAAATTGCATGGAACATATGACTCCAGATAAAATATTTTAACAATTTATATTTGTGATAATGGAATTATAAATGACTTTTGGGAACCATTGATTTACTTTCATTATTGAAGTTTGCCAATATCTTAATTTGTAAATTACTAGAAAATTCTCTGGAAAAAATGGATTTCATGTATAAAAATTCCTTTGAGAGTTAAGCTTACAAGTATCAGAATAGTGAGAATGAAGATGACGCATTTTAACATACATTAAATAGACTTCTGAAATACTGCTTCAAATTCTATAGAAAACTGAACTTACCTAGGGGATTCTCTCAGAGTGAAGCAATGGTTGGTTCATAGTGGCCTTTTATTTCAAATCTCTATTCAGAAGTGGCAAATCTGTCAAAATTCATGACTGTGCTTTAGCCCTCATCAAAGAACAATTATCCCTGAAGAATAATCTTGCTGTGAACATTCAGGAACCTAGTGTTCTCCACAATGCAAGAAAGAACTGTGTTGACTGTTTTCCATTTGCAATACTTTCTGAGAAACTGTATTTAGGTTTTTAAAAATGAAGCTTTCACAATACAGAAAAAAAAAAATCTGAAAATCTGATCTGATATTTTAAATGCTTTATTTTACATTATTAAAGGACTCATAGATAAACAAAAGACTCACTAAACTGTACAGGTTAACATTTTCTTATTAGCTAGGTGAGAAAGTTTCCAGGAAGAAAAGGAAATATGTGATTGGAAGAAGATGAGAAGCCAGGAAGTTAGAGGAAGCAGGCTGAGTTCCCTAGCTGTGATGGCAAAGAGACATCAAAACATTTTGATCTGGAATGTCATATCTTTCCTTGCTAAAGTGCTATCATGGGATGCATTTGGCTCACTGTAATGTAGGACAGGGGCTTCCCAGATGGCACTGGTGGTAAAGAACCCACCTGAGAGTACAGGAGACATAAGAAATGGGAGCTTGATTCCTGGGATTGGGAAGATCCCCTGGAGGAGGGCATGGCAACCCACTCCAGTATTCTTACTTGGAGAATCCCATGGACAGAGGACCCTGGCGGGTTATAGTCCATAAGGTCACTAAGAGTTGGACACGACTGAAGTGACTGAGCATACGTGCAGTGGAGGACAGACTGAATAAGACCTCTTGCTGAAAATGCATTCCATATCCAAACAAGGAAATTGAGAAGAAATTTCAAAGGAAACCAACAAGACTTAGTAAAGAACCTAGAGGTAGTAATATGGGAAATCATTCAGTTCAGTTCAGTTCAGTTGCTCAGTCATGTCAGACTCTTTGCAACCACATGAATCACAGCATGCCAGGCCTCCCTGTCCATTACATAGTTTTAAATTTGAAGCCAAGAAGAAGGAGTAATTATTTGAAAATCAGATAAAATAGCTACCAGAGTAGGGCACATGAAAGGAGACAGAAGCTGTCACCTGCTGTGATCTGTCCAGGAGAATCTGTAAACTTACCTTACTCTTCCTTATCTCTCATTGACCAAATCTCAAGTCTTAAAGAAAGATAATTTGTTAATACAATTGACAAAGTTTAGCCTCAAGAGCACAGAACAAGATGGTGAAGGGATGGCAAGTAGTTCCAAACAATTAAGAATGATTCAGCACACATATTTTTAGTGGCAATATTCTTTTAATTGAATCCTCACCCTCCTTCCTCACAGGATAAATTACAGCTACAAATAATAATAAAAATCAAGTATTTTAACTGGAAAAGAAGCATTAATAAACAGCATGAAAAGGCAAAAACATAGGACACTGAAAGATGAACTCACCAGGTCAGTAGGTGCCCAATATATTACTAGAGATCAGTGGAGAAATAAGTCCAGAAAGAATTAAGAGATGGTGCCAAAGTAAAAACAACACCCAGTTGTATATATGACAGATGATGGAAGTAAAGTCCAATGCTGTAAAGAACAATATTGCATAGAAACCTGGATTGTTAGGTCCATGAATCAAAGCAAATTGGAATTGGTCAAACAGATTGGCAAGAGTCAACATAAAATTTTAGGAGTCAGCAAACTAAAATGAACTGGAACGGGTGAATTTAATTCATATGACCATTGTATCTACTACTGTGGGCAAGAATCTCTTAGAAGAAATGGAGTATCCATCATAGTCAACAAGAGTCCAAAATGCAGTGGTTGGATGCAATCTCAAAAACGACAGAATGATCTCTCTTTGTTTCCAAGGCAAACCATTAGAAAGGACGGTAATCCAAGTCTATGACCTGACCAGTAATGCTGAAGAAGTTGAAGTTGAATGGTTCTAGGAAGACCTACAAGATCTTCTAGAACTCACACCCCAAAAAAGATGTTCTTTTAATTATAGGGGACTGGAATGCAAAAGTAGGAAGTCAAGAAATACCTGGAGTAACAGGCAAATTTGGCCTTGGAGTAGAATGAAGCAGAGCAAAGGCTAATGGAGTTTTGCCAACAAAATGCACTGGTCATAGTAAACACCCTCTTCCAACAATACAAGAGAAGACTCTACACAAAGACATCACCAAGTGGTCAATAACAAAATCAGATTGAGTATATTCTTCACAGCCAAAGATGGAGAAGCGGGAGCTGACTGTGGCTCAGATCATGAACTCCTTATTGCCAAATTCAGACTTAAATTAAAGTAGGGAAAACCACAAGACCATTCACCTATGACCTAAATAAAATCCCTTATGATTATACAGTGAAAGTGACAAATAGATTCAAAGGATTAGATCTGATAGACAGAGTGCCTGATTAACTATGGACGGAGGTTTGTGACATTGTACAGGAGGCAGTGAACAAGACCATTCCCAAGAAATGCAAAATGGCAAAAAGATTGTCTGATAAGGCCTTACAAATAGCTATGAAAAGAAGAGAAGCAGAAGTGAATGCAAAGGAGAAATGGAAAAATATGCCCATTTGAATGCAGAGTTCCAAAGAATAGCAAGGAGAGATAAGAAAGTCTTCCTCAGTGATCAATATAAAGAAAAAGAAGAAACAATAGAATGGGAAAGACTAGAGATCTCTTCAAGAAAATTGGAGATACCAGTGGGATTTGTCATGCTAAGATGGGCAAAATAAAGGACAAAAATGGAATGGACCTAACAGAAGCAGAAGATATTAAGAAGATGTGGCAAGAATACACAGAAGAATTATACAAAAAAGATCTTCATGACCCAGATAATCACGATGGTGTGATCACTGACCTAGAGCAAGACATCCTGGAATGCAAAGTCAAGTGGGCCTTAGGTAGCATCACTAGGAACAAAGCTAGTGGAAGTGACGGAATTCCAGTTGAGCTATTTCAAATCCTAAAAAATTATGCCATGAAAGGGCTACATTCAATATGCCAGCAAATTTGGAAAACTCAGCAATGGCCACAGGACTGGAAAAGGTCAGTTTTTGTCCCAATCCCCAAAAAAGGCAATGCCAAAGAACATTCAAACTACCACACAATTGCACTCATCTCACACACTAGCAAAGTAATGCTCAAAAATCTCCAAGCCAGGCTTCAATAGTATGTTAACCGTGAACTTCCAGTTGTTCAAACTGGATTTAGAAAAGGCAGAGGAACCAGAGATCAAATTGACAACATCCGCTGGATCATCAAAAAAGCAAGAGAGTTCCATAAGAACATCTACTTCTGTGTTATTGACTATGCCAAAGCCTTTGACTGTGTGGATTACACAAACTGGAAAATTCTTAACAAGATGGGAATACCAGACAATCTGACCTGCCTCCTGAGATATATGTGTACAAGTCAAGATATATCCCATATATATGGGATATATGTGTGCAAGTCAAGAAGCAACAGTTATAACTGGATGTGGAGCAACAGACTGGTTCCAAATCGGGAAAGGAGTATGTCAAGGCTGTATATTGTCATCCTGCTTATTTAACTTATATGCAGAGTACATCATGAGAAATGCTGGACTGGATGAAGCACAAGCTGGAATCAAGATTGCTAGAGGAAATATCAATAACCACAGATATGCAGAAGACAGCACCCTTATGGCAGAAAGTGAAGAAGCACTAAAGAGCCTCTTGATGAAAGTGAAAGAGGAGAGTGAAAAAGTTAGCTTAAAACTCAAAAACACTCAGAAAACTAAGATCATGGCATCTGATCCCGCCACTTCATGACAAATAGATGGGGAAACAGTGGAAACAGTGACAGAGTATTTGGGGGGCTCCAAAATCACTGCAGATGGTGACTGTAGCCATAAAATTAAAAGATACTTGCTCCTTGAAAGAAAAGTTATGACCAACCTAGATAGCATATTAAAAAGCAGAGACATTACAACAAAGGTCCTACTAGTCAAAGCTATGGCTTTTCCAGTAGTCATGTATCAATGTGAGAGTTGGACTATAAAGAAAGTTGAGCACCGAAGAATTGATGCTCTTGCACTGTACTGTTGGAGAAGACTCTTAGAAATCACCTGGACTGCAAGGAGATCAAACCATTCCACCCTAAAGAAAATCAGTCCTGAATTTCATTGGAAGGACCGATGTTGAAGCTGAAACTCCAATCCTTTGGCCACCTGATGCAAAGAACTGGCTCACTAGAAAAGACCATGATACTGGGATAGTTTGAAGGTGGGAGGAGAAGGGGACAATAGAGAGTGAGATGGTTGGATGGCATCACTGACTCAATGGACATGAATTTGAGTAAGCTCCAGGAGTTGGTGATGGACAGAGAAGCCCGGAGTACTGCAGTCAATGGGGTCACAGAGTCGTACATGACTGAGTGACTGAACTGTACCAATATGGATAAAAATTAAGTATTTTAACTGGAATAAAATGAATAGTGAGAACTTAGGAAGAGAGGTTAAAAAATGATGTTGCTAGTATCTTATCTATTTCAAGAGTCCCGTGGGCAGGTTCAGTCTCTGCAGTAGGAAGTAAAAGAGCCAGAATATGGTGGAAAATTTTTTTTATTGAGTTTTGGTGAGATTTTAGACACAAGCAGAATACCTTCAAGAACCAGGTAACAAAGTGTGGCTAAAAATTGGGGGCCAAGATCTCAACAGCTCTTCTCAGAACCCAGACAGTTCAATAGAGGGTTTCATAGTCCAAATTTTTGTTGAATTTTTCATGGCAAGCAGAGTCCTCAGTAAGACTTCACTAGTAGTTTACACAAGGTGAAAACAAGGCATGGTTTGCAGATTAGGGCAAACCATATTTGGTGACTGACTTTGGCAAGAGATACGATTACAAAAGAGCAGCAACAGAACTGAATACTGAAGAAGAGCAGGTGCAGAAGTGACTCAACTGGACTTTTGTGACATAGTTGGTTTCTGGAAAAGGTAATTCATTTAAAATAGTATCTTTAAAGCATTGATAGGACACAGATACAGAGAGGGAAGAGTATGTAAGGGCATAGAAAGCTGGCATTTACAAGTGAAGGAGAGGTCTCGAAAGAAATACTGACAGCACCATTCATGGCTATACCACCCTGAACACACCTGATCTTGTCTGATCTTGAAAGCTAAGTAGAGTCAGGCCCGGTTATTACTTGGATGGGAGACAACACCTGGATCTTGGACTTTCAGCCTCTGTTATTGTGAGGAAATAAATTTCTGTTTCTCAAGTTATTCAGTTTTGGTATCTTGTTATGGCAATCTTAGCAAACTAAAGCAACTTGAAATTGGCAGATTTCTACTTCATATACTAAAACATAATATGTAGATATATGTCATGGATGAATATAAGCCTCAGTGAAGAGAAAAGACTTGGTTCCACTTTAAATCCTTTCAATGAACCATACTTAGAGGGACTGAAGGATGAAATTAATTCTACTCATGACAATTCAATTTAGGGAGGATGTTCTTAGCAAAAGGATCCTGGAGAAGTAGAAACTATTTCTATGAGAAAAAGAGTCAGCTGAGAAAATCCACCAAACTTAGAGAAAACCAATGCACAATGAGAGCAGTACATCAATTAGGCCATTTGCTGCCCCTGACTTTACCCTCTTTCTCTCACATATCTGCAAAAGTCAGAGCTACAGTCAGCAAGTCAGTGGACAGAAAGGGAAAAAATGATTACTTCTTTCACAATCTATTGTTTGACTGAGATGGAAGACAGGAAATAGCCATACCTTTAAAGTTGGAAAATTAGATGCTTAGATTGAATAGTTTATGTACTAAACCCCTTGTGAAATGAAAATGACCAAAAATCTATTATTTTATAGAAGTAACTTGGAAAGTAATGAAACTAGAGTGATATCTTATCCAGGGGTAAATAAATTGGAGGAAAAATAAAACTTTTTTTGCTTATCCTGGATGAAGACCTATGCACACAATGTTAAGATTATGTTGAGTATTTACACTTATGGTAGATACCTTAATGAAAGTTGATTCCAAACATTATGCACTACTCTTAGTAAGTACTTGGAAAATTCTTGAGAATCAAACTGACAGTAGTTATTCCCTTTAAAATATATTATGCCATTTAATTATCTTAGAAGCTCTGCAAAATCTCTATTTTATAATTATATAAAATCAAGATAACTCCTCAATTTCCTACAGCTTATAAATAAAAGAGCTTGAAATTCAAATGAACTGCAACTGAAATTTGAATTTGAATTGAAATTTGAAATTTGAATGAACCACATATGTCTGCTACTGAAGTCTAGACACATTCAACTATGCTTGGCTTTATTCCCTTCTACAACTTGATAAGTTCTCAATAAGCAGTTTTAAAAAGAAAAGTGAATACAGCATACTAATGCATATATATGGAATTTAGAAAGATGGTAATGATAACCCTGTATACGAGACAGCAAAAGAGACACAGATGTATAGGACAGTCTTTTGGACTTTGTGGGAGAGGGTGAGGATGGGATGGTTTGGGAGAATGGCATTGAAACATGTATATTATCATATGTGAAATAAATCGCCAGTTCAGGTTCTATGCATGAGACAGGGTGCTCTGGGATGGTGCACTGGGATGACCCAGAGGGATGGGAAGGGGAGGGATGTGGGAGGGGGGTTCAGGATGGGGAACACATGTACACCCGTGGCAGATTCATTTCAATGTATGGCAAAACCACTATAATATTGTAAAGCAATTAGCCTTTAATTAAAATAAGTATATTTACATTAAAAAATAAATAAAAAGAAAAGTGATATAAAATGACTCCACAATTAAGAATATTAATTGAACAGAGCTTTAACATTTTAATAATTTGACTAATTAATTCATAAATCAATGTGCCACCTACTATGGTTTGTTTAAAGAAGAAAAACAACTATTAACATCAAAAAACTCACAGTTTAGGATGATAACATTTTATAATGTGATACATTTAAAGAACAGCTCAGATAACTCATAAAACACTTTTTTGAGGAGTATTCACATGGACTAAGACAAGAAAAGGTTTAAACTGGTTTGAAAGGCAAGGAAGATTTGCCAAAGTATCTGATAAAATATAGAATTTATATTAGAATGTCTAGATGTTTGAATATATTGCAAAATGCTTTTTAAAAAGAAAATTAAAAGATATATTGGACATTATAAATATCTCAATCAAGCCTTTGTATTTAAAAAGTAAAATACATAGCTTGTGCTTTTTAAAAGATCATTTTCTGTTGAATTAATACATCATTTAGGGATAGAAAAGTATTTAATTTTGTGTATAATCTCTTTTCACCCTATCTTTAGTTTTCAAAGCTATAAAATAAAGTTATGTACATGTCAAATATTATCACATATATATTTACATTCTAATAATATTGAAGCTAAGAAGTCACTCTCTTTACTATTATACAGCAATATAACAAAGGCATATTTATATCCTTCAAAACTTTATTTCCTAACTGGTGTTTTGGCAAATCAGTACATATACTGTGTTTATACTTATCAGTACAACCTGACAGATATTCGCAGGTTTTACACACTAAAAATGCACTGAAAGATTTCAGAGTCAATAACTCAGTAAAATTGAATTAAACGAACTTTAAAAAGTGCACCTCTTAAATAAATTTTGAATATTTAACACATAAATGTGAATTGTGACCTTCCCTGAGAATGTATCCTCTTCAGCTTTTCAAAACATCATTTGAGTATGAATAATATTTTTGTAAGAACTTCTGATATCCTAACAAGTTTAACTGTACCTTGGGTTACAGTTTAAAAAATAAATAACTGAAGTAAATGTAAAAAAATCCTAAATTTAAGTATATTCATCAAAGTGGTAGTTTTGCATTCCATGTCAATTATAAAGTAGTTTATTAAACTATATAAAATGTCACTAAAATGACATAAATTCTGCTGACAAAACAAGCCTAATTATTTAAAGATATTTGGACTAAGACGGCTAACATTATCATAATGCCAAAGACAAACAGAACCAGAGTTGTGAAATTTCATAATACTTTTCACAGATTATAACAGTTAGAAGTAACATTTACTTCTATACTTCATTGACTACACTAAAGTCTTTGTGTGGATCACAACAAACTGTGGAAAATTCTTCAAGAAATAGGAATATCAGACCATCTCACCTGCCTCCTGAGAAACTGGTATGCAGGTCAAGAAGCAACAGTTAGAACTGGACATGGAACAATGGGCTGGTTCAAAATTGGGAAATGAGTACATCAAGGCTGTATATCGTTAACCTTCTTATTTAATTTATATGCAGAGTATATCATGTGGAATGCCAGGCTGGTTGAATCACAAGCTGAAATCAAGACTGTCAGGAGAAATATCAATAACCTCAGATATGAGGATTACACCACCCTAATGATAGAAAGCAAAGATGAACTAAAGAGCCTGTTGATGAAGGTAAAAGAGGAGAGTGAAAAAAAGCTGGATTAAAACTCAATATTCAAAAAAATGAGATCATGTTAGCCAGTCCCATCACTTCTCAGTGAATAGATGGGGAAACAATGGACACAGTGAAAGACTTTATTTTCTTGGGCTCCAAAATCACTGCAGATGGTGACTGCAGCCATGGAATAAAAGATGCTTGCTCCTTGGAAGTAAAGCTTTGACAAACCTAGACAGCATATTAAAAAAGCAGAGACATCACTTCACCGACAAGTGTCCACATAGTCAAAGCTACGGTTTTTCCAGTAGTTGTGTAAAGGTGTGAGAGTTGGACCATACGGAAGGCTGAGTGCTAAGAAATTGATGCTTTCAAATTGTGGTGCTGGAGAAGACTCTTCAGAGTCCCTTGGACAGCAAGGAGAGCAAACCAGTCCATCCTAAAGAAAATCAACCCTGAATATTCATTGGAAGGACTGATGCTGAAGCTGAAGCTCTAATACTTTGGTCACCTGATGTGAAGAACCAGCTCTGGAAAAGATCCCAACTCAGGAGAAGACTGAAGGTAGGAGGAGAAGGGGACGACAGAGGATGAGACGGTTGGAAGGCATCACCGATTCAATGAACGTGAGTTTGAGCATACTCCAGGAGAGAGTGAAGGGCACGGAGGCCTGGAATGCTTCCATGAGGTCTCAAATTGAGTGAACGAACAGCAATGACTACAGTGAAAATGAGGTGCCTCGGGTAAAAAGTTTAAAGGAATATAAAAAGCTCAGTAAACAGAGAAATCATATGTAATTAAATATTTGTAAAAGTTAATTTGAAAGTCTATAATAAAGAAAATTTCAAAATTTTAAATAAAAATACAATTAGAATTACTGAATTCTCCTTTTGTCTTAGGCTCTAGTATGACTGATCATGGTACAGGTTCTTTGCCATAGTTTTCTCCACAGTTTAGGTAAAAATGACTAAAATAAATGGTTTTATATTAAGATTTAAACATAAAATTAGTCTGATGGAAAATAGCATAGAATTTGCTGGATTCCACATTAGTGATTTTATTTTTATTATTATAGTATATGAGAAAAATGCAAATAACAATAAAAATATCTGAAAGTTTTTTTTTGAGGGGAAATGACAAATCAAACTTTTCCACTGATTTTTAGAAAGTTTCCTTTAGTTTCAGAGACTTCTTTCCCAAATTATTTGTGTGTTTTCAAACCAATATGCATTAGGGAAACTTATTTATATTGGGAGGATAAAAATCTCATTATCCAAAATCCATTTTTTGTGGCACAAGTTACTACAATAGCTTAAGTTAAATGGTTTTGACAGAATATTTATGCTTTTTGTAGGTAACTAGAACACATGGAAAATTTCTTCAGTAACATTTGGTTGGTGCCTGGTGGCATTAAGGAAAAAAAAAATCTAGAACCTATTAAGGCAGTCATTTTGAATTTGCCCACTAAAAAAATCTGTTTTGTGCAGATTGTGTATTTATTTGAGCAGTATAACAGATGTAGAGTATATTTTGCCTTGCAGTATTTTTCCTTATGTTTAATTGTAACTTAGAGCCAGAAAGAAGATGTAAAATACAATCAAGTAGGGGAGAAAAACACATTCAGAAAAGCAATTTTGATCATAAGCATGTGGTATCTATAGAAACTGTTATTTTGGAAAAGGGTTTGCCATTTCAGTGATCAAATTAATGAAGGTTTCATTAGATCTCTATTTTAACATAGCAATTTCAATACATACTACACTTTATGCAGTTGAGCTGTTCTATTGCTAAATTAGATTTTCAGAGTATTGGAATAAGAAATTCTTTTATTTCACAGGGAACAAAAGAAATACATAATATTTGAGATAAACATTTTTTTTAAATTTAGAAACAAACTACATTGTTGTGGAGAGAAATTTTGATGAGTAAATTCCTCAGTGAGAGCTCTGTGTTCTACCTCTCCTAGGAAAGGCAAGCATAATCCATAAACCTACCAGACCTGGCTATATTCTCGGAGAATATAAAGGTGTTAAGTCAGTTAGAGGAAACATTCTTCAGTTCCTGAAGCTAAGCACCATATGGAATATTACAACATTTCTTAAACAAACATTAAAAAAAAAAAAAAAACTAAGCAGGGAAAGAATAAAAGGAAGAAAAAAAAGCTACATGGTTCACTGCAAGCTGCTTTCTAACTTATTAAAAATTTCCATATACCACGAGAACAGTTTTCTGAGACTATGGATTAACTAACCCTTTCTTCAATTTGTATGCAAAATTTCCAGAATCTATTACGTACAATCGTTACTGTTACTGAGAGGAGAAGAATTTCCCATGTCACAGCTCTGTGTGTTCTAGGCAGTGGCGTTTGAGGGCCTGAGCCCTGATCTACCACCCGTCTCCCCACCACACTCTGACTATAATGTGCGTGTGTGTCAGCTGCTCAGTCATATCCAACTCTTTGCGACCCCACGGACTTCAGCCCACTAAACTGCTCGGTCCATGGGATTACTCCAATAAGAATACTGGAGTGGGTAGCCATTCCCTTCTCCAAGGGATCTTTCTGACCAAGGGATTGAACCCCAGTCTCCTGCACTGCAGGCAGATTCTTTACTATTTGAGCTTCCAAGGAAGCCCAGCTATAATAGGACTAGGTAAAAGGATAATCCTTATTGAATCATTTTATCCTCACCTTGGTTTCCTGAGGCCAAACACAAAGAATGAGTTTTCTACAATGCCAAGTGTGATTCTATTAATATCTTCAAATTAAACGGCATTATATCAATCATCTTTATCATTTTCAGAGTGAGCTGTAGTTGGATCTACCGTTTCAATGTATTAGTGTTATCCTTCTAATAAATTAATATGGTTATCACAGAGCAAAAAAAATAAAAATCTATCTTTATGAGAACACAGAGAATATAGTTGGCTCTCTGTAGTCTTCGGTTCTATATCTTTCTATTCAACCAACAATGGATAAACAAATTTCTAAAAAGGAAATTCCAGAAGTTGCCAAAAGCAGAACTTGAATTTGCCACACCAACAATTATTTACATAGCATTTACATTTTATTATATATAATAAGTAATCTAGAGATTATACAAAGTATATAGGAAAATATGCAATAAGTTGTATACAAATATTATACCAGTTTACACAAGAAACTTGAATAACTTAGAATTTTGGTTTTATGTGGTCTTGAAATCAATCTCCCACAGATACTGAGGGGCCAACATACTGAGAAGTATATTTTCCCATCTGTGTCTTCATTTCAGAGGGCCACTATAATTTCTTAGAGATTTTTTTTTACATATTTTTCTTCTACTTGGTACCTCTATTTAGGAAGTTATATTTAGCAAGAGTCATCAAGCCAAAGCATTTACATAAGCATACTGCATGATGTAAATTCAATAACCCAGGATGCATGTGAATGATAAACAGAAAAAAAAAAATAATGTTTCAAATTTAAAAGAGCCATTGGGAAATATGTCCCAAGACAGACTTTCAATTCTCCTGTTACCCTTTCTGTTTCTGCTATGATTATTTGGTTTTTCTTCTCCTCTGTAATATTCTATTGTTCCCTCTTGATTTCTATTTACATATGAAGGGCTTCCCTGGTGGCTCAGATGGTAAAGCATCTGTCTGCAATGCAGGAGACCCAGGTTTGATCCCTGTGTTGGGAAGATCCCCTGAAGAAGGAAATGGCAGCCCGCTCCAGTACTCTTGCCTGGAAAATCCCATGGATGGGGGAGCCTGGTAGGCTACAGTCCACGGCATCACAGAGTGGTGACTGAATGACTTCACTTTCACTTTTTCATGATGGCAAATCTAATATCCAAGCTGTACAAATCTAATGTTCTAGCTGCCAAATGAATGGTCTTCAGGAAATTTTATTTAAGCTAGCTACCACCAACAAAGGACACTCATTTTTTTGGAGGTTTGATTTATTGCTCTGACTGTGTCCATTTAGTCAAAGCTACAGTTTTTCCAGTAGTCATGTGTGGATGTGAGAGTTGGACCATAAAGAAGACTGAGTGCCAAAGAACTGATGCTTTTGAACTATGGTGTTGGAGAAGACTCCTGGGAGTCCCTTGGACTGTGAGATCAAGCTAGTCAATCCTAAAGAAAATCAATCCTGAATATTCATTGGAAGGACTGACGCTGAAGCTGAAGCTCTAGTACTTTGGCCAACTGATATGAAGAGCTGATGGATTAGAAAAGACTCTGATGCTGGGAAAAGTTGAAGGCAGGAGGAGAAGCGGGCAAGATGTTTGGATGGCATCACAGACTCAATGGACATGAGTTTGAGAAAGCACTGGGAGATGGTGAAGGACAGGGAAGCCTGGCGTGCTGCAGTTCATGGGGTTGCAAAGTGTCAGACAAGACTGAGCAACTAAGCAACAACAGCAACTATGCAAAGAAAAAGCCTGTTCTCCACTCTTTTAAAGAAAATTTCTGTGCACTCTAAATGGTGGACATTGAAATATTTCTAGTCATTTCGGGCTGAATTTGTAACAATAACCAAAAGAAATAATAAGGATTGAAAATATATATAGAATATATTTATTGATTTAACTATTTACTTTGCCAGGCACTATGCTAGGCTATGAAACATAGATTTAATTATGTTTCATATAACACCCTGGAGGAACTCAGTTTTCTAGGGGGAAAAAGCATGTATTGGTTAGGGTCCTGCTGGAAATAAATGTCACAATCAAAAAAGTGAATGATGAAAGTTTAATGAAGAGACTACCTGAAAGGAAATGAGCAGAAGAGAGAACAGGCGAGTAGGACCAATTAGAGCAGGAAGCATTTAACACCATGTACTAGATAAGCAGAAGAGAGTCGACTTAAAGGGGCAAAATGAAAATATCCACACAGCACCAGAAAATTATATGGTAAGTAAAATATGAAACTATGTAGAACATTTTAAGAATCATACAGGATTAGTGGGTAGGGACTGAGAAGTGAATAGAAACAGATGAGAGCAGTATCACTGTATGATGGTCCCTGGGGGTGGTGGTTTAGTCATTAAGTCTTGTCTGACTCTTGCAACCCCGTGGACTGCAGCCCCCCAGGCTCCTCTCTGTATGGGATTTTCCAGGCAAGCATACTGGAATGGGTTGCCATTTCCTTCTCCAAGGGATCTTCCCAAAGCAGGGATTGAACCTGGGTCTCCTGCATTGCAGGCAGATTCTTTCTTTCTTTTTTTTTTTTAGATTCTTTCTTGAATGAGCCACCAGGGAAGTCCTATGATGGTCTCTAGCACTATCCATAATACTTCGTACTGACTTCACTTCTAGTTGAGGCACAAGGTGGTAATACTGATCAGATCATGACTTGTTTTATGTTAAAACAATAGAACAAATAGTATTTATATTTTTAAAATATAGGGTAATTATTTATAGGATAGATATTTTTCTTTGCAATAAACCTACCCAAAATAGTAGCGTCAATAAATTCTCACGGTAGCTTGCACCTACCAGAGTCCCTATCATTTTTCTCTCTGCAAGCATCCCAAGGTAAATACTTATTTGAACAATGTTAAGTAAGAGTATGGGAGTGATTTTATTCAAATAACCAGAAGTTCATCTCTTTTGTTCTCTGATTCTAAAGGGATTACTTAAATAACCTGTTATAGACTGAATGCTTGTGTCCTCCTAAAATGTGTATGTTGAAGCCCTAACTCCAAATATGACAGTTTTGGGAGACGGAGGCTTTAGGGAAGTATGAAAGGTCAAGGAGTCTTAAGAACAGAGCCCTCATTTGGCAGCACTAGTGGATTTTCAAGATGAAACACTAGGGAGCTTTAGCTTTCTCTCTCCCTCCCTCTCCCTTCACCTTCTCTCTTCACCATGTGAGCACACAGTGAGACAACAGCACCTGCAAACCACAAAACAGAGCCTCTATCCCAGACTTTTTCACTTCAGGAACTGAGAGAAAATAAATTTATGTAGTTTAAGTCACCTAGGCTCTGGTATTTTGTAATGGCAGCCTGAGCTGCTAATATAGAACCAAAAATCTCTGTTAATATATTGTCTTATATTCTCTATTATTTTACTAAAAAGGAAAAGAATGAGGGGGGAAAAAAGAACCCAAACCTGAACTCTTAACTAGAATTTAGATTAAAATCAAATATGCTCTGATCAGGGGAAATTTCCTTGAGTAAGGTGATGGCCTCTGTTTTAAAGAATGAAAAAGAGGTTAGTTAGGCCAAGATGACTGGAGAATCCCATGGACGGAGGAGCCTGGTAGGCTGCAGTCCATGGGGTCGAGAGGAGTCGGATACGACTCAGCAACTTCGCTTTCACTTTTCGCTTTCGTGCATTGGAGAAGGAGGTGGCAGCCCACTCCAGTGTTCTTGCCTGGAGAATCCCAGGGACAGGGGAGCCTGGTGGGCTGCTGTCTATGGGGTCGCACAGAGTCGGACACGACTGAGGCGATTTAGCAGCAGCAGCAGCAGCAGGCCAAGATGAAAAAAAAAGGGAGGGGGGAATCATTTTATGAACCAGGGTCACTTGAAGAAGACATAAAGGTGAAAACAGTATAATGACTCAGAAAAACAATATAATAGCGCAGAAAAACAAGAAGTGGTTGAAGAAGGAAGTTTGAAGCAAAGAAGGATGGGGGATGAAGTCATTTGGGGGCAGATCAACTGGCTAAAAAATATTTGAAAAATTGCAGTATAAATATCTACTGAAAATCTTCCTTTGAAATACAAAGACTTGTGGTTTTTTGTTCTTTGTGTGTGCTCTGATCACAATTGCTTATTTGGAACTTAGAGGACTCATTAAGAAATACTACCATATAGTTTCTATTAAAAAAAAAAGAACATCCTAAGTTGGCCTTTGTGAAAATTTCCTATTCATTTTATGAAAGAGAAAAGCCTTGGCACATAAGGTCAGCTTCAGACTTTTCCTGTGTAGCTATTTCTGCAAACATCAAAAACTCTCTGCAGATTAAATATAGTGTATATAAAGGGGGTATAGAGGGAGGGAATATACAGCAGTAGAAGATAAAACTCAAATTAGTTTACTCTTAGGCTGGAAAATTAGCCAAAACTTTATCTCGGCTTTTATTTTTGAAAAAGAGTCCATAATAACAATTTCCAATGAATGAGTTATTTCAAGAAACGAAAACAACCCAAAATGTTGTGTTAGGTAGTGAATAAACAGAAGTGCCACACACAAAGATGTTTATCTAGAGGCATGGCTCCTTTTGCAAGAAATTTGTGTGCTTATCTTCTGGTTAAAAAATAAATAACTATTTAATAACATTTTAACTATACTAATAAATATATTTCAAACATAAACATTTCTGAATTAAAGAGGATTCTTAAAATTGATGAAGTCTTACCAGGCAAAAGTTACAATGTAGCTATTATTGCCTCAGCAAGCCTGAAATTAATCATAGTTATTCATATGGTCCTCACATCAATTGAGTTATGTGCATTATTTATACTGAAAGTGTTGCACTTAATTGCAGCTTAAAATATCTTAAAATTTTGATACTGTGGTGATTCAGCATGGAAACAAAAATGCCTGTGAGTAGAATAGTATGGCAATATAGCAGATTAATATATGATTAAAAAAGAACTCCATGGCAAGACATAACAAAAATTAATTAGCAATAGTTGTTGAAAACAAATTTCAAGTGATTTTTTAAAGCACTGTATTACATATAAATTAACTATATTTCTACTTTCTTGATGTTCCTTAAAAGAATAAGGAGGTGATTGGATGGTATCACCGACTCAATGGACATGTGTTTGAGCAAATTCTGGAAGATAGTGAAGGACAGGGAGCCTGGCATGCTACAGTTCTTGGGGTCCCAAAGAATCAGATACAACTTAGCCACTAAACAATGACAACAACTGATGATGTCTTAGATGTATTGAAGTACAAAAAAGAGATTTTTTCCCCCTTAAACTGTGTTAATACAAAAAAACAATTATTACCAGCTTTTACAATGTCTGGGGCCATGTTTGAAAATTTAAAAATAGATATCACTCTATGAAGTTGATCTTAAGAAATAACAGAAAATTATCCAAGCATTATTTTTACATTGTAATACAATTCTGTCATTGTTATAGTTTAGTTGTTAAGTCGTATCTGACTCTTTTCCAACCTCATAAACTGTAGCTCTTCAGATTCCTCTCTCCACAGGATTTTCCAGGCAAGAATACTGGAGTGCATCGCTATTTCCTTCTCCAGGGGATCTTCCTGACCCAGGGATCAAACCTGCATCTTCTGCACTGGTGGGTGGATTCTTCACCACTGAGTCACCTGGGAAGCCCAGTATAATTCTGGAGTTGCTAAAGTAAACATGAATTTAGCAATGATGTTAAAATCAGAAGTCTAGATAAATGGTTTGGTTATGCCAAAGAGATACACAATAGGGAAAATAAAATACTGGAAAATTGAGAAACAGTACAAACAATGAAATTATACTTTAACATATGAATAAATTGATCTTTTTTACTGGTTGAGTGATCACCTATACTTGCATTGATGATGAGGATATCTCAACAGTATGGAATCATAGGATCTAGCCTGAGTAGGTAAGTAAATAGCACATGGTTTTTTACCATCTCTATTTTCTCTTACTACAAATCTTAGTTAAAATAGATAGAAGAGAGAGTCTGTTACCAATAGGACAGAATGAATACTGGATCTTCCCACAAGTATAAGTTATAAACTCTGGTTCCATTCTTATGCAAATGAGAGTTATATACTCTGAACAAAATATATTTAACTACTATCTAGGGCTCTGGAAAGTTTTAAAGTAAATGTAGTCAAATATTGAAAGTAAGTCAAAATTAGAAGTAACAAAAAAATATTGAAGTAAATTTTGCAGTTTTATTTTTGTTTCCCTGAGGGTGGCCATAAATTTTTGACCTTGATGGCAGAGTATGAGGGGCACATTTCTGGAAAAAGAGTCTAAATCTATTTGCTTGAGAAATCAATGGAAGGAATTCAGGGCAATAAAATTCTGCTGGAGATTTAGGAAAACCCTAGAAAGGAGAGAGCCAAAAAAGAGGGGAAAAGTCCATGTGTATCAGCCCAGATTTATAGCTGATTCCACATCTGCGTGGGGAAAACAGCTCTCTTCTAAGGCTGAAAGCCCTGAACCGAGATGCGAACTGCCATATAGTCACTGCATGTCATTTTAAAGTTTGAGTCTAGGCAATTGAATTACCCAATAAAACAAAAACATGCATACTCTGGGGGGAAATATGAGAATTCATGGTCTACGTAACATAATATATAAAATGTTCAGGATAAAATTTTCATCCTTAACATACAGGAAGCAAGATTGTATTACCCTGTTTTAAGAATAGGCAATAAACTGGTGCAAAACTTGAGATGACCAGGATGTAGAATTATCAGAAGCTGATATAAATATGTTTAGTGGTCAGGTAAAGTAAAATATGTTCATTAAAAAATAGATAGGAATATTAGAAAAGAAGTAGAAAATATAAGAAATAACCAAATGCAATTTCTAAAGAAAATTTTGGAACTGAAAAATAACAACATTTAAAATAAGAAATGTACTAGTTTGACTTACTAATAAAAGAAATAGAAGAAAAAATAAAATTGAAGGCAGATTATATAGATATAAATATAAATATTTATATGTATAGAAATTATCCACTCAGAAGAAGAGATAAGAGACTGCAAGATGTACTAAGTTTTAAAGATCTAAGGAAGGTTGATCAAAAAAGTTCTCCTTTCTCTAAAGGGGACGAGAGATCGACTAGAGATAACAACATATTTGAATAAACAGAGGCAGGAAAGTATGCAAATGTGATGAAACATATAAATTCACAGACTTAAGAAACTTAGCCTATTAGTGCAAGAAACCTATTAAAATCTGAATTAGATACACTTGAAAAAATTCACATCTAGGCATATAAGAGTCAAATACTAAAGACTAATATGAAAATAAAATTTTGCAAAAAATAAAAATGACAATAGAAAAAAATTATATATTAAGCATAGGGAAAATACAATCTAAACCATTATAGACTTCTAAACAAAAACATGAAGTATAGAAGATAACAGAAAACCTTTGAAAGGACTGAAAGCAAAACAAGACAAACAAAAAACAAACATTAACAAAGAATTCTGTGTTCAGTGAAAATATCCCCCAAGAATTAAGGTTTATAGGTATTTTTCATGTAAATGAAAAATTAAGGGAGTTTGCAACCATCAGACTGATACAGAAATACAGTGTAAAATAAATTCTGTAGGTTGAAGGAAAATGATAGCAGAGGACACTTGAATACTCAAGAGAGAATAAAGAGAATTAGAAATAATAAACATGTGGGTAAATAAAGCTATATTTTCTCCCAATTTATTTAAACACATATATTTGCATAAAAGGTATATTTTTGCAAAAATGCATGAAAAACATGGTGATGCCAATAGAGTTCCAGAAAAACACCTACTTCTGCTTTACTGACTACGCCAAAGCCTTTGACTGTGTGTATCACAACAAAACCTGGAAAATTCTTCAAGAGAAGGGAATACAAGACCACCTATCGTGCCTCCTGAGAAATCTATGTGCAGGTCAAGAAGTAACAGTTAGAACTGGACATGGAACAATGGGCTGGTTCCAAATTGGGAAAGGAGTATGTCAAGGCTGTATATTTTTACCCTGCTTATTTAACTATATGCAGAGTACACCGTGCTAAATGCCGGGCTGGATGAAGCATAAGCTGGAATCAAGAATAACAGGAGAAATATCAACAACCTCAGATACTCAGATAACACCACCCTTATGGCAGAAAGAGAAGAAGAACTAAAAGCCTCTTGAGGGTGAAAGAGGAGAGTGAAAAAGTTGACTTAAAACTCAGCATTCAAAAAACTAAGATCATGGCATCCAGTCCCATCACTTCATGGCAAATAGATGGGGAAACAATGAAAACAGTGACAGACTTTATTTTCTTTGGCTCCAAAATCACTGCCGATGGTGACTGCAGCCATGAAATTAAAGACACTTTTGCTCCTTGAAAGAAAAGTTATGACCAACCTAGACAGCATATTAAAAAGCAGAGATATTACAAAAAGTCCACCTAGTCAAAGCTATGATTTTTCGAATAGTCATGTATAGATGTGAGAGTTCAACTATAAAGAAAGCTGAGGACCAAAGAACTGATGCTTTTTAACTGCAATGTTGGAGAAGATTCTTGAGAGTCCCTTGGACACCAAAGAGATCAAACGAGTCAATCCTAAAGGAAATCTGTCCTGAATATTCATTGGAAGGACTGATACTGAAGCTGAAACTCCAATCTTTGACCACCTGATATGAAGAACTGACTTACTGGAAAAATACCCTGATGCTGGGGGAGATTGAAGGTGGGAGGAGAAGGGGATGAGAGAGGATGAGATGGTTGGAAGTCATCACTGACTCCATAAACATGAGTTTGAGCAAGCTCCGGGAGTTGGTGATGGATGGGGAAGCCTGTGTGTTGCAGTCCATGGGGTCTCAATGAGTTGGACATGACTGAGCGACTGAACTGAACTTATTTGCAGGAACTAGAAGTTTTATCACTATCATTTGGAGTTGCTCATGTATGAAGGTATAATACATGTGAAAACAACAAGATACAGAGTGTCAAGGAGGGCAAAAGGGGCCTATGTTGAGATAATTCTACATTTAAGTGATAAACCATCCTACATAAGCTGTGAAAAATAAACACAGGTGTTGTTAGTTTTATAATAATTAGTTAAAAGTGTCAAAAGGAATACTTAAGATGTGAAAAGTTTTAAAAAGGAAAATTCAGAAAGATTAAGGAGAAAATAGAGGAATAAAAAGCAAAGAGACCAAATAGAAAATAAATAATTAAATTTCTAGACTTGAACTATAACAATAATTATGTTAAATGTTAATGAATTAAACACTCCAATTGAAAGTCAGATTATGAGAATGGAATAAATATAAAACCTATCTATCTGTTGTGTATATAAGACACACTTTAAATAGAGTTAAACAAAGAGGTTCAAAGTGCAAATAGTAAACATAAGAAGCCTGGAGTGACTAACAATATAAGATAAAATATGCCATGCTGTGCTTAGTCATGTCCGACTCTCTGTGACAGCATGGACTGTAGCTCACCAGGTTCTTCTGTCCATGGGGATTCTCCAGGCAAGAATACTAGAGTGGGTTGTCATGTCCTCTTCTAGGGGATCTTCCCAACCCAGGGATTGAATCCAGGTCTCCTGCATTGCAGACAGATTCTTTACCAGCTAAGCTACCATGGAATATTGAAGATAAAATATACTTTAAGATAAAATATACAAGACAAAAAACATTATCAAAGATAAAGAAGAACATTTCAGAATCACAAAGGGTGTCAATTAATCAGGAAGACATAATTATAAATGTCTATATTTCCTATAAAATAGCCTCAAATTCATGAATCAAATTTGACAAAATTAAAGCAAGAAGTAAATAACTACTAAATCACAGGAGATTTTGATGTCCATCTCTCAGCAACTGATATAACAATTAATCAAAAATTAATTAGAAGACAAAAGCATTTGAACATCATTCTTAATAAATACTGGAGCTAATTGATATTTATAAAATATCATATGCAAAATTATAGAATACACATTTCTTCGCAAGTGCACACATATATATACTCACCAAGACAGACCACAGGCTGTTCCATACAAATTTCAGTTATTTTTAAAAGATTGAAGCCATACCAAATATGTTCTTGGATCACATGGCATTATATTAGGAATATGTAACATGGTGTTTAGGAAACCACAAAATATTTGGAAATTAAACCATACAATGCTAAATAATCTATTGGACACAGAACACATCACATAAAAAAGTAGAATACATTTCAAAACCTATGATAAGCAAAACAGGGGTTGGGTATGCCAAATCTCCATGTAGTCACAAATCTGTATATAATTTATAACTGCTGTTGCTGCTGCTAAGTCACTTCAGTCGTGTCCGACTCTGTGCGACCCCATAGACGGCAGCCCACCAGGCTCCCCTGTCCCTGGGATTCTCCAGGCAAGAACACTGGAGTGGGTTGCCATTTCCTCCTCCAATGCATGAAAGTGAAAAGTGAAAATGAAGTCGCTCAGTTGTGTCCGACTCCTAGCGACCCCATGGACTGCAGCCTACCAGGCTCCTCGGTCCATGGGATTTTCCAGGCAGGAGTACTGGAGTGGGGTGCCATTGCCTTCTCCAATTTATAACTAGTCCTTCCTATACTCAGTTCCTCCTTATCCACAGTTCCTCATCTGCATGCAGATTCAACCAACCTCAGCTCATGTAGTATATCAGTACAATCGTAAAAAACTGAAAAAGATCTTTAAGTGGAACTGCACAATTCCAACCTGTGTTGTTCAAGGGTTAATTATACATCAGAGTTTATGGGGTACAAGTAAAATAGCACTTAACATGGATATTTTACCTTTAAATCGGTGTTTTTCTTTAAGAAAAAATAACAACCTAATATTTTACCTCAGGAATCTAGAAGAAGAGCAAAGTAACTCCAAGGCAAGAAATAAAAAAAAAAAAAAAAAAAATAAGAGTAGAAGAAACCAACTAGAAGAAGAGCAATAAAGAAAAGTAACTGTTTAAAAGCTGGTTCTTTGAAAATAATCAATGAATTTGACAAAGAACTAGCTGGACCAATCAATGAAAATCAGAGAAGACAAATCACCAATATCAGGAACAAAACAGGATTGTTACTAAAGTTCCTATAGACTAATAAAGATCCTGAAGGGACATAAAAGAATATTATGAACAACTTTATACCAATGAATTAGCAATTCATATGACAGGGAAAATTTCTTCAAAGACACAGTTTCAAGAATCACTAAAGTAGTAATAGATAAACTGGATAGCTATCTTTACATCTACTAATGAAATTTAGTTCAAAGCTACAAAACTTTTCCACAAAACAAATCGAAACACACATTAGCCTTCTAAACAGAAAAAAGTCTCTCTAAACTCAGATGATTCAATCAGATGATGGCAAATTCTATCAAATACTTAAGGAAGAAATAATACCATACAGACAAAAAGTGTTTTACCCAAACTCTTCCAGAGACTAGAAAGGCAGAGTAATATTTTCCAATGAGTTTTATAAGAACAAAATTGCCAAAAGCAAAAAATTTACAAGTAAATAAACCTGCAGATCATCTATACCCCTAATAAACCTAGGCACAAGTACCCACAAAAGATATTAGGAAAGCAAATACAGCAATATATATGTATATTTAAAGACAGATAATGAACAAGTGGGATCTATCCCAGGAATGCAAATATTAGGCCAATTTGAAAATGAATCTCTAATTTATCATAATAATAGAATAAAGATAAAAGTCTGCAAGCCAATTTAATAGATGCAATAAAAATCTTCAGAAAGATACATTAAAATATCTCAGAAATGTAGTAATTAGTAAGAACCTCCTCACTCTGATAAAAAGAATTAAAAAAATACACAGGCACAGAACACACGGTCATAGAGTTTTAACATGATTTTAAACTCAAAATACTAGTGATAGAATACTGCTGCCGCTAAGTCACTTCAGTCGTGTCCGACTCTGCGCGACCCCATAGACAGCAGCCCACCAGGCTCCTCCGTCCCTGGGATTCTCCAGGTAAGAATACTGGAGTGGGTTGCCATTTCCTTCTCCAATGCATGAAAGTGAAAAGTGAAAGTGGAGTCGCTCAGTCGTGCCTGACTCTTAGCGACCCCATGGAATGCAGCCCACCAGGCTCCTCCGTCCATGAGATTTTCCAGGCAAGAGTACTGGAGTGGGGTGCCACTGCCTTCTCCAGTGATAGAACACTAGGACAATGGAAATACAGTCACAGTGTCCTAGAGCTTTTCTTTGTGTACTATGTTACATCAGTCTACTCAGAAACTAACACTTCAACTAACAAGTACTTATGCCTTGTATATTCTTGACTTAAAATACCCCACACTCTACTAATTTTTCCTCACCTATAAAAAGATAACAATAAAGAATTTTAAAATTAAAAAGAAAATATTATTTATCTCATAGTGAATTGGTAAGATGAAAGGAGTTAATTTATGTGAGAGGCTTAGAATAGTACCTGACACATAGTATTTTGTGTTTTATTTATTATTAAAACTGGGCTTCCCTGGTGGCTGAGACAGTAAATAATTTTTCTGCAATGCTGGAGACCCAAGTTTGATCCCTGGGTCAGGAAGATCCCTAGATGAAGGGAACGGCAACCCACTCCAGTATTCTTGCCTCGAGAATCCATGGACAGAGGAGCCTGGTTGCTATAGTCCATGGGGTTGCAAAGAGATGGACTTGACTAAGCAACACAGAATAATATTATTAAATATATAACATCTTATGAAACTAATCATTTTTATATTATAGATTATGGATAAGAATCCCACATATTATGTTTTAGCCAGATTGTTGACATTTTAATATCTCCAAACTGTTATTTTTTGGGAATGTATCTTTGATTAAATTGATTTCATTTAAAATGATGATTTTATTTATTGTAATATGGGGATCTCCTGAGTAAAACTTTAGTGACACAACTTCACATATTCATAATATTTATATTTAGTTGATAACAACCTGTATGAGCTGTAAAAAACATTTTGTGGAGCCCAATAAATACCATGAACAAAGCTAGAGGAGGTGATGGAATTCCAGTTGAGCTATTTCAAATCCTAAAAGATGATGCTGTGAAAGTGCTGCACTCAATATGCCAGAAAATTTGGAAAACTCAGCAGTGGCCACAGGACTGGAAAAGGTCAGTTTTCATTCCAATCCCAAAGAAAGGCAATGATAAAGAATGTTCAAACTGCAGCACAATTGCACTCATTTCACATGCTAGCAAAGTAATGCTCAAAATCTCTATGTCAGGCTTTAACAATACATGAACCGTTAACTTCCAGATGTTCAAGCTGGATTTAGAAAAGGCAGAGGAACCAGAGATCAAATTGCCAACATCTGCTGGATCGTCGAAAAAGGAAGAGTATCCAGAAAAACATCTATTTCTGCTTTATTGACTATGCCAAAGCCTTTGACTCTGTGGGTCACAACAAACTGTGGAAAATTCTGAAAGAGATGGGAATATCAGACCACCTGACATGCCCCCTGAGCAATCTGTATGCAGGTCAGGAAGCAACAGTTAGAACTGGACATGGAACAACTGTCTGGCTCCAAATAGGAAAAGGAGTACATTAAGGCTATATATTGTCACTGTGCTTATTTAACTTATATGCAGAGTACATCATGAGAAACACTGGGCTGGATGAAACACAAGCTGGAATCAAGATTGCTGGGAGAAATATCAGTAACCTCAGATATGCAGATGATACCACCCTTATGGCAGAAAATGAAGAACTGAAGAGACTCTTGATGAAAGTGAAAGAGGAGAGTGGAAAAGCTGGCTTAAAGCTCAACATTCAGAAAACTAAGATCATGGCATCTGGTTCCCCATCAATTCATGGCAAATAGATGGGGAAACAGTGACAAACTTTATTTTGGGGGGCTCCAAAGTCACTGCAGTTGGAGACCACAGCCATGAACTAAAAAGACACTTACTCCTTGGAAGGAAAGTTATGACCAACCTAGATGGCATGTTAAAAAGCAGAGACATTACCTTGCCAACAAAGGTCCATCTAGTCAAGGCTATGTTTTTTCCAGTACTCATCTATGGATGTGAGAGTTGGACTATAAAGAAAGCTGAGCGGTGAAGAACTGATGCTTTTGAACTGTGGTGTTGGAGAAGACTCTTGAGAGTCCCTTGGAATGCAAGGAGACCAACAGTCCATTCTAAAGGAGACCAGTCCTGGGTGTTCATTGGAAGGACTGATGTTGAAGCTGAAACTCCTATACTTTGGCCACTTGATGGGAAGAACTAACTCACTGGAAAAGACCCTGATCCTGGGAAAGACTGAAGGCAGGAGGAGAAGGGGATGACAGAGGATGAGATGGTTGGATGGCATCACTGACTTAATGGACATGAGTTTGGGTAGACTCTAGAAGTTGGTGATGGACAGGGAGGTCTGGAGTGCTGCAGTCCATGGTGTCGCAAAGAGCACATGACTGAGAGAGTGAACTGAACTGATACCATAGTAGTCATATTTTCAATAACAATTGACTATAGAAGATTTCAAAATGACAAAAAAACAATGTTCAGTATAAGAATGCACTAATGAATTTTCATTTCATTCATCAATATATGGAGTTTTAAATAATAAATGGTATTGAGCAATTATAAGATATGCTTACTGACTTCATACAACAAGTTTATAATGTAAAGGTTGTTACCTGCATTTTGTAGATGAAAAGATGTAAGTTAGGGCAACTGGAGTAATATGTTCAGTGCCTCACTCCTAGAGGAGGGAATGGATTCAAAGTCAGATGTGGCTGATTCCAAGTTCATTCACATGCTGTGTCTCATAGTAGTGTGCCAGATGTACCACTCAATAACACTGGAACCAAAATGTGCTGCCTGTACAGAATCCTTGAAATAACTGAATTCCCCAAGTGCCTGAGTCACATAGTCTGAGAAGTGGTGTTTTACACCACTGAGCACTGCATGCTTTGTATGATGATACATTATCCGTCAGAGCTTTACAATAACGCATGTGACTCGCTTCACTGGCTTCCTGCACACTGGTAAAAGTAATCCCTGAAAGCCTGCTTACCTTGTATTCTTTTGAGAAAACCAGGATATTTCCCCTTTATGAGCTATACTTACTGTTTTCTGTTTCTTCACAACACATTTTTTAATACTATAATTTCCTAGTACATTCAGTCTTTTGCTTGGAAATTAATTGCATACTAACAGCAGTTCCATCCTTCCCCATTGATCAATTTCCTCCCTTTAAGTCCCTGTGATTTATTCTAGTCATGTTTGTCATTAACTAAGATTTTTAAAGACTATTAAAAAAAATTCTCTTCTGAAGGTACACTCTGACAATCAGGGGTGCACATTTACTCTTTCTAACTGACAGAATGCAGTACATGCTTGAAGTATGGGGCATTTTTTTTTTTCAGTTCAAATTAGAAGTACATTATAAAAGTAATAGAAAAAGCTAATAGACTACAAAAATTTTTAAACTAGAAAACATAAATCCCTCCGATTCTTACTTTCATCTCATAATAAGTAAATTTAAAATGGAGAAATGTGACTAAATTTTTATCTCACAGTTTATATTTATTTTGCTAACATTCACCATGAATAAGAGTACCAAATTCTACACATACTTGATTATATTCATCAGAGTTCAACATGGAAACTGAAACCTCTCAATTCTGAACAGGAAATTTGTGACAGATAATATAAGAGCTGAGAAACCAAATGTCCTGGTTAGGTAATCTTGAGATGAAAAACAGCAAGAAGTTATTACTACCACTCCTCAGACTGGACTGGCAGCATGCCCATCCCACATGAAGAGTTGCAGAGGAAAACATTTAGAATGGTGGTCATAGTGGGAGGAGTGTTTCTTTAATGTCACTGACAAAAAAAAAAAAAAGTCACTGACATTGTTTAGAATTGCTAGCTTACGGTTATAGAAAACATAGGCTGACTTTTCAGTTCAGTTTAGTTGCTCTGTTGTGTCTGACTCTTGTGACCCCATGGACTGCATCATACCAGGCTTCCATGTCCATAACCAACTCCCAGAACTTGCTCAAACTCATGTCCGTCAAGTCGGTGATGCCACCCACACATTTCATCCTCTGTTGTCCCCTTCTCCTCCTGCCTTCAATCTTTCCCAGTATCAGGATCTTTTCCAGTGAGTCAGTTTTTCACATCAGGTGGCCAAAGTGTTGGAGCTTCAGCTTCAGCATCAGTCCTACCAATGAATATTCAGGACTGATTTCCTTTAGGATTGACTGGTTTGATCTCCTTGCTGTCAAAGGGACTCTCAAGATTCTTCTCCAACACCACAGTTCTAAAGGATCAATTCTTCAGAGATCAGCTTTCTTTATGGTCTAACTCTCACTTCCACAATTATTACTGGCAAAGCAATAGCTTTGACTAGACAGACCTTTGCTGGCAAAGTAATGTCTCTGCTTTTTAATCTGCTGTTTAGATTAGTCATAGTTTTTCTTCCAAGGAGCAAGCGTCTTTTAATTTCATGACTGCAGTCACCATCTGCAGTGATTTTGGAACCCAAGAAAAGAAACTCTCTCATTGTTTCCATTGTTTGCCCATCTATTTGCCACTCAGTGATGGTACTGTTTTTTTATATTTCTCCCAGCAATCTTGATTCCAGCTTCTTCATCCAGTCCAGCATTTCCTCCCAGCAATCTTGATTCCAGCTTCTTCATCCAGTCCAGCATTTCTCCTGATGTACTCTGCATATAAGTTAAAGAAGTAGGGTGACAATATACAGCCCTGACTTACTCCTTTCCCAATTTGGAACCAGTCTTTTTTTCCATGTCCAGTTCTAACTTTTGCTTCTTGACCTGCATACAGATTTCTCAGAAGGCAGGTCAGGTGGTCTGGCATTCCCATCTCTTTAAGAATTTTCCATAGTTTGTTGTGATCCACACAGTCAAAGGCTTTGGCATAGCCAATAAAGCAGAAGCAGACATTTTTCTGGAACTCTCTTGCTTTTTTGGTGATCCAGCAGATGTTGGCAATTTGATCTCTGGTTCCTCTGGCTGACTTTTAGTTATAATCTGCTTTTTAAATTTTCTTTACACAGATTATTCCCGATTTTCTTCAACCAGTTGTACTGTTGATGCCATGTTGCCCACTGGGTATGTCCTGGTGGGAACATGATAGATGGAAGAGAGATTATCTGAACTAGGAAGCTGGAATCGTGAGCTGGAATTATGCACAGCCAAGTAGGCAGTGTCACTCAGTGAAGCACTGCTCTAAGGAGACAGAGGGAAAAAATAACTTGATTCTCCTATCAGTTCATTCCTTTGGCAAATTTAGCTAGAAAGCAACTGACATGAGTGTTTGGAGTCAGTCCCCTTCCAATGAAGAATGAAGAGGAGAAAGAGAAGGAATGCACTTGGAAGCAAATGGCAAATAACTATCACACTTCAGATATGAGATATTACCCAGTTTTTTCATCTTTCTTCTCCAGGAGGGAAATATGGCTTTCTTTTATTTGTAGCCAGTTCAAACGATTTAAAACGTTCATTGGTCATTTGTTTTTCTTTCTTTTTTTCTGGATTGTCTGCTTGTATTATTTGAGACTTCTGTGGAGAAATGTTTTTGAGATCTTTTGATACAGTTTCTTTATCTCCTTATTCATTACTTAATAACTTTTTCATAAATAAGGATTTTGCCTTTTGACTTTGTAATTTTTATTCAGAAGTTTTAACTTTCATCTTGTCATGTATACCAATCTTTGCCATTATGTCATTCTGTAACCCAATATTATAAAAGCTATCTTGTTTATTCATTTTGTACTTCAACAGCTTCATTGTTCTGCCTAATTTCTTAATCCCTCTAAAATAGATTTGGAGATAGTGTAAGTTAAAGTTTAAAGTTAAATTTTAAAAATTAGTATCTAATTTCCCCAACACTATTTATTAAATTATCCTTTGTTCACTTATTTGAAATTATACCATTGACATATTTAAATTATATTTCACATGTTAAAGGTTAATAAACTTAGCTTAACAATTTATTTTATAAAGGTAGTAACTTAAATCTTTGGAAAACTAAAAATACTTCCAAATAAACAAACATGTCTTGGATATAATAACATTAATTTTAGTTTCAGATTTCCATTCCAGATAAACCAGCTAGCACTGTTGTCATTAGCCCTGGATTACTTTGACTGTTTTCTTTATCTTTTCATTCTTGCATAACTAGACAAAAGTTATATTTAGAGATTCCGTATGACTCAACTATAAATGCAATAAAATTCTGATTATGAAAATGACATTAATTAAACAAAATTATTAAAAATTACTATGGTAATTTCAAATATGTTCACAAAAGCTAGCATTACACTTAATGGTGAAATCTTGAAAGCTTTCCTCTTAGATCAGAACAAGTCAGCATGCTAACTTTCACTAGTTCTATTTAACACAGTACTGCAAGTCCTAGCCTGAATAATGAGACAAGAAAATGAAATAGCAGGCATCCAAATTGTAAAGGAAGAAATAAAATGATCCCTCTTTACATATGACATGGTTTAATATGTGGAAAACCTTAATGACCACACAAAAAACCTATTAGAATTAATTAATGAATACAGCAGTAGCAGAGTACAAAAATCAACAAACAAAAGTCAGTTACTTCCATACACTAAAGTGAAGTAGCTCAGTCGTGTCCGACTCTTGGTGATCCCATGGACCGTAGCCTACCAGGTTCCTCCATCCATGGAATTGTAGAGGCAAGAGTACTGGTGTGGGTTGCCATTTCCTTCTCCATGGGATCTTCCCAACCCAGGGAATGAACCCGGATCTCCCATGTTGCAGGCAGACACTTTACTGACTGAGTTACCAGGGAAGCCTCTACAAATTAACAAATAAACAATGTGAAAAAGGAAGAAAATAATCCCATTTAAATTGCAAAAATAGAACAAACAACCTAACTGAATCTACAAACTCAATGCAATTCCTATCAAAACTCCAATGACATGTCTTCCAGAAATTAAAAAATAAATAAATAAAAACTTCTAAAATTTCTTTAAAAATTTTTTTCAAAGGACACCAAGTAGCCAAAACGATCTTGAAAAAGAAGAACAAAGCTGAAGGACTTGCATTTCCTGACTTTAAAATGTATTACAAAGCTGTAGTAAAAAGATCCTCAAAATCACTAATTGTTAAGAAAATGCAAATAAAAACTACAGTGAAATACTACTTTATATCCACTCAGTTCAGTTCAGTTCGGTTCAGTCACTCAGTCGTGTCCGACTCTTTGCAACCCCAGATTCACAGCACGCCAAGCCTCCCTGTCCATCACCAACTCCCTGAGTTCACTCAGACTCATGTCCATTGAGTCAGTGACGCCATCAAGCCATCTCATCCTCTGTCATCCCCTTCTCCTCCTGCCTCCAATTCTCCCAGCATCAGGGTCTTTTCCAGTGAGTCAACTCTTTGCATGAGGTGGCCAAAGTATTGGAGTTTCAGCTTCAGCATCAGTCCTTCCAATAAACACCCAGGACTGATATCCTTTAGGATGGACTGGTTGGATCTCCTTGCAGTCCAAGGGACTCTCAAGAGTCTTCTCCAACACCACAGTTCAAAAGCATCAATTCTTCGGCGCTCAGCTTTCTTCACAGTCCAACTCACATCCATACATGACCACTGGAAAAACCATATCCTTGACTAGACGGACAATTGTTGGCAAAGTCTCTGCTTTTCAATATACTATCTAGTATATCTAGGTTGGTCATAGCTTTCCTTCCAAGGAGTAAGCGTCTTTTAGTTTCACAGCTTCAATCACCATCTGCAGTGATTTTGGAGCCCAAAATATAAAGTCAGACACTGTTTGTATTGTTTCCCCATTCATTTCCAATAAAGTTATGGGACCAAATGCCAAGATCTTCGTTTTCTGAATGTTGAGCTTTAAGTCAACTTTTTCACTCTCCTTTTTCAATTTCATCCAGAGGCTTTTTAGTTCCTCTTCACTTTCTGCCATAAAGGTGGTGTCATCTGCATATCTGAGGTTATTGATATTTCTCCCGGCAATCTTGATTCCAGCTTGTGTTTTTCCAGTCCAGGATTTCTCATGATGTACTCTGCATATATGTTAAATAAGTAGGTGACAATATACAGCCTTGACATACTCCTTTTCCTATATGGAACCAGTCTGTTGTTCCATGTCCAGTTCTAACTGTTGCTTCCTGACCTGTATATAGGTTTCTCAAGAGGCAGGTCAGGTAGTCTGGTATTCCCATCTCTTTCAGAATTTCCCACAGTTTATTGTGATCCACACAGTCAAAGGCTTTGGCATAGACAAGAAAGCAGAAATAGATGTTTTTCTGGAACTCTCTTGCTTTTTCCATGATCCAGCGGGTGTTGGCAATTTGATCTCTGGTTCCTCTGCCTTTTCTAAAAACAGCTTGAACACCTGGAAGTTCACCGTTCACATACTGCTGAAGCCTAGCTTGGAGAATTTTGAGTATTACTTTACTAGCATGTGAGATGAGTGCAATTGTGCGGTAGTTTGAGCATTCTTTGACATTGCCTTTCTTTGGGATTGGGATGAAAACTGACCTTTTCCAGTCCTGTGGCCACTGCTGAGTTTTCCCAATTTGCTGGCATATTGAGTGCAGCACTTTCACAGCATCATCTTTCAGGATTTGAAATAGCTCCACTGGAATTCGATCACCTCCACTAGCTTTGTTCATAGTGATGCTTTCTAAGGCCCACTTGACTTCACATTCCAGGATGTCTGGCTCTAGGTCAGTGATCACACCATCGTGATTACCTGGGTCATGAAGCTTTTTTTTGTACAGTTCTTCTGTGTATTCTTGCCATCTCTTCTTAATATCTTCTGCTTCTGTTAGGTCCATACAATTTCTGTCCTTTATCGAGCCCATCTTTGCATGAAATGTTCCCTTGGTATCTCTAATTTTCTTGAAGAGATTTCTAGTCTTTCCCATTCTGTTGTTTTCCTCTATTTTTTTGCATTGATCCCTGAGGAAGGTTTTGTTCTCTCTTTGCTATTCTTTGTAAGTCTGCATTCAGATGCTTATATCTTTCCTTTTCTCCTTTGCTTTTTGCTTCTATTCTTTTCACAGCTATTTGTAAGGCCTCCTCAGACAGCCATTTTGCTTTTTTGAATGTCTTTTCCATGGGGATGGTCTTGATCCCTGTCTCTTGTACAATGTCATGAACCTCTGTCCATAGTTCATCACGCACTCTGTCTATCAGATCTAGTCCCTTAAATCTATTTCTCACCTCCACCGTATAATCATAAGGGATTTGATTTAGGTCATACCTGAATGGTCTAGTGGTTTTCCCCACTTTCTTCAATTTCAGTCTGAATTTGGCAATAAGGAATTCATGATCTGAGCCACAGTCAGCTCGTGGCCTTGTTTTTGCTGATTGTATAGAGTTTCTCTATCTTTGGCTGCAAAGAATATAATCAATCTGATTTCGGTGTTGACCATCTGGTGGTGTCCATGTGTGACTCTAAATAAAACAGGAATAACAGATGTTGGTGAAGATGTGGAGAAATTGGAGCACTTATGTACTCTTGGAACAAATTTAAATTTAGACAGCTGCTCAGTAAAACAGTATAGCAGTTTTATAAAAAAATAATTAACATGATCTAGCAATTCCACTACTTGAAGAAATATTTATATATTCTCATTTGTAGTAAAATTATTTACAATAGCTGAAGGTGTAGAATCTATCTAGAGCAGTCAAATTCATAGAGATAAAATGTAGTATGTAGTTTCCAGGAGCCTGGATGAATGGGGAATAAAAAGTTATTTTTAATGGCAAAGAATTTATATTTTACAAGATAAAAAGAGTTATGCAGACTGATGGTTGAAAAAAATGTGAAAGTAGTTAATACCCCTGAATCATACACATAGGCCTAGGATGGCAAATTTTATGTTAGATATGCTTTCATTCAGTTCATTTCAGTTCAGTTCAGTCGCTCAGTCGTGTCCAACTCTTTGCAACCCCATGCATTGCAGCACGCCAGGCCTCCTTGTCCATCACCAACTCCCGGAGTTCACTCAAATTCACGTCCATCGAGTCGGGGATGCCATCCAGCCATCTCATCCTCTGTCGTCCCCTTCTCCTCCTGCCCCCAGTCCCTCCTAGCATCAGAGTCTTTTCCAATGAGTCAGTCTGCATGAGGAGGCCAAAGTACTGGAGTTTCAGCTTTACCATCACTCCTTCCAAAGAACACCCAGGACTGATCTCCTTAAGAATGGACTGGTTGGATCTCCTTGTAGTCCAAGGGACTCTCAAGAGTCTTCTCCAACACCACAGTTCAAAAGCATCAATTCTTCGGCACTCAGCTTTCTTCACAGTCCAACTCTCACATCCATACATGACTACTGGAAAAACCATAGCCTTGACTAGACAGACCTTTGTTGGCAAAGTAATGTCTCTGCTTTTCAATATGCTATCTAGGTTGCTCATAACCTTCCTTCCAAGGAGTAAATGTCTTTTAATTTCATGGCCGCAATCACCATCTGCAGTGATTTTGGAGCCCCCAAAAATAAAGTCTGACACTGTTTCCACTGTTTCCCCATCTATTTGCCATGAAGTGATGGGACCAGATGCCATGATCTTTGTTTTCTGAATGTTGAGCTTTAAGCCAACTTTTTCACTCTCCACTTTCACTTTCATCAAGAGGCTCTTTAGTTCCTCTTCACTTTCTGCCATAAGGGTGGTGTCATCTGCATATCTGAGGTTATTGATATTTCTCCCAGCAATCGTGATTCCAGTTTGTGCTTCTTCCAGCCCGGCATTTCTCATGATGTACTCTGCATATAAGTTAAATAAGCAGGGTGACAATATACAGCCTTGACATACTCCTTTTCCTACTTGGAACCAGTCTGTTGTTCCATGTCCAGTTCTAACTGTTGCTTCCTGACCTGCATATAGGTTTCTCAAGAGGCAGGTCAGGTAGTCTGGTATTCCCATCTCTTTCAGAATTTTCCACAATTTATTGTGATCCACACAGTCAAAGGCTTTGGCATAGTCAATAAAGCAGAAATAGATGTTTTTCTGGAACTCTCTTGCTTTTTTGATGATCCAGCAGGTGTTGGCAATTTGCTTACCATGATTAAAAAATACATATTAATAAAATGTTGATAAAAGTCTTTGACACTGAACCTATTGAGAAATGAATCATCTTTATTCTCCTTTTGAAAATATGTTTGGTTTATTGAGTAACTTGTGACTTATAGAATGCTGAGAAGTGATGCTGTATTAGTTTAGAAAGATGATAAAGCTTCCATCAGATTCTATTTTTGACATACGCACCTTTAGATCTCTGCATCCATACTCTGAAATAGCCCAAGTTACCAGGAGAGGTCTTGATGAAACATGTTGTCCATGTTCTAAACAACATGTTTGTTGTGTAAGTGTTTGGTGTGTGTAAGTTGTTTGGTCTGTAAGTGAGAAACCCTTTATTAATAATCCTTTACCCAGTGTTGTGAGTGCGGTCATAGGAGAGATCCACAGAGAACCATTTACTTTTGCCTGGTCAACCCCCAGGACCATGAATAATATTAATAAGTGATTACTGTTATTTTACACCACTATGCCACTTTGTGGCAGTGTGTTATGAGAATTATATAATCAAAACAACTGCCCAGAGCAGAATCTATGGAATTAGAATGACTGGTATTTGAATTTCAACTTTACTACTTACTAGCTACAGGTGACTTTAGACTTGTCACTTTATGTGTAATTTGAGGATAAAAGTACCTACTTCATAAAATCGGTTTGTGTATAAGTGAGATATATGTAAATACCTCTTACAGTATATGGAGCATCACAAGCCTTCAATATTTTATAATAATGGTTAATAATGCTCTTATTAGAATTAGCATAAAGTGCTGAGTGTATCCTTGTTAAAAATTTACATATGCATTTCTGATAAAATAGATTTTCCTTAATCAAAAGAATTTAAAATTTCTAATACCAATCATAATTCCCAAATTTAATCTGAATTCCATTCCAGTTGAAGATAGGGTTTTCAAATAATATAATTTTTCTACATTTCTTGCAAGGCACAAATATATATTAGATTTTATAGATTCTCAGTTTCTATTTTCTACAAAAATATTTAGAGATTCTTAGACAGCTGAATTTTCCAAGAAAGCAATTCATTGTTCTTTGTGGACACCCAAACTTCATTAGAAAAATTGTATTCCTCTTAGCATTAAACTTTATAATTAAGTTTCATGCATTTAAAAGTTGGCCATTCATTTAAATTTGGAGCAGGGAGAAGGGAAGGGTTTCCTCCAGAGCAGTTGTATTGTTGTATTCATGGAACAGTATCAGTCTCATAGTTTTGAAGGCTTGTAAATTATAGAGCCACTGAAATTATTGCCAAGTATATAGAAATGATCTTTGTACACAAAATCTATGTAGACTGAGAAGTGTCTTTCTGGACACAAAGCAATGCAATGCTGATGGATCTATTTTCTTCCACTTCTGTTAAAGTATGATATGGTTACTGCCATTTTCTTTACAAGCCAAAAGAATCATCTATAAGGAGTTCAACTATAAAAATTATAATCACCAGCAAATTTTTCTTTAGCGCAGGAAACACTATTTTCTAGTTTCCTGCTAGTGGTAAAAGACTAGAATTGAAACAGTACTGTTTCTCTGTGGTTATGTAAAATGTTATGACTAAAAATCCTATTAAAAATGCCTGGGGATTGCATGCATTAAATAAGTTTGCATTATTCCTTAAAGCTCTCAGGCTTCCATGTCAAATTTTTAGCACACACAAGATTTTTATTATATGGTCTCAGAAAAGGGACCTCAACTGAATGGCACAAAGATTCTATTTTTTGTTTCAACATTAGATTTGAGTCTATGCCACAGTAAGAGAACAAGGAAGTTTCATTTACATTTCAGAAATAATATTTGAAACAAAGACCCTGACAAGAGAAAAATGGTTGAAAAGCTGTACTCCTCTTAATAGTATTTATGTAAGTCTGGTGGAACACATTTACCTTTAAGAGCCGCATAAACGCTTTGCAAACACCCATGAAGTTCTGTAGAAAATCACAAAACCCTTGTTATATTTTGTGACAGTGATAGGTGAATGTTAAACCATCTTGCTATGTAAGGAACTCTGAAGCAAGAATAAAGTCTCAACCTTTAGAAAACCATCCTTTGCAGACATCCTTTGCTGTCGCTAATGTGCAAGCTATTACATCTGCCAAATTTCTCCTCAAGGTATGGCAGTCCCATGTTTTCACTGCTCAGTTCATTCGCCACTGTCTAATTAACAGTCATTCTTCACTTTTCTGGCTTTTTCTTACTGCATCTTGCTTTCTACAGCACAGCCCCACATAGTCAGTGACCCTGTAGCAATGATCAACAAAAGGTCTCCAACAGCTTTTGTGAAAATCCTGAAACCAGTCAATTCATAATCCATCCTTGTCCCACCCTCCACCAGCAAGGACTGAAGATTGCTCCCTTCTGCCTTCATTTCACAGTTCTGGTCATGCTTGTGGTCTTTAAGGACACAGAAACCACTATTCCCTTTCCAGTCTATCTTTAAACTGGGGAGGGGACGGTAGAGAAAGGGGTAGAAAAGAGTAGGATCAAGAGATACACCTGGTAATATATAACTGCTTTCTTGAATCCATTGCAATTATCATCTCTAGCATTGCTACAATGATTGTTATCCAAATAAAAATAAGTTTTCAGAAGAATGATTTTTAATATCTCAGTTTATGCATAATAATGGAAGTTTCTATAAGTTTAGATAATAGATTTTTAAAATATCCCTGAATTTATTTTTTATGAATTCTAAGAGGACAAACAAAAACACAGTAAATAATGTGTTTAATGATTTTGGGGATTAATACATTAGTTTCCTATGGTTTAAATTTTATAGAGTTCTATTTTTTCAAAAATACCAGTATTTTCATAAATGATATGTCAGATATGACATATATAACTAATGTTTTTAGTATGCATGCATGCTAAGTCACTTCAGTTGTGTCCAACTGTTTGTGATGCTATGGACTATAGCCCACCAGGTTCATCTGTCCATGGGATTCTCCAGGCATGAATACTGGAGTGGGTTGCCATTTCATTCTCCAGGGGATTTTCCTGACCCAGGGATGGAACCTACATCTCTTATGTCTCTGCATTGGCAGGCAAGGTCTTTACCACTAGCACCAAAGTTTTTAGTATATTTTGTGTTTATTTGAAACAGAGCTAGAAAAGTATCTGTTTATACTGCTATAGCCTAAACCACCTGCACATCTCTAGGTATTTTTTTTCCTTTTATTAAAGGGGTACTTAGTAGGAGTAAATGTTTCATAATACATGCCAGCTTCCACAAATCTCTGGGCCTCCCAGGTCAAGCAGTGGTAAAGAATCCTCCTGCCAATACTGGTGACGCAAGAGATGAGGGTCAGATCTCTGGGTCAGGAAGATCTCCTGGAGTAGGAAAGAACCAACTCCAGTATTTCTGCCTGGAAAATTTCATGGACAGAGGAGCCTAAAGGGCTATAGTCCATGGAATCACAAACAGCTGGACATGACTGAGCAACTCAGTACACAACACTCAAAGGGTATGATGTCAGGTGTTCATCTTCATTTATTTCGGTAGGGTTAACCTTAATTCTACATGATTAAAGATTTATTGACCATTGCCCTGCCCACCAGAGTAAGACCTAGTTTTACCCACAGCCAATCCCTCCCATCAGGAAGCTTTCACAAGGCCTCTCATCCTCATCCATCAGAGGGCAGACAGAAGAAGCAAGAATTAAATTTCTGCAGCCTCCAGAACAAACACCACAGTTCAAGAAAGCTTACAAAAATGATCACATAGATCACAAGTCAGTGAAACCATGAGCCATGCCATTCAGGGCCAACCAAGATGCACAGGTCATGGTGGAGAGTTCTGACAAAATGTGGTCCACTGAGAAGTAAATGGCAAACTACTTCAGTATTCTCACCTCATGAATGCCATGCACAGTCTGAAAAGGCAAAAAGGTATGACACCAGAAGAAAGGGCCCCAGGTCACTATGTGTCCCATATGCTACAGGAGAAGAGAGGAGACATTGCTCCAGAAAGAATGAAGAGGCAGGGCCAAAGCAGAAATTATGCTCAGTTATTGGTGTGTTTGGTGGTGAAAGTAAAGTCCAGTGCGGTAAAGAACAATATTGCATAGGAACCTAGAATTTTAATTCCATGAATCAAGCTGAATTTGACATTGTTAAGCAGGAGATAGCAAGAGTGAACATAAACATTTTAGGAATCAATCAACTAAAATGAGCGGGAATGGGAGAATTTAATTCAGATGGCCATCAAATCTACTACTGTGGGCAAGAATCCCTTAGATGGAATGCAGTAGCCCACACAGTCAACAAGAGTCCGAAATGCATTAATTGGGTGCAATCTCAAAAATAACAGAATGATCTGTTTGTTTCCAAGACAAATCATTCAACATCACAGTAATCCAAGTCTACGCCTCAACCGCTAATGTTAAAGAAGCTGAAGTTGAATGGTTCTATAAAGACCTACAAGAATTCTAGTACTAACACCAAAATAAGACATAGAGGATTCTAATACAAAGGTGTGAAGTCAAGAAACACCTAGAGTAACAGGCAAGTTTGGCCTTAGAGTACAAAGTAAAGCAGACCAAAGGCTAACAGAGTTTTGCCAAGAGAACACACTGGTCATAGCAAATATGCTGTGTCAACAACACGAGAGATGACTCAATACATGGGCATCTCAAGATGGTCAACACCAAATCAGGTTGATTATATTCTTTGTGGCCAAAGATGAAGAAGTTCTATAGAGTCACCAAAAATGGTACCTGGAGCTGACTTGAGTCTCGGTCCATGAGCTCTTTATTGCAAAATGCAGGCTTAAATTGAAGAAAGTAGGGATAACCATTAGGCAATTCTGGTATGACCTAAATTCGGTTTCTTATTATTATACTATGGTGGTGATGAATAGATTCAAGAGATTAGATTTGGTAGACAGAGTGCCAGATGAACTATGGATGGAGGTTTGTAGCACTGGACATGAGGTGGTGACCAAAACCATATCCAAGAAAAAGAAAAACAAGAAGGCAAAGTCATTGTCTGAGGAGGCCTTACAAATAGCTGAGAAAAGAAGAGAAGTAAAAGGCAAAGCAGAAAGGGAAAGTTATATCCAACTGAACGCAGCATTCCAAGGAACAGCAAGGAAAGATAAGAAAGCCGTCTTAAGGTAACAATACAAAGAAATAGAGGAAAACTACAGAATGGGAAAGACTAGAAGTCACTTTAAGAAAATTGGAGATACCAAGGGAACATTTCATACAAATATGGGCATAATAAAGGACAGAAAGAGTCTGGTCCTAACAGAAAAACAAGAGATTAAGAAGAGGTGGCAGTAATACACAGAAGAACTGTTCAAAAAAGGTCTTAATGACCAGGATAATTACTAAGGTGTCGTCACTCACCCAGGGCCAGGAATCCTCGAGTGTGAAGTCAAGTGGGGCTTAGGAAAGATTACTATGAACAAAGTCAAATCCACAAAGATGATGCTCTTAAAGTGCTGCACTCAATATGTCAATAAATTTGGAAAACTCAACAGTGGCCACACGACTGGAAAAACTTATTTTTCATTCCAATTGCAAAGAAAGGCAATGTCAAAGTATGTTCAAACTACCATACAGTTCAGTTCAGTTCAGTTCAGTCACTTAGTCGTGCCCAACTCTTTGTGACCCGATGAAATGCAGCACGCCAGGCCTCCCTGTCCATCACCAACTCCCGGAGTTCACTCAAACTCACGACCATCGAGTCGGGGATGCCATCGAGCCATCTCATCCTCTGTCGTCCCCTTCTCCTCCTGCCCCCAATCCCTCCCAGCATCAGAGTCTTTTCCAATGAGTCAACGCTTCTCATGAGGTGGCCAAAGTCCTGGAATTTCAGCTTTAGCATCATCCCTTCCAAAGAACACCCAGGACTGATATCCTTTAGAATGGACTGGTTGGATCTCCTTGCAGTCCAAGGGACTCTCAAGAGTCTTCTAAACTACCATCAGTTCAGTTCAGTCGCTCAGTCGTGTCCAACTCTGCGACCCCACGAATTGCAGCACACCAGGCCTTCATGTCCATCACCAACTCCTGGACTTCACTCAGACTCACGTCCATCGAGTCAGTGATGCCATCCAGCCATCTCATCCTCTGTAGTCCCCTTCTCCTCCTGCCCCCAATCCCTCCCAGCATCAAAGTCTTTTCCAATGAGTCAACTCTTCACATGAGGTGGCCAAAGTATTGGAGTTTCAGCGTTAGCATCATTCCTTCCAAAGAAATCCCAGGGCTGATCTCCTTCAGAATGGACTGGTTGGATCTCCTTGCAGTCCAAGGGACTCTCAAGAGTCTTCTCCAACACCACAGTTCAAAAGCATCAATTCTTCGGCACTCAGCTCTCTTCACAGTCCAACTCTCACATCCATAAATGACACCTGGAAAAACCATAGCCTTGACTAGATGGACCTTTGTTGGCAAAATAATGTCTCTGCTTTTGAATATGCTATCTAGGTTGGTCATAACTTTTCTTCCAAGGAGTATGCATGTTTCAATTTCATGGCTGCAGTCACCATCTGCAGTGATTTTGGAGCCCCCCAAAATAAAGTCTGACACTGTTTCCACTGTTTCCCCATCTATTTCCCATGATGTGATGGGACCAGATTCCATGATCTTTGTTTTCTGAACAGTTGTGCTAATTTCACATGGTAGTAAGCTAATGTTCAACATCCTTCAAGCTAGGCTTCAGCAGTACATGAACCAAAAACTTCCAGATGTACTAGCTGGATTTATAAAAGGCAGAAGAATCACAGATCAAATTGCCAACATCATTGCTTCATAGAAAAAGCAATGGAATAAAAAAAAATCTACTTCTGCTTCATTGAAGATGCTAAATCCTTTTTCTGTGTGGATCACAACCATACATGGAAAATTCTTGAATAGATGGGAATATCAGACCACCTCACCTACCTCCTGAGAAATCTGTATGCACGACAAGAAGCAACACTTAAAACCACACATGGAACAATGGACTGCTTCAAAATTGGAAAAGGAATATGCAAAGGCTACAAATTTTCACCATGCTTATTCAACTTAAATGCAGAGTACATTAGGCGAAATACTGGGCTGAATGAATCACAACATGGAATCAAGATTGCATGGAGAAATATCAACTACCTCAGTAAGCAGATGATATCACTCTAATGGCAGAAAATGAAGAGGAACTAAGGAGCTTCTTAGTTCAAGGAGCTTCTTAGTTCACATCAAAGGAGCCATGGCTGCGCAGGCGCAGGAGGGCCTAGAGGAGCTATCCCACATTGAAGGTCAGGAAGGGCAGCGGTGAGGAGATACCCCTCGTCCAAGGTAAGGAGCAATGGCTGTGCTTTGCTGGAGCAGCCGTGAAGATATACCCCATGCCGAAGGTAAGAGAAACCCAGGTAAGATGGTAGGTGTTGCAAGAGGGCATCAGAGGGCAAACACACTGAAACCATAATCACAGAAAACTAGTCAGTCTAATCACACTAGGACAACAGCCTTGTCTAACTCAATGAAACTAAGCCATGCCCGTGGGGCAACCCAAGATGGGCAGGTCATGATGGAGAGATCTGACAGAATGTGATCCACTGAAGAAGGGAATGGCAAACCACTTCAGTATTCTCGCCTTGAAAACCCCATGAACAGTATGAAAAGGCAAAATGATAGGATACTGAAAGAGAAACTCCTCAGGTCAGTAGGTGCCCAATATGCTACTGTAGATCAGTGGAGAAATAACTCCAGAAAGAATGAAGGGACGGAGCCAAAGAAAAAGAATACCCAGTTGTGGATGTGACTGGTGATAGAAGCAAGGTCTGAGGCTGTAAAGAGCAATATTGCATAGGAACCTGGAATGTCAGGTCCATGAATCAAGGCAAATTGGAAGTAGTCAAACAAGAGATGGCAAGAGTGAATGTCGATGTTCTAGGAATCAGTGAACTGAAATGGACTGGAATGGGTGAATTTAACTCAGGCAACCATTATATCTACTACTGTGGGCAGGAATCCCTCAGAAGAAATGGAGTGGCCATCATGGTCAACAAAAGAGTCCAAAATGCAGTACTTGGATGCAATCTCAAAAATGACAGAATGATCTCTGTTCATTTCCAAGGCAAACCATTCAATATCACAGTAATCCAAGTCTATGCCCCAACCAGTAAAACTGAAGAAGCTGAAGTTGAACGGTTCTATGAAGACCTACAAGACCTTTTAGAACTAACACCCAAAAAAGATGTCCTTTTCATTCTAGGGGACTGGAATGCAAAAGTAGGAAATCAAGAAACACCTGGAGTAACAGGCAAATTTGGCCTTGGAATACGGAATGAAGCAGGGCAAAGACTAACAGAGTTTTGCCAAGAAAATGCACTGGTTATAACAAACAGCCTCTTCCAACAACACAAGAGAAGACTCTATATATGGACATCACCAGATGGTCAATACCGAAATAGATTGATTATATTCTTTGCAGCCAAAGATAGAGAAACTCTATACAATCAGCAAAAACAAGACCAGGAGCTGACTGTGGCTCAGACCATGAACTCCTTATTGCCAAATTCAGACTTAAATTGAAGAAAGTAGGGAAAACCACTAGACCATTCAGGTATGACCTAAATCAAATCCCTTATGATTATACAGTAGAATGGGGAGAAATAGATTTAAGGGCCTAGATCTAATATAGTGTGCCTGATGAACTATGGAATGAGGTTCATGACATTGTACAGGAGACAGGGATTAAGACCACCCCCATGGAAAAGAAATGTAAAAAAGCAAAATGGCTGTCTGGGGAAGCCTTACAAATAGCTGTGAAAAAAAGAGAAGCAAAAAGCAAAGGAGAAAAGGAAAGATATAAACATCTGAATGCAAAGTTCCAAAGAATAGCAAGAAGAGATAAGAAAGCCTTTTTCAGCAATCAATGCAAAGAAATAGAGGAAAACAACAGAATGGGAAAGACTAGTGATCCCTTCAAGAAAATCAGAGATACCAAAGGAACATTTCATGCAAAGATGGGCTTGATAAAGGGCAGAAATGGTATGGACCTAACAGAAGCAGAAGATATCAAGAAGAAGTGGCAAGAATACACAGAACTGTACAAAAAAGAACTTCACGACCCAGATAATCACGATGGTGTGATCACTGACCGAGAGCCAGACATCCTGGAATGTGAAGTCAAGTGGGCCTTAGAAAGCATCACTACGAACAAAGCTAGTGGAGGGGATGGAATTTCAGTTGAGCTATTTCAAATCCTGAAAGATGATGCTGTGGAAGTGCTGCACTCAATATGCCAGCAAATTTGGGAAACTCAGCAGTGGCCACAGGACTATAAAAGGTCAGTTTTTATTCGAATCCCAAAGAAAGGCAATGCCAAAGAATGCTCAAACTACCACACAATTGCACTCATTTCACACGCTAGTAAAGTAATGCTCAAAATTCTCCAAGCCAGGCTTCAGCAATACGTGAACCATGAACTTCCTGATGTTCAAGCTGGTTTTAGAAAAGGCAGAGGAACCAGAGATCAAATTGCCAACATCTGCTGGATCATGGAAAAAGCAAGAGAGTTCCAGAAAAACATCTATTTCTGCTTTCTTGACTATGCCAAATCCTTTGACTGTGTGGATCACAATAAACTGTGGGAAATTCTGACAGAGATGGGAATACTAGACCACCTGACCTTCCTCTTGAGAAATGTGTATGCAGGTCAGGAAGCAACAGTTCGAACTGGACATGGAACAACAGACTGGTTCCAAATAGGAAAAGGAGTACGTCAAGGCTGTATATTGTCACCCTGTTTATTTAACTTATATGCAGAGGACATCATGAGAAACGTTGGACTGGAAGAAACACAAGCTGGAATCAAGATTGCCGGGAGAAATATCAATAACCTCAGATATGCAGATGACACCACCCTTATGGCAGAAAGTGAAGAGGAACTCAAAAGCCTCTTGATGAAAGTGAAAGTGGAGAGTGAAAAAGTTGGCTTAAAGCTCAACAATCAGAAAACGAAGGTCATGGCATCTGGTCCCATCACTTCATGGGAAATAGATGGGGAAACGGTGGAAACAGTGTCAGACTTTATTTTTCTGGGCTCCAAAATCACTGCAGATGATGACTGCAGCCTTGAAATTAAAAGACGCTTACTCCTTGGAAGGAAAGTTATGACCAACCTAGATAGCATATTCAAAAGCAGAGACATTATTTTGCCAACAAAGGTCCGTCTAGTCAAGGCTGTGGTTTTTCCTGTGGTCATGTATGGATGTGAGAGTTGGATTGTGAAGAAGGCTGAGTGCCGAAGAATTGATGCTTTTGAACTGTGGTGTTGGAGAAGACTCTTGAGGGTCTCTTGGACTGCAAGGAGATCCAACCAGTCCATTCTGAAGGAGATCAGCCCTGGGATTTCTTTGGAAGGAATTATGCTAACGCTGAAACTCCAGTACTTTGGCCACCTCATGGGAAGAGTTGACTCATTGGAAAAGACCCTGATGCTGGGAGGGATTGGGGGCAAGAGGAGAGGGGACGACAGAGGATGAGATGGCTGGATGGCATCACTGACTCGATGGACGTGAGTCTGAGTGAATTCCGGGAGTTGTTGTTGGACAGGGAGGCCTGGCGTGCTGCAATTCATGGGGTCACAAAGAGTCAGACATGACTGAGTGACTGAAATGATCTGATCTGAAGGAGCTTCTTGATGAGGGTGAAAGAGGAGAGTGTAAAAGCTGGCTTAAAACTCAACATTCAAAAATCTAAGATTGTGGCATCCAGTCCCACCACTTCATGGCGAATAGATGGGGAAAAAAGTGGAAGCAATGACAGATTTTACTTTTTTTAGCTCCAAATTCACTGTGAATGATGACTGCAGCCCTGGTGTTTTGCAATCCATGCTATTACAAACAGTCGGACACAACTGGGTAACTGAACAACAACGACATAGCTTGCACATAATAGCAAAAGACCACTGTGTTTGAGAAATAATACCTTCTTTTTTTTTTTTTTTTTTCTCCATACACACTCTGGAGTTGCACTGTATGTAACTACCAGGTTGATATATGTTTTACTCATATCTGCTTATACATTCCAGCATTAAGTGCCTCTTATTGTCAATGACTCTCTCTGAAGGTAATAAAAATATAAAATGCATTTATCAAATAATCACCTAAGTATGCTATTAAAACTGAATGAGATCATCTCTCACTTAGGAAGACAGAGGCTGCACATTCGTTCTATGCACTGAGGCAACTTGGAAGCTAACATTTCATAGAATGGCCACTATTATATTATCAGAGGAACTTTTAAGTGGGTTAGATATTTTTAAAAACTTACCATGGGAGTGGATGACTTAGATGGTTTATCTCCTGGCTTTTATAGGAAGTGTATGATATTATATTTGGATAACTGAAAATGAAATGAAGTTGACAAGATGAATATAACAAAGGCAAACAAAATCTCAGGAGTCATTTAAGAGATACAGGCTATCACAGCAAAGAAAGAAGTGAGCCTTTCTAACCAGATTTGAAAGGTATTCTTTCATATTACTATAGTTATGAATCTTTCTATCTCATGAGGAGGACATGAAAGTTGAAATCTTTTTTTTTTTCCCAGTTGAGAGTTTTAAAAAATATTACAGAAAAAGGAGGAAATTGAATCTTACACAACTACTATTGTTTTAATTGTGTGTAAATACTTTCATCTACTAAAGGAAGTTAGACTAAAGCTTTCATTGGCTTGAACTCAATTCCTTGGTTAATTTGAATACATATTTTACAATGGGTTTTCACTTGTATTATTTTGACCCTCTTAACAGTTAGGTAGGTGAAGTACTAATTAACTAAACAAATGAAGAAATCAAGACAGTATATGATTCATGGCAAAGCATGACTTGCTAGAGATAGCACTAAAGTGCTTCCATGTGGGAAGAGGAGGAATGTGAGTTTATTACAAATCCTCATTAAAAAAAAAAAAATAGTCTCCTAAATGTTCTACAGATGTGTCATGCCATAATCTGGATGGAGTTCAGCACCATCATTCCATAACTAATAAAAAATGTTTTCCTTAAATTAGAATATTTTATTCAATTAACAAACCTTTATGGATCAACTCCTGTTTACAAGGTCATATTATAAATCTTGTATTAATAAAGATGAACAAAATATAATCAATCTGCCAAGAAGTTAAAATAACAATCTGAATTTACATTATTTATACATATGTTATTTGATTTTGTCTTTCCAACAGCACATCATGCTCATTGGAAAAATAGGAGAACAAAGATTCAGAGAAGATAAGTGATCCATTCTCTTTTACCTGTTAAATGCAGAATCAAAAATCTCAACTTGAGCCTCTACCTTTCTTTTAACTAAATATACTTTCTACTACGTAATTCATCTTGGTAGGCTATTGATGTTACAGGTATTTATAGAATATTTATAGAATAAGCTGTCATTTCATTGCTATAAGTCAATGCCATTCCTTATATAAGTGAAAGTGAAAGGCGCTCAATCATGTCCGAGTCTTTGAGACCCCATGGACTATACGGTCCATGGAATTCTCCAGGCCAGAATACTGAAGTGGGTAGCCTTTCCTTTCTCCAGGGGATATTCCCAACCCAGGGATCAAACTCAGGTCTCCCGCATTGCAGGCAGATTCTTTACCAGCTGAGCCAGAAGGGAAGACCAAGTAAAGTATACTGGAGTGGGATACTGGAGTGGGTAGCCTATCCCTTCTCTAGTGGATCTTCCTGACCCAGGAATTGAACAAGGGTCTCCTGCATTGCAGGAGGATTCTTTACCAACTGAGCTATGAGGCTATACCATATCTTGGGGATGAGCCAGATCATCCTTACATTTCTCATCTCTTATTGTCTCTGCTTCAGTTGAGCTTAAATCCTATCCAAAAAGTGAAATGTTAACCTGTGACTTTTCTAACATTATATAAGTGAAGACACTGAAAACGGACTTAAAACACTCTCTTTTCCACTAATATTATATAAGAAAAATTTCTTGTTCCTAAGAACTTTTACATTTTATATAAAGGAATCTTTTTAAAATGAGTGTATATTTTTTTTCTAAAAAACAAAAACAAAAAACTATTATCTGGAGAGCTCCAGTATTAGAGACAAACATGTAGAAGTCCAAATTTTTGCCATTAATTGTCCAATCTAATAAAACCCTAGAATTTTAATATGCATCCTATTTTTAAATGCTACAAAAATTTGTCTTGAGACAAACAAATATATAACCTTCTCAACATTATTTATAATAAATAAATAATAGTAAAACAATTTAAATATATATGGGAGAGAACAAGATGGCAGAGGAGTAGGTGGATGTGGAGTACATCTTTCTCCATGGATACATCATGAATACACCTTCAGACACAGAAGTGCATGCAGAACACCAGCTGCGAGTAGACAGGAGGACCTGGACAGTGGAAAAGATTGTATCAGTTCAATTCAGTTCAGTCACTCAGTCGTGTCCGACTCTTTGCCACCCCTGAATTGCAGCACGCCAGGCCTCCCTGTCCATCACCAACTCCCGGAGTTCACTGAGACTCACAGCCATTGAGTCAGCAATGCCATCCAGCCATCTCATCCTCTGTAGTCCCCTTCTTCTCCTGCCTCCAATCTGAAAGGTTGTTGTTGAATCACAAGAAGACACCGGGATTCTTGGCCCCCGGAGGAGAAGAATTCAATCCGGGGCCAGAGACGAGGCTTGATCGCTCAGAGCTTTTGTGTAATAAAGTTTTATTAAAGTATAAAGGAGATAGAGAAAGCTTCTGACATAGGCATAAGAAGGGGGCAGAAAGAGTACCCGCTTGCTAGTGTTAACAATGAGGTTATATAATCCAAAGAATGTCTGGAGGTTGTAAAGACCTCATCAGACCTACTCCCATAATTTACATTTTAAGATAACACTGTCCTCAGGCAAGATACATCCTTGTAAAGACCAGGTCTACTCCCATAATTTACATTTTAAGATAACAGAAGGTTTAATCCAAAGACTGTCCTCAGGCAGGATACATTATTGTTATATAATCCTAAGGAATGTAGAGAAGGAAAAAAAGTTTGTTCTTTCTTCCTCCTTGAGATTTCCAGACCCCTCTCTCCTTGGGGACCCCTATACTCCTTATCAATCTGCCTAGGAAATGACTCTCTCAAATCCCTCCCAGCATCAGAGTCTTTTCCAATGAGACAGCTCTTTGCATGAGGTGGCCAAAGTACTGGAGTTTCAGCGTTAGCATCATTCCTTCCAAAGAAATCCCAGGGCTGATCTCCTTCAGAATGGACTGGTTGGATCTCCTTGCAGTCCAAGGCACTCTCAAGAGTCTTCTCCAACACCACAGTTCAAAAGCATCAATTCTTTGGCGCTCAGCCATCTTCACAATCCAACTCTCACATCCATATATGACCACTGGAAAAACCATAGCCTTGACTAGACAGACCTGAGTTGGCAAAGTAATGTCTCTGCTTTTGAATATGCTATCTAGGTTGGTCATAACTTTTCTTCCAAGGAGTAAGCGTCTTTTAATTTCAAGGCTGCAGTCATCATCTGCAGTGATTTTGGAGCCCCCCAAAATAAAGTCTGACACTGTTTCCACTGTTTCCCCATCTATTTGCCATGAAGTGATGGGACCAGATGCCATGATCTTCGTTTTCTGAATGTTGAGCTTTAAGCCAACTTTTTCACTCTCCACTTTCACTTTCATCAAGAGGCTTTTGAGTTCCTCTTCACTTTCTGCCATAAGGGTGGTGTCATCTGCATATCTGAGGTTATTGATATTTCTCCTGGCAACCTTGATTCCAGCTTGTGCTTCTTCCAGCCCAGCGTTTCTCATGATGTACTCTGCATATAAGTTAAATAAGCAGGGTGACAATATACAGTCTTGATGTACTCCTTTTCCTATTTGGAACCAGTCTGTTGTTCTATGTCCAGTTCTAACTGTTGCTTCCTGACCTGCATACAAATTTCTCAAAAGGCAGGTCAGGTGGTCTGGTATTCCCATCTCTTTCAGAATTTTCCACAATTTATTGTGATCCACACAGTGAAAGGCTTTTGCATAGTCAATAAAGCAGAAATAGATGTTTTTCTGGAACTCTCTTGCTTTTTCAAAAAAAAAACCACAAAGATTGTATAGAACCATGCAAAACTCAGTAGCATAAAGGAACTAGGCAGAAAAACAGGAGTGTTAGTAGGAGTTGACCTGCCCTCGGTGGGTGGGGGAACAGAAGCAGGGGGTCTGATCCCCACAGGGGGCAATTGTCTGAGTCAGAGGAGAAATATTTAAGGCTGGGAATGAAACAGCTGCTCTGTGGTAGCTTAAATGTAATGAAAATCAGACAGTCCTTTCTGGAGCCATACATATGCTGGGCAGTAATGTGAGTCTCCTTGAAGGGGCAGCAGCTGGGAGCTGCAGTTTTATTGTGGAGCAATCTGAGGGCGAGGGCTACTGTTGACTGTGGAGAGAGGGATCAAGGTGATGTGAGAGAGGAGATGATGGTGGGAAATGCCAGGCAGGTGGAAGAAAGCCAGGCAGCCATGGAAACAAGGCGATACTGCTGAGTCACGCATAGGGGGTGGAGCCATGACCATAGCCTCTCTCTCCACATGCCAGCATTGGCAGCTGAACAATAGAGAGGCTGGCCCATCAAACACCCGATGGGCCGAACTACAGAGTAGGACCCCACCCAGGGTGCCCCTTAAGTGCCTGATGTGCCAATCTACAGACTAGGACCCCAGTCAGGGGGGCCCCTCTATGTGCCTGACATGCTGAACAACAGAGAAGGACCCAGGCAAGGGATCCCTCTAAGTGCCTGAACAGGCAGAGCTATGGAGAAAGACTGGCCAAAGAGACCTGATTGCCAGCTACAAGAGGCTCCAAAAAAGACTCTGATAGGGCCATAAATCCTGCCATGGAGGTAGTCTGTGTCCCTGAACACTTGTCGCAGCCAGGGTCCCCACAAGCCAAGCAGCTGCACCACCCCCACGCTCAACTCTCACTGGGGCAGAGCTGCCACAAGCAAAAAAAAAAAAAGTCTTAGGTCCTGCTTTGTGACCCTGTAGACTGTGGTCTGCCAGGCTTCTCTGTCAGAGATGGGGTTCTCTAGGAAAGAATACTGGAGTGTATTGGCCAATACTGGTTGCCATTCCCTTCTGGGGCACTATATTTCCTACTACCCTAGTTACCAAACCCCCTGAATACCTGGAGCTGCCAGAACCCCTTCGACTAAAGCAGCTACACCATTTCCACACCTGTCCCTCACAGGGGCAAACCCAAGCCCTACTGGGCAGCCTCAGGAGCCAAACCCCAGTTGCTGACCCACATGTAGAGGTGGTAATAAAACCACAATTGAAACCCAGGGGCAGTGTGGCTAAGGGAGAAGACCCAAAACCTTCCCACCAGCTGTACAAGCTGAAGATTAAATCCACACGATCAACTAAGCAGACTGTGTCTATGGAATATATAAAAGGCCACTGAGAGCTCCCACAAAAGAAAACACACTAGCTCCGATAGCTATGGGAATTGGAGGCAAGAACACACAGGAGTAGGACCAGATTAGAATCTGAACAACCTCCACAGCAGGGCCAGAGATCAGTACATTGTTGGAGGGCATCCTAGGGAGGTAAGGTGGACTGTGATTCCCAGCGCAGGAAAGGACTCTGACAGCAGTGACTGAAGAAAAACATTTATTATTCTTATTTTTTTTACTTGTTTTGTAGATTCTTTTGGATTTATTTTTCTTTTTTATTCCCCCTTTATTCCCCCTCTGTTGTAGTTGTTGATTTTATTGGCACTAAGAAATCCAAATAAGCTTTTGAGCTTTTTGTTTGTTTGTTCCTTTTTTCTCAGTCACATTTTTTTATTGTTGTCATAAACCTCTGCCTCTAAGTTGGGCTTTTGCAGTTCTGTGAAGTTTTCCTCTCTTTTCTTTTCTCTTTTTTTAATTTTAATTTTTAATTTTTAAACCTATTAGTATTTTTTCCACATCTATTCCTTTGTTTGCTTTTCCTACTGTTCTTTTCCCCTTTCAGCTAATATTTAATGTATATAAATCTTCTTTATCTTCCTCTATTTAATTTTGTATATCTATTCTTTCTTTCTTTTCTTTCTCTCCTTTCCTCTCAATGTATTTGTTAGTTTTATTTTCACTGTTATATTCCCCAATTGGCACCTTGCTTTAGTTTTGTTTTCCAGTTTGTGCTTTTTAATTAGTTTTGTTCTGGTTAGATATACTTTTTGGTTTCCTTTGTTCGCCAGGTCAATCTATTGTATTTAATTTTTGTTGGACTCTACTGATTTTGCTTATGGGTGTAAATGTATATGTGTATATTCAGTCAAACTTTCTATTGCTATAAACCTCTGCCTCTACATTGGGCTTTTGCAGTTCTGTGACCTTGCCCCCCGCTTTTCTTTCTTCTTCTGTTTTTTCTCTTTTCTCTTTTTTTATAATTTTAACTTTTAATTTTCTTAAACCTATTACCTTTTTCTACATCTATACCTTTGTTTGCCTTTCTGACTGTTCTATTCCCCTTGCAGTTAATATTTAATGTATATAAATCTTCATCTACCTCAATTTAACTTTGCATATCTATTCTTTCTTTTTTTCTTTCTTTCCTTTCCTCTCAACATATTTGTTAGTTTTATTGTCTTTGCTTTATTCCCCACTTGGAACTTTGCTTTAGTTTTGTTTTCCAGTTTGTGCTTAAGTTACTCTTGTTCTTAACTGGTAAATACAATTTTAGATTTCCTTTGATTGCCAGATCAATCTACTGTACTTTATTTTTGTTGGATTGTTTTCACTTTGCTCACAGGTGTATATGTATATGTATATATTCCATTATTTTAATTATCATTTGCCTGATTTTGTAACAGCCATTTGTCTGGGTTTCATCTTTGGTTTCTCATTTTTGGATATTTGTTTTACTCTCCTTAAGGCCATAACAAACCATTTGTGGAATCTTCATTCCTCACCAGAGATCAAACCCTCAGCCTTTGGAGTGGGAACACTCACTCCAAGACCCTAGAATACCAGAGAACTAACCCTGGAGGTATCAAATATTGAGAACTCACACAAAGGGAACCACTTGAATACAAGACCCTGCATTACCCAACCACCAGTAGCACCTATGCAGGATGCCTCATTTGAACAACAAACAAAACAAAAATACAAACCCAATCATCAGCAGACAGGAGTACAATCTCACTCAGCCTTGTCTATCAGAAAAACAAACAAACAAACAAAAACTCAGCACAAATCTCACTCTATATGAAGCTCACACAAGCCACTGGACCAATCTTAGAAGGAAATAAACCAAAGAAAGAAAGAATTCAGTCTTTTTCAAGGAAAGACTTCAACTTTCCTTGAAGCTAGGGAAATGGAGACCTCAAACACAATGACTTAAAAAAAAAGAAAAGGCAGAGAAATACTGCACAAATGAAGGAACAAACTAGAAATACAGAAGTCCAAATAAATGAAGAAGAAATAGGAAAAATACCTGAAAAAGAACTCAGAATAATGATAGTAAAGATGATCAAAAATCTTGAAAACAAAATGTAGAAAATGCAACAATCAATTAACAAAGACCTAGAAGAATTAAAGAATAAGCACAGAGACAAACAACACAATTACTGAAATTAAAAATACTCTAGAAGGAATGCAGAGACATTACTTTGCCAACAAAGGTCCATCTAGTCAAGGCTATGGCTTTTCCTGTGGTCATGTATGGATGTGAGAGTTGGACTGTGAAGAATGCTGAGCACCAAAGACTTGATACTTTTGAACTGGGGTGTTGGAGAAGACTCTTGAGAGTCCCTTGGACTGCAAGGAGATCCAACCAGTCCATTCTAAAGTAGATCAGCCTTGGGATTTCTTTGGAAGGAAGGATGCTAAAGCTGAAACTCCAGTACTTTGGCCACCTCATGCGAAGAGTTGACTCATTGGAAAAGACTCTGATGCTGGGAGGGATTGGGGGCAGGAGGAGAAGGGGACGACAGAGGATGAGATGGCTGGATGGCATCACTAACTCGATGGACGTGAGTCTGAGTGAACTCCAGGAGTTGGTGATGAACAGGGAGGCCTGGCATGCTGCAATTCATGGAGTCGCAGTCAAACACGACTGAGCGACTGAACTGAACTGAACTGAGAAAGAATAAACAGCAGAATATCTGAAGTTGAAGAACGAATCAGTGACCTAGAAGGTAAAATGATGGAAATAACTTCTGAAGAACAGAATAAAGTGAAAAGAATGAAAAGAGCTGAGGACAGTCTCAGAGACCTCTAGGAGCATAGCAAATGCACCAACATTCGAATTATAGGGGCCCCAGAAGAAAAAGAGAAAAAGAAAGGGTATGATAAAGTTTTTGAAGAGATTATAGTTGAAAATGTCCCCAAGATGGAAAAGGAAATAGCCAATCAAGTCCAAGAGACACAAAGAGTCCTATACAGGATAAAACCAAGGAGAAACACACCAAGACACATCTAATCAAACTAAAAAAACACTAACCACAAAGAAAGACTATTAAAAGCAGCAAGGGAGAAGCAACAAGTAATGTACAAGGGAAACCTCATATGCTTAACAGCTGATCTTTCAGCAGAAACTTTGCAGGCCAGAAGGGAATGGGAGGATATATTTAAAGTACTGAAAGGGAAAAATCTTCAGCCAAGATTACTGTACCCAGCAAGGATCTCATTCGAAATTGATGGAGAAACTAAAAGACTTTCAGACAAGCAGAAATTAAGATAATTCTGTACCACCACACCAGCTTTACAACAAATGTTAAACAGTCTTATACAGTAAATAAATACAACAGAAGAAAAAATATCTACATAATCAACCCCAAACAATTAGAAAATGGCAATAGGAACATATATAGCAATAATTATTTTAAATGTAAATGAATTAAATGCTCCAACCAAAAGACACAGACTGGCTGAATGGATACAAAAACGAGACCCATATATATGCTGCCTACAATAAATCCCTTTCAGATCTCAAGACATATAGACTACAATAAATCCCTTTCAGACCTCAAGACATATAGATTGAAAGTGAGAAGATGGAAAAATATATTCCATGCAAATGGGAAGCAAAAGAAAGCTGGAGTAGCAGTTCTCATATCAGAAAAAAAAAAAAGACCTAAAAATAAAAATGATTACAAGAGATAAGGAAGGACACTACATAATGATCAAGGGATCAATCCAAGAGGAAGACAAAACAATTGTAAATATCTATGCACCCAACATAGGAGCACCTCAATAGATAAGACAAACATTAACAGACATAAAAGGAGAAATTGGCAGTAACACAATAATAGTAGGAGACTTTAACACCCCACTCACACCAATGGACAGATCATCAAAACAAAATTAATAAGGAAACACATCTTAAATTATATATTAGATGAAATTGTTCTCATTATTATCTTCAGGATATCCCATCCATATTCAGAAGAATACACCTCAAGTGCACATGGAACAGTCTCCAGGATGGACCACATCTTGGGTCACAAATCAAACCTCAGTAAATTTAAGAAAATTGAAATCAAGCATCCACTCTAATCACAGCACTATGAGACTAGATATCAACTATAAGAGTAAAACTGTAAGAAACTGAAACACTTGGAGATTAAACACCATGTTTCTAAATAACCAACAGGTTACTGAAAAAATCAAAATGGAAATCAAAAAAATTCTAGAAACAAATGACAATGAAAACACAACTCAAAACCTGTGGGAAGCAGCAAAAGCAGTCCTAAGAGGGAAGTTTATATCAATAGAATCCTAACTCAAGAAACAAGGAAAACATCAAATAGACAACCTAACTTTACAACTAAAGCACCCGGAAAAAGAAGAAGAAGAACAACAACAAAAAAACCTAAAATTAGTAGAAGGAAAGAAATCATAAAGATCTGAGCAGAAATATATGAAAAAGAAATGAAACAAACAATAGTAAAGATTTATAAAACTAAAAACTGATTCTTTGAGAAGATAAGCAAAATAAACAAACTCTCAGCCAGACTCAAGAAAAAAAGAGAGAAGAATCAAATCAACAAAATTAGAAATGAAAAAGGAGAGGTTACAACAAACAATGCAGAGGATTATAAAAGACTATTATGAACAACTATATGGCAATAAAATGGAAAATCTGGAAGAAAGGGACAGATTCTTAGAAACGTTCAATCTTCTAAGACTGAACCAGAAAGAAATAGAAATTATGAACAACCCAATTACAACCACTGAAATTGAAGCTGTGATCAAAAATCTCCCGAAAAACAAAGCCCAGGACCATATGGCTTGAGAGGAGAATTCTGTCAAACATTTAGAGAAGACTAATGCCTATCCTTCATGGGAAATAGATGTGGAAACAGTGTCAGACTTTATTTTGGGGGGCTCCAAAATCATTGCAGATGGTGATTGCAAGCCATGAAATTAAAAGACGCTTACTCCTTGGAAGGAAAGTTATGACCAACCTAGAGAGCATATTCAAAAGCAGAGACATTACTTTGCCAACAAAGGTCCGTCTAGTCAAGGCTATGGTTTTTCCAGTGGTCATGTATGGACGTGAGAGTTGGACTGTGAAGAAAGCTGAGCACCAAAGAATTGATGCTTTTGAACTGTGGTGTTGGAGAAGACTCTTGAGAGTCCCTTGGACTGCAAGGAGATCCAACCAGTCCATTCTGAAGGAAATCAGTCCTGGGTGTTCTTTGGAAGGAATGATGCTAAAGCTGAAACTCCAGTACTTTGGCCACCTCATGCGAAGAGTTGACTCATTGGAAAAGACTCTGATGCTGGGAGGGATTGGGGGCAGGAGGAGAAAGGGATGACAGAGGATGAGATGGCTGGGTGGCATTCCCGAATCGATGGACATGAGTCTCAGTGAACTCCAGGAGTTGGTGATGGACAGGGAGGCCTGGCGTGCTGCAATTCATGCGGTGGCAAAGAGACAGACATGACTGGGCTACTGAACTGAACTGAACTGAATGGAACTAATGTCATTATAAAATGCATTACAATGGTAACTACCCAAACAGAGATACAAACCTTTGAAAATACTAAAATAAATTTTAAACCAACATGCAAGGGAAATCACACAGAGAAATAAACACAGTAAACAATAGAAATATTTTAAAAAGTGGTAAAGGATCCAACTTCAAGGCAAGAGATGCAAGAGACATGTGTTCCATCTATGGGTGGGGAATATTCCCTGGAGGAGGAAATGGCTGGCAACCCACTCCAGTATTTTTGCCTGAAAAATCCCATGGATGGAGGAGCCTGGCAGGCTACAGTCCATAGATTTGCAGAATCAGACACAAATAAAGATGAGCATGATGAATAAAAACTAAATATAAAATATATATGTGCTTAATTCACATATTAAAAACCTATAAATATTAAATTAGAGAGTGAAAATTTTATGAGATATATATGTGTGTATATATGTATATCTATATATAGAGATGTATATATACTATATATATATGCATATAGTCCCAGTATATTGTCTCATGAACTTTGTAAATTAATCATAGGAAAAAAATAAACTGTAGAACAGAGAAACCTGAAAGACACAACTTTAAACAAATGAATAAATTTCATATTACCAATAATCAGCTAAAAAATATAATGTGCCTTCTTACAAAAATAAGAGAAAAATAAGGAAATATATCATATTTATGGTATTTCAGCTAAAAATGTAGGTATCTAACCATGAGGAAGCTCTGAGCAAACCTAACTGAGGAATAGCAAAACATTGGCTGACAGTTTACAAATACATCTTTATCAAGAAAAAAAAACAAAAATTCAGGAAATGTTCCAGATGAAAGAAATTAAGAAAGCACAAAGAAACTAAGGAAACACACAATGTATGATCTTGCACAGGGATTTTTCAAATTTTCTTTTTCCTCCCGATTACTTTTCCTGTTTGCCATTCCCCTCCCTCATTAATGTCCTACTCCTTCTCTTTCTTTCCCTTTACCTCTTCCTTCTTCATCTTCTTTTATTAGAAAGATATTTTTAAGGCACAACTAGAATAAGATGTACAAATCGTTTACTAATATTTTATCAATGTTATAGTTCCTGGTTTTGATAATTGGACTAGTCAACACATAGTGGAAGGATAGTGTTTTCAACAAGTTTTTTGAGAAAATTGTACATTCAAGTGAAAAAGAATGAATAATGACCTTGACTTCTTATATTACACATAATTAACTCAATAAAATGACAGATTAAAAGATGCTTACTCCTTGGAAGAAAAATTATGACCAACCTAGATAGCATATTGAAAAGCAGAGACATTACTTTGCCAACAAAGGTCCATCTAGTCAAGGCCATGGTTTTTCCAGTGGTCATGGATGGACATGAGAGTTGGACTGTGAAGAAAGCTGAGTGCCGAAGAATTGATGCTTTTGAACTGTGGTGTTGGAGAAGACTCTTGAGTCCCTTGGACGGCAAGGAGATCCAACCAGTCCATTCTGAAGGAGATCAGCCCTGGGATTTCTTTGGAAGGAACGATGCTAAAGCTGAAACTCCAGTACTTTGGCCACCTCATGCGAAGAGTTGACTCATTGGAAAAGACTCTGATGCTGGGAGGGGTTGGGGGCAGGAGGAGAAGGGGATGACAGAGGATGAGATGGCTGGATGGCATCACTGACTTGATGGACGTGAGTCTGAGTGAACTCCGGGAGTTGGTGATGGACAGGGAGGCCTGGCGTGCTGTGATTCATGGGGTCGCAAAGAGTCGGACACGACTGAGAGACTGAACTGAACTGAACTGAATTTATAAATAAAGGTAGAAAACTCTTAGAAAACAAGTGAAAATCTTCATGATCTATGATAGGAAAAGAGTTCTCAGACATGACTAAAAAGGCATGATCCATTAACAAAAAGGTAATAATAGTTTGTACATTACATATGTGTGTGTGCTCAGTCACTTCATGTCTGCCTCTTTGCAATTCCATTGACTATAGCCCTTGAGGCTCCTGTGTCCATGGGATTCTCCAGGCAAGAATATTGGAGTAGGTTGCCATGCCCTCCTCCAGGGGATCTTCCTGATCTGGGGATCAAACCCAAGTCTCCTGCAGCTCCTGAATTGCAGGTGGATTCTTTACTGCTGAGCCACTGGGGAAGCCCAGATTGTACATCATCGACTTTTAAAACTATTGCTCTGCAAAGAACTCTATTAAGAGAATGAAAATACAATCCTAGACTGTAAGAAAATAACTTCAAATTTCATATGTTTCAAGACAAAGCCTTGTATCCAGAATATACAAATAATTCCCCTGAATTCAATAGTAAGATAGACCCTTCACCAAGAGGTTATGTGGAAGGCAAATACAGAAGTTTGATGCCATTAACCATCAGAGAACTGTGAGTAGAATTTATGGGTATAATTACACATCTATTTGAATGGCTAATTATGCAATATACTATTGAGGATATGGAGCAACTACATAGATATCATATTTTGCTTATGGGGGTTGTAAAATGCTACAGCCACTCTGGATAACAATATGGAAGTTTCACAGTTGATGATGATCCAGTAAGTGTGAACACCCATACCGTTGGGTGTTTGTCCTAGAGAAATTAAAAACTAGCTTCACAAAATAAATCTATACATGGGTGTGCATAGTAGTATAACTTGTATTAGTTTCAAACAATCCAAATGTCTTTCAATAGGTTAATGATTAAACATTAAAATATGAATATCATGAATGTCATTCAGCAATAAAAAGGAATGACTACTGATGTATGCAAAAACTTGAATATATCACAGGGGAACGTAGTGAGTGAAAAAAATAAAAGTCAATCTCAAAGGATGACATTTCATTTCTTTTTTCTTTTCTTTTTTTTAAGATTTTATTAATGAGAACAACTGTTGCAGGGGTTAAAATTAAAGGAAAGATATAACCTTCAAGGGGTAACACAAGGAAATTTCTATTTGATGCCAGAACAATTCTATAAGCCAAATGCGGCAATGGGTACTCAAATTTATAGATACAATAAGTTTTTATAAAATATGCAACAAATTGGAAAAGAAGAAGTAAAACTCTCACTATTTGCAGATGACATGATCCTCTACATAGAAAACCCTAAAGACTCCACCAGAAAATTACTAGAACTAATCAAAGATTATAGTAAAGTTGCAGGATATAAAATCAACACACAGAAATCCCTTGCATTCCTATACACTAATAATGAGAAAACAGAAAGAGAAATTAAGGAAACAATTCCATTCACCATTGCAACGAAAAGAATAAAATACTTAGGAATATATCTACCTAAAGAAACTAAAGACCTATATATAGAAAACTATAAAACACTGGTGAAAGAAATCAAAGAGGACACTAATAGATGGAGAAATATACCATGTTCATGGATTGGAAGAATCAATATAGTGAAAATGAGTATACTACCCAAAGCAATTTATAGATTCAATGCAATCCCTATCAAGCTACCAACAGTATTCTTCACAGAGCTAGAACAAATAATTTCACAATTTGTATGGAAATACAAAAAACCTCGAATAGCCAAAGCGATCTTGAGAAAGAAAAATGGAACTGGAGGAATCAACCTACCTGACTTCAGGCTCTACTACAAAGCCACAGTTATCAAGACAGTATGGTACTGGCACAAAGACAGAAATATAGATCAATGGAACAAAATAGAAAGCCCAGAGATAAATCCACGCACATATGGACACCTTATCTTTGACAAAGGAGGCAAGAATATACAGTGGATTAAAGACAATCTCTTTAACAAGTGGTGCTGGGAAATATGGTCAACCACTTGTAAAAGAATGAAACTAGAACACTTTCTAACACCATATACAAAAATAAACTCAAAATGGATTAAAGATCTCAAAGTAAGACCAGAAACTATAAAACTCCTAGAGGAGAACATAGGCAAAACACTCTCCGACATACATCACAGCAGGATCCTCTATGACCCACCTCCCAGAATATTGGAAATAAAAGCAAAAATAAACAAATGGGACCTAATTAAACTTAAAAGCTTCTGCACATCAAAGGAAACTATTAGCAAGGTGAAAAGACAGCCTTCAGAATGGGAGAAAATAATAGCAAATGAAGCAACCGACAAACAACTAATCTCAAAAATATACAAGCAACTCCTACAGCTCAACTCCAGAAAAATAAATGACCCAATCAAAAAATGGGCCAAAGATCTAAATAGACATTTCTCCAAAGAAGACATACAGATGGCTAACAAACACATGAAAAGATGCTCAACATCACTCATTATCAGAGAAATGCAAATCAAAACCACTATGAGGTACCATTTCACACCAGTCAGAATGGCTGCGATCCAAAAGTCTACAAATAATAAATGCTGGAGAGGGTGTGGAGAAAAGGGAACCCTCTTACACTGCTGGTGGGAATGCAAACTAGTACAGCCACTATGGAGAACAGTGTGGAGATTCCTTAAAAAACTGGAAATAGAACTGCCTTATGATCCAGAAATCCCACTGCTGGGCATACACACGGAGGAAACCAGAAGGGAAAGAGTCACGTGTACCCCAATGTTCATCACAGCACTGTTTATAATAGCCAGGACATGGAAGCAACCTAGATGTCCATCAGCAGATGAATGGATAAGAAAGCTGTGGTACATATACACAATGGAGTATTACTCAGCCATTAAAAAGAATACATTTGAATCAGTTCTAATGAGGTGGATGAAACTGGAGCCTATTATACAGAGTGAAGTAAGCCAGAAGGAAAAACATAAATACAGTATACTAACGCATATATATGGAATTTAGAAAGATGGTAACGATAACCCTGTATACGAGACAGCAAAAGAGACACTGATGTATAGAACAGTCTTATGGACTCTGTGGGAGAGGGAGAGGGTGGGAAGATTTGGGAGAATGGCATTGAAACATGTGAAATGTCATGTATGAAACGAGATGCCAGTCCAGGTTCAGTGCACGATGCTGGATGCTTGGGGCTGGTGCACTGGGACAGCCCAGGGGGATGGTATGGGGAGGGGGGAGGGAGGAGGGTTCAGGATGGGGAGCACGTGTATACCTGAAATTAAAAAAAAAAAAAAAATTAAAAAAAAAAAACCAACCAACCAAACAAACAAACAACAAAAAAAAAAATGCAACACCCTCCAAATAAAAAGTGCATGTATAAGCCGATGAAGTACAAATGGCACCTGTATTTGAATTACTAATAGTTTATTGATGTTAATTCCTTAGTTTTGAGAATGTACTAGGGTTATGTAAGATAATATCACTGGAAAAAGGAGTGAAGTACATACAGAAACTCTCTGCATTCTTTTTAAAAATTTATGTGAGTCTTAAAACATTTGAAAACATAAATTATATTTAAAAAGTATGTAGAAGGGGGGAATATCTCTATAAGTACTTGTGCTGTAATTTTTTGATTAAAATATATCAACTTTAAAAATAATAATACAGAATTTTACACATACATATCCCTTAGCCAACAATTTTACTAAAAAAAGTCATACTTGACTAGATAAAAGTATCAGTTCTTGTCATTATAAAAATGCTCCACTAGCTCCACTGTAATTCAAAATTTTACTGAATATATTACCCAACGCAACCAGAAAAGAGGGAACAATTAGAGGCAAATAAGTTGAATGAAAATTAGTTTCATCTGCAGGTGATTTGACAGTTTATCTAGATAACCTCAGAAATTTAATGACAAAACTAACACAATGATCAAATAATGTTGAAGGATCCAAGTAGTTAAAGAATCTAAAATAACACATAAAACTCAGTAGCTTTCATATATACAAATTTGGCCAGTTAGAAGATACAGTGGAAATAAAATAAATACTAAACACTTGTGAATAAACTTAATAACATATTTGAGAACCCTAAAACAGGAACTTTTTGAAACCACTAAAAAAAAATCCCACAAAACTATGGTTAAATAATGTTTCGTGTACTTATATATGACAGAACATCATAAAATTATAAAAAAATTTAAAAGATTCATCCAAAGTTAATGTAAAGATCCAATAAAATGATTACTTTCAGGATATGAGTTACATTAAAGTATATGTGAAACAAACATTCAAGAAAAGCTGCTGCTGCTGCTGCTAAGTCGCTTTAGTCATGTCCAACTCTGTGCGACCCCATAGATGGCAGCCCACCAGGCTCCACCGTCCCTGGGATTCTCCAGGCAAGAACACTGGAGTGGGTTGTCATTTCCTTCTCCAGTGCATGAAAGTGAAAAGTGAATGTGAAGTCGCTCAGTTGTGTCCAACTCTTCGCGACCCCATGGACTGAAGCCTACCAAGTTCCTCCATCTGTGGGATTTTCCAGGCAAGAGTACTGGAGTGGGTTGTCATTGCCTTCTACCAAGAAAAGCTAGGAAGGCTCTAAATTGGATATCAGAGGCTATGAAATATGTTTTATATCTTGTAGGCCTTGTTTCCTCTCATGGATATCCAATTTAGAGCCTTTTCCTATCAGTGAGAGGAAACAAGGTCTACAAGATATAAAACATACTTCATAGCCTCAAGAAACAAAGTAGTATGAAACTGACCACAAATAGATTACTGGAAAATGCTTTAAGAAAGTTCAAAAATAGATTCCAATATATAATAAATTTTTAGTAATATGAAGATGATCAGCTCACATTAATGAGAGGGAGAAAACACTAAGAAGAAAGGGTTGAGACAAATGGACAGAAATTTGGGAAAACATAAGTGGGCACCTATATCCAAATCCAAATCACTCAACCACAATGCTACAAAGGGATCAGAGATCTGGATGTCAAATTTTTAAAAAGAATTTCAGAAAGCAGGGAAAAACCTTTCTACTTGTGATTTAAAATGCAGCTGTAGTAAAAGAAAGAACAGATTTATCTGGTTACATTTACAGTGATAACCAAAAAACTGAAATCAAAAGGCAAATGACAAAATCAAAAGACAAAAAAAAGTCAGAAGAAAATACTTGTATTATATATAAAAGATTAATCTTAAATTGTAAAGAACTCACACAAACATTGCAGAGGACTAAACATATGGGCTTCCCTGATGGCTCAGTTGGTAAAGAATCTGCCTGCAATGTAGGAAACCCAGGTTCAGGTCCTGGGTTGGAAAGATCCCCTGGCAAAGGGATAGGCTACCCACTCCAGTATTCTTGAGCTCCCCTTGTGGCTTAGCTGAAGAATTGCCCTCAATGTGGAAGACCTGTGTTCAATCCCTGGGTTGGGAAGAACCCTTGGAGAAGGGAAAGGCTGCCCACTCCAGTACTCTGGCCTGGAGAATTCTATGGAGTATATAATCTATGGGGTTGCAAAGAGTCAGACAGGTGTGAGCGACTTTCACTTTTCTTTCCTTCAAACATATGAGAGAAAAATGAAAAAAGCCATTTACAAATATTTTAGAAAAATATGTGCTCAAGTGGCTCTTAAACCTGTGAAAAATACTCAACTTTATTCATAGTAAGAAATAAAAATAAAAATTATGCTAAATATTATTTCTTGCCTATCAGATATGAAAAAGTATCAGAATGCTCTATTGCAAAGTGTCTGAAAAAATTTTATATTTTATTCTATGATGATGAAATTCAAGGAATTCCTTTTAGAAGGAATTAGACATACTCAACAAAGCCATGTATTCATATACAAATATATTGTAAATGAAAAGTGTATTTAACATATAACAACATATACTACAACAAACGTAGTATCATGTAAGTACACACACATACACACATAACTGTATATATACTTTCTATCTATGTCCACTGAGAGGGACTCGAAGCAGAAAATACCAAGAAGAATAAACACATTTAGATCTAGATTGAAGGGCCCCCTAAGTGAAATCATAAAAAGAAATAAAAATGACAATGTATGGATGTATAATATTTCAAAGCAAGAGAGTGATGAGGGAAGGAGGAAAGAAGAAATAGAGGAAAGAAAAAAGACTGACATAATTAAAAAAAATAACTCATTTGAAAATCTTAATAAAATAATTGATTCAGGCAAAGATCATCAATGGATACAAAATCCTTAGATAAAGGCAGTTGTGAAACAGGTTATCTGCAAGATTTCAAAATATCAGCATGTATATCATTTATTGAGAAGAAACAGCTACTTCTGAAATGCAGACATGGTATATACCACCTTAGTCAAATAATCATATTTAGCTTCATTAATAATGAAACACACTGATATCATTTGACTTCTGATGTGATTAAATGAGAAGTATGTATCATTACCTACGTAGCACCTTGCTAAAAATGTATAGCTTGCAGTAGTCATAGGGAAGCAACAAAACCTAGACTGTGATATACTAAACACAATTGAATTAAACTCTCAAAAGTGTTGAAAATATGAAAGGCAAAACTAATTGGGGTACTGGTGTAGATCAAAGGAAACAAAATAATCGTAAAGTATAATTCTTGTTTGATTTCTATGGAGAGGTGCTGAAGGTGCAAAGGAACTAGTGGCTTACAAAGGAATCATTGAAATATTTACCAAAATGTGAATATAAGCTCTATATTGGTAACAGGGGCTTCCCTGGTGGCTCAGACAGTAAAGAATTTGCTTGCCATGTGGGATATACAAAGGTTCGATCCTTAGGTCAGGAAAAGTGTTCAAGTACTTGGATGTGATAATATTGAGATTTTGCAGAAGACTGTCCTTTTCTTAGCAGACATTTTCCATGATATCCAATGAACATAGTAACTTCAATAACTTCAACTTAATTTCAATGGTTCAAACTGACAGAAAGTGAGAAATATTAAATTAATATCAAGAGATGCTAGATTTAAGTAAATAACATTTGAGTATCTAATGAAATATTCTTTCAAATCTTTTCTGTAATTTTGAAATTTTCTTAAAAGCTGGAAAAATCAAACATAGGTACTGAAACCTTCCAAAATTTTTGGTTGTTTAGATTTTGATATTCACTGGACTTAAAGTTATTTCAAATGATAACTATCATCAAGAAAAATCTAAAATTGGAGATACTACATAACAATCATAAGGTTCTCTTGATTCTGTTTTAATAGCTTACACTATTTTTTGAAAGTAAGTACATATTTTATGAAACTGATGTTAGTATTCAGATTGGGATTTTTAAATTATAAATTATTAGTATACTTATAAAATGTTAATTATATACTGAATTAATACAATTAATAATTTCTTTATTAATTTAGAAAATAGTTTCCATCTGAAATTTTCTGAATTTTCCTATGTAAAATTTTATAAGTTTAAGTTTGTCTCAGTAAGTAAGAAACTATTGCAGAAACACCAAGAGAGTCAATTTTGAAATTAAAAAGATAGGTTTTATTTATATACCTTTCAAAGCAAACTGCATCTTATGCAGAATATACCCTATGTAATTGTAATATTTTCCAAAAATTAAGACCTTTTGATTTTATTGCATTATGGTACTCTCTATAAAGATTACTTGCTTGTCAGTAATTGAGTATATCAAAATTTCTTTCATTGTAACTCCAAAGTGTGAAATTTATCAATCAATCAATTATATGTAGAAATATCCAAAGTGCTCAATGGACATCAATTTGTGTTTCATAACATTTTTGTGTAGAGTTAAATGTTTCAATGTTCCCTGGATATGATATAAATGGGTTTCCATTTCCTATTATTCAAGATATCCTAGTGTGATGATTTAAAAATTACTAAATTTTAAAGGTTATGGTCTTACACACACACATGTGCACACACATTCTGTAGTATTGTTGCACTGACATGCATGACATACATGTCTGCTTAGTTGGGTCTCTTTGTGACTTTATGGACTGGAGCCATGGAATTTCCCAGGCAAGAATACTGGATTTGGTTGCCATTTCATACTCTATGGGATCTTCCTGTCCCAGGGATCAAGCCCTCATATCATGAATCTCCTGCTTTAGAAGGAAGATTCCTTACCACTGTACCACCTAGGAAGCCCCTATTGTCATAATGTCCCAATTTAAGAATTGTTCCAAACATGTTTTGTTCACACATGGCCTCCTAATCACTGTATACTACCTTATGCAGTAAAAGATGTGATAAAGTTAAGATTCTTAAGAGAAGGATATTATCCTGGACTATTTAGGTGGCCCCTAAATACAATCACATGCATCATTATACCAGACAAGTAGAGAGATTTTTAAGACACATACAAATAAATATGATATGTGAATATGGAGGCAGAGATTGGGGCAAAGCATCTACAAGCTAAGGAATGTCAACAAGAGCTGGAAGAGGCAACAAAAGAAAAAAAAAATACTTTGGACCTCTGGAACTGTGAAAGAATTAATTTCTGTTGTTTTAAGCCATCCAATCTAGTTTTTAATAACTTATTATAGCAACCCTAGGAAATTCATATTACTGGGTAACTTAACCAGGATAGCTAAAAAAAAAATCACACAAAATGGATCAATGTATGTGATGATAAACCAACAAAAACTATCCAATCTGGAGAACACAGACAAAGATGACAAAAGAAAAGATTCACAGATTATTTGGAAAATACCAGCATTCTAACATATGTGTAATTTTGGGTCACAGAAAGAGACAACTAGGTAAAATGACAAGACTTTTTTGAAGAAATAATGTCTAAAAACTCCCCAAATTTGTTTTGAAAATTTATAGATTCAAAAAAGCTTAGTAAACTCCAGGAGGATAAACATAAAAAGAAAAGTTTCTAGACACATTTAAATTATTAAGAGTAAAGTCAAAATGAAAACTCTTAAAATCAGACAGAAAAGTATGATATATTATATACAAGGAATAAGACTTTTTACTTTTTAACAAGCCAAACGGCTTTGGAATTACATAAAATTCTATAAATCAATAATTTTTATTTAATAAAGCTGTCCTTAAAAACTGAAACTAAAAGACATTTCACTATAAACAAAATTTATCTGAAAATGGATCACAGACCTAATCTCAGAGTTAAAATATTTAACCTCCACAGGAAACTGAAGAAAACATATGAATTGAGTATTCTAAAAAGATTTCTTAGAATACAAAAGATTTGAACCACAGGAAAAAATATTCAAATTAGACACAGTTAATTTACAATTTTTGTTTTTCAAAACAAACATTTAAGAAAATAAATAGACAAATCACAGATTGGGTAAAATTAATTGGATACCAAAGTTAAACAAAGCTTTGTATCCAGAATATTAAACACTTACACAACTGAATAAGAGTTAAGACACTACACAAAAAAGGTTATGAATGTAGCAAGTAAGTTTATGAAAAGATGTTCAGCAAAATCGGTAATGAAGAGTATGCAAATTAAAAGCACAGAGAAATGCTACTATAGACTCACTATTTAGAATTAGAAACAGGCAATATCCAAATATCGTCAAGAATTTGGAGGAACTCGAGCCTTCATACACTGCTGGTAGGAGTACACGCATATAAATTATACAGTCACTTTGGAAAACAGCTTGGCCACTTTTACAAATAAAGAATATATCCTTATCATATGATACAGACATTTAATTACCAGGAAATAAACACATATCCAAAGAAATATTTTTGTGTGTAAATTTATAGCAGCATTATTTCTAACAGCCAAAACCTGAAACAACCAAAATGTCCATCAACATGTGATAGATAAATGCAATATTGTATATCCATACCCAAGTTAATAACTGAACAACTGAATAATCATTCCTTAAACTCAGCAAACTATAAATTCATAACATAAGTTGTATAATAGACAACACAAAAATAAAATTTAACTTGATAAACTGTCATAAATGTATTCTAAGTTTTTGTAGCTAATAAACTTTCTCACATGGCAATAATCAACACAATTTAATTAACACGAATGTACAAACGTACATGTAAAGAAGTCTTCCTTGGGAACATAAAGGAAAATGTATGATGTTATCTCCTACATTCAAGGGACTAAAATATTAATATTTTCCCCTACTGATCTTAATCTTCCCGAGGAGGAACTGCTTTAGGTGTGCAACTTCTATATGACAGTTATTGGTTTAGATTCTATACATGCATGATTAAGTTAACACAGACTTTTATAAAATGTGCAAGTTATAATAAATATTATACACATGGCCTTAATATAGCAATGACCTTGGTGGTCAAACAGAAAGCAGACAAACTGGAATGTGAATTGGGCATCAAAGTATGTTGTTTTCTTTTGTTTTTTGGCTTTTGTTCTCTTAAATATGACACTAAAGATACCTTTATAATAGTCACCAAAATGTAACTATCAGGACCTAAAATTCAGACCATCTGTGTTGACATGGCTTAACCGTTTATTTTGGGAAATTACTGTAAACCAATTTATCTGGACAAACAGTTTACTTCTGGCAAAAATCTCTCCAATTAGGACAACTGTTGATTTAAGAAAGCCTTCATATCTCTCCTAGTTCTTCTGTAGAACTCTACATTCAGTTGGGTATATCTTTCCCCATCTCCCTTGGGTTTTGCTTCTCTTCTTTCCTCACCTATGTGTAAAGCCTTCTCAGACAACTTTTCATGCAAGGATGGGCATGATAAAGGACAGAAACTATAATGATCTAACAGAAGAAGAGATTAAGAAGAGGTGGCAAGAAAATACTGAAGAACTATACAAGAAAGGTCTCAGTGACCTGGATAGCCATGATTGTGTATCACTCACCTAGAGCCAGATATCCTGGATTGAGAAGTCAAGTGGGCCTTAGGAAGCATTACTACCAACAAAGCTAGAGGAGAGGATAGAATTCCAGCTGAGCTGTTTAAAATCCTAAAAGATGCTGCTGCTAAAGTGCTGTACTCAATACGCCAGCAAATTCAGAAAACTCAGCAGTGGCCACAGGACTGGAAAAGGTCAGTTTTCATTCCAATCCTAAAGACAGGCAATGCTAAAGAAGGTTCTAACTACCATACAATTGCCCAAATTTCATGGGCTCAAAAATCCTTCAATCTAGGCTTTAGCAGTATGTGAACTGAGAACTTTCAGATATACAAGCTGAATTTAGAAAAGGCAGAGGAACCAGGGATCAAATTGTTAAAGTTTGTTGAATCGTAGAGAAAGCAAGGGAATTCCAGAAAAAAAAACAAAAAACAAACAAAACTACTTCTGCTTCACTGACTATATGAAATCGTTTGACAGTGTGGATAACAACAAACTGTGGAACATTCTTAAAGAAATGGGAATAACAGACTACCTTACCTGCCTCCTGAGAAACCTGTATGCAGATCAAGGAGCAACAGTTATAACCTTACATAGAAAAACTGACTGGTTCAAAACTTGGAAAGGAGTATGACAAGCCTGTATATTGTCACCCTTTTTATTTAACTTATATGCAGAGTACATCATGTGAAATGCCAGACTGGATGACTCTGCATGACTGGAGAGGACTCAAGCTGAAGTCCTCCAGTCCTCTTGAGCTGGACTCAAGCTTGCCAGGAAAAATATCAACAACCTCGGATATGTAGATGATACCACTCTAATGGAAGAAGGTGAAGAGGAACTAAAGAGCTTCTTGATGAAGGTGAAAGAGGAGAGGGAAAAAGCTGGCTTAAAACTCAACATTCTGAAAACTAAGATCATGACATTAGGTCCACAGAATGTGAAAATGTGGAAGCAGTGACAGATTTTATTTTTTGGGCCCCAAAATCACTGCAAACTGCAGCCATGCAATTAAAAGACATTTGCTCCTTGGAAGGAAAGCTATGATAAACCTAGCAGCATATTAAAAAGCAAAGTCATCCAAAGCTGGATAGCCAAAGCTATGATTTTTCCAGTAGTCATGTACGGATGTGAGAGATGGACAATAAAGAAGGTTGAGCACTGAAGAATTAATGCTTTCAAACTGTGGTGCTGGAGAAATCTCTTGAGAGTCCCTTGGACTGCAAGGAGATCAAACCAGTCGATTCTAAAGGAAATCAGTCCTGAATTTTCATTGGAAGGACTGATGCTGAAGCTGAAGTTCCAATATTTTGGCCACCTGATACGAAAAGCTGACTTACTGGGAAAGACTCTAATTCTGGGAAAGATTGAAGGCAAAAGGAGAAGAGGGTGACAGAGGATGAGATGTTTGGATGACATCACTGACTCAATGGACATAAATTTGAGCAAACTCTGGGAGATAGTGAATGACAGGGAAACCTGGTTTGTGCTACAGTCCAAGGGGTCTTGAAGATTCAGACATGACTTAGCGACTGAACTACAACAACATTGGGACAACATATGGCTCATCTGGCCAAACAACTCACTTTTGAAACACCAGTGTATTTATTAGGTCTTACTTCAAGCCTCTTGATGCTGTGTATTCAAATGCTAAACAGTTGTATCACAGATTTTCTCCATCTTAGTTACGCATTCTTGCCCACACCTCAAAATTTTATAAATATTACCCACTGACTGCCTCATCCTGAGAAACTTCTAATACGCTTTCAATGTAATGGTTTGTTGCAGCAGGCAGTTCTTACAGGACAAACTTTGGCTTAAGTATTCTATTTAAAATGCATGAGAATTTTCTTATTGTATTTATTTGTTTATTTGGTTATTCTCTGAGAGTGTGACTTAGTAGTAGATCCCACTATCAAAATTTCCATTGAATTTGTTGGATCTTCAATTCCAGGCAGCCAACCGATAGCATGGGAGCCTAAGCCATGAAGTATGCCAACAACATATATAATCAACCATTCTTATTCTTTCATAATTTAAGTGTATGTCTCCTCCAAGCCAGATTCTAGCATTTTAGAAAATATGTATTTCACATCTTAAATCTAATTCGTAAATTTCTAAGTGGCAAAATTTAACCAGAGATAATTTTAAATTATAGGAGGATTTAGGAAACATAAATAAAACTGTTCATTTGAGAGATGTCTTAAAAAGGGAACAAAATTCCAAACACCTATTGATCTCCACTTTTTGATTAGTATGAGGGAGCTTCTAAATTCTATAATTTGATAACACTGCATCCTTAACATTTCCCTTAAAATAAGTAGAATCTGGGAAAATGTTAAGTTCATTCTCTCAGGCCTTCCACAGTTAACTGAACAAGACAGCTTTCATCCTACTCTTGCTCTTTCGTTACGTAAATGCCCCTCCATACACTCTTTCTACACTCCTCTTCCTAACCCACTCTCTTCTAGTTCTGGGGGACAAGAGATTCACAAAGATAAACTGTCTAAAAAAGTTAGTGCCAATTCAAAACAGGGCAAGCCCATTATGATTGATTTTAAGCCTTAATCTCAGTTGGGCTGTAAACCATTGTTAAAGACTTTCATAGACAAGATAGAAATAAATAGACAGAACAATGTAGGATAGATCTAGAAACACATAATCAAGGGTTCCCTGATCTGTATCAATAGGTTCATGTGTTACTAGGAACCTCATATGCAAAAATTTATAGAGGAAGGAAATAATGAAGATGACCTAAGATCCCAGGTTTGTTTGATTCTTTATTTTGTATATGAACATCTCATTGTTGGAGCACTGTTTATTGAAAAGACTAGTCATTTTTTTATTGAATTGCCTTTGACCTTTGTTTAAAAAAATCAGTTAATTATGGGAATCTGTTTCTGGCTTCGATTGCCTTGATCCATGTATCCATACCTCATCAACCCAATACTGTCTTGATTACCATAGATGTATAAGCAAAAGACACATTTTTAAATCTTAACTTTTCCACAGATCCTGTAAGTTTAACTTAAATTTTCCCACAAAATGTTTGCATATTTAATTTTTCCCTGCCTGGTTTCCTTACGTGGGAATCAGTTATTAAGTTTAGCTTGCATTCCTAGAATATAGTGGGTAAAACTGAACCAAGAGGAACCATCTTTCACTTTAGAAGATGAGTAGGAACATATTGAAAACATTTGCAAGCAATGATAGGACCATATGGTGGGGGGAAGGGAAGAGGAGGAAAGAAGCCACTGTGGGGCACTGTGAGAAGAGGAAGTAGGGGTAATTTAGCATGTGCAATATGGACAAGAAGAGGAACAGTACTGCGGTAAAATATTTTGCTCTTCTGACACGTTCTCTCTTTCAAGGATAACCTACTGACATCTAACCAAGCAAGTTCACAGTATGGATGAACGTAATACACATAGGATGCAACAAATCCTTATAGTAACATTTCCAACCAGAGTTTTCTTATGTAAAAAAAGATTCATGAAATATAAAAGATTTTAAATGGTACTTTTTCTACAAACATAGCCACCAGATTGCAGAGCTAAAGTCCTTCTGTTCCACTGATAAATGTCCCTTTACAGAGATTTGGCTCCCATATGGTCATTCTATCTCCATCATCCACTTTCCCAAAAGAAATAATACAGGCTGCTGATTTCTTTCCTCTATCCTGAATATATTTAGCTTTCTTTTGCAATACTTTACACCGAGAGTCCAACTCTGAGTCAAGCTAGAACAGCTTCATCTCATTCATTTTGCATGAAACTCTCCTATATTTTTTTAATATTAAGGCAGTTTGGAAATACTTTTGTAAGCATTTCACTATTATGATAAACAATTTCACAATAGTTTTCAAAGAAACAATTATAAATGTCTTTCCATCTACTCTATTTTTTTTTAGCCCCTTTCTCTTAAATCAGCATAGCTTGAATTTGAGCACAGACTCCATTTTTGCTGAGTTAATATCTTCAGTTTGTTCCAATTTAGTCCCTGGACAGTCTTTTTCTTACTTATTATGTAATTCTTTCTTTTTTTTTAAATGTAATTCTTTCAAAAGACACTAGTTTTTATGATTCCAGGAATTTTCAAATTGCACTAATTTTAAAAATCAATGGATGTCTGATAGCCACTGGCTATAGATCCTACTTAAGTGCTGAATCTTAAGTGTTCTGTGGTGGTGGTTTAATCGTTAGGTCATGTCCAACTCTTGCGACCCAATGGACTGTAGCCTGCCAGGCTTCTCTGTCCATGGGATTTTCCAGGCAAGAATACTGAAGTGGGCTGCCATTTCTTTCTTCAGGGGATCTTCTCAACCCAGAAATCGAACCTGGGTCTCCTATATGGTAGGCAGATTCTTTACTGACTAAGTTATAAGCGAAGCCCTAAGTGTGCTGTATGTGTATTTGCTAGGTTGTTTGCATCCTACTAAGCAGAGTACATGCCTAATCCTACTAATTTAAAAACTCTGCAGACATCACAAAATGGCCAAATAAAATAAATCACACTGCTATAAAACTCTAGTAATCTACTCTTGTAGCTTTGCAGTGTCCCATTACCATTAAGATTTTAAGTCATAAAATATACAGCCCACCTGAAGTACATAATTGGGTCTGGAGAGTTTTATTTAGATGTTTCTCTCTTCTGGAGTTTTCCCTTTCTATTTCTTTCTTCTTTCCTTTTTTCATGCCTTATTTCCTTCTTTCACTTCTATCCTTTTCCTTCCCTTCCATATATCTTTCTATACAAAAAAGAAAATACAAAAACCACATTTGTAGTTCTAAATGACATGTTACTGGCCCTTCCTTTAGGATTACATTGAATATCACTGCTTGTTCTGTTCTTATGGACTGTTTACAAATTCAAAACTGTATAAACTGAGTCAGAGACAAACTTAAGGCACAAATTCAATATCTAGGACAAATGCATGAATACCCACATATACATACACACAGAGGAGTATTAGCCTGGATATTCCAGCATTGTTCCTAAGAGAATCGTAACCAAAATGAAGATATTTACAAGTTTTGATATAACTATTTTAATGATAAATTTAACTTAGTAAATATTTTAGATATGTATCCTATCTGTCAAATTTTGGTTCCACAAAAGGAAAATATAGCTGATTTGTTACACTGACTGTTGGAAAATAATGTTCTATAACATCGGATTTAGAAGCATTAAAAATTCTTCCGGGATCATCATTTCAGTGATCACATTGCTTTTTGAAAATGAAGATATGCTTGTATTTCATAACATGATGCATTATCTTGGACTGCTGGTGCTATGTTTATCAACAGGTTACATCTTTGAGGAATCAATTACCATAATACCTACTATAAAGACATGCATAAATCAATAGAGGGTTCATGCTCCAATCATGAATGACAATTCCACAAATAAGTCTATATGAATGTTAGAAATATGTCTTTACACTTTGCTTTTACCTCAAGCAAATCTAGGCAATTTTTAAAGAATAAGAATATATGTTATACTATTGCATAATGCCATTCAGTGCTAAAGTTTATTCTTCACCTATCATCTGCTCTCAAGCCCCAGTGATAATTTTAGTGTCTATGTCCTAAACTCTCTGATCTTGAATTTTCAGAAGAAATTTAAGTGACTTAAATCGAGGTTAAAGGATTTCTTCAGCTTTTGTGAAACAGAGCATCTGAAGATGTATAGCTTCCTAATTGAAGCAGTCAGAGTTTTGACAGCATAGGGGAGACCTGAGTAGCTGCCTTCATTGTTTTGATTTAGGTAGTGATTTTTGACTTTAAGCAAAACTCATAGTTGCGGGTCATGTCTTTTGCTCGGGGTTACGATAAGCATCAGAACAGTTTTTCCAAGAATTACTTTTGGAAGCCTCACAGTGTATAAGCAGCTCATGGTTCCCAAGATAAGGCAGAAAGAGAGCAGAAAGGAAAAGAAATTGAGTATATGGGGGCCAAGTGGGAAAGGGTCAAAAGATAGAAGGCAAGAAAGAAAAAGGCAAGCTCTATTGTGTTTATTTAGTCCTTTTACATCTTATATTTTGGCCCTCTGCTGCAAGTGTGAATGGACGGTCTTCTCTGGTATATCTCCCCATGTTGATCAAATCATGTATTTACATGTCTGGAACAGTTTAGTTATGTAGACCTTTATTTATTTATTTATTTTTTAATTAATTTTATTTTATTTTTAAACTTTACATAATTGTATTAGTATGTAGACCTTTAAATGGATAAGAGGGGAGTGGCCAAAAAAAAAAGACCACCTAAGTATTTCAAACTGTTCCCACAACTAGTCAGTTGAATTATCTCACCAGAAAAGATAATTACATGAAGGCATTGCTTTGCAATGTCAATTTCACTTGCGTTAGAACCCCCATCCCTTTCCCATGGATGCACACACAGATTTCAAATTCATAAGCAAAATTTTCATTTTATTAAAAATTCATAGATGGTAAGAAAGAGAGAAACACTCAGAAAGAGGTGGGAAGCTTTTGTTTTTCCTTTCTCTAAAATGAAGATGATCAAAGGAAGCATCCAAGAATTGACTTGCGATATGCCAGGATGGAGAGTCCTTAGCTAAGGAAGGGACTTAGTTAAGGATCTTTAGCTAAAGAAAGGAAAATTCATGAGCCTCAGATAGAGGAGATGTGACCTCATAAAATCAGCAGTAGAGGGTACATTGAGTAATGTACTTATAAGTTAATCTCACTTCAAAGAGTGTCTTTTAAAAGGATTGTTGATAATTTGTTTTATTTCAATAAAAATAAACCACATAACTAAAATTGGTCATTGTGTTTATTTTGCCAAGTATTAATGATTTATGATATTTTGACATTTTGTCTTTAAGTAATGACAGGTGGCACTCTGCTTTTATGGAAGGGATGAAATGTCATTTTACTTATAGTACTTACTACCACTTGATTTTTTTTTTTGCTGTAGATTTCTCTGAAGCAATTTGTGAGATCCAAGATACAGAGTTTTTGCCGATTTCTTTTACCATTATATTCCTAGGACACATTATAGGCATTCAATAGTTTTTAATTAATGAATAGCAATCATAATATCTTTATCACACTGCATCTGTAAATCCAAGATTTGTTTCAATAAAAACAAACCATACACAGAACTTTCTTAAGTATGGAAAGGTGTGTGGACGCCTTGGAGGCTCCAAATAATGTTTTCAGGATGGATCATTTCAGGAGAAAAATATACTGATTGTACTGGGACCACAAAAATGTCTCAGAGTGCCTCATGTATTCTCAAATAACATCAGAAATCTGTTGCACAATCAGAGCTTTGTGTCAGGTACTGGGAATACAAAGATTCTAAGTTAGTATCTATTTCTAACAATGCTTCTAAAATTGCCTCAAAATTATTAAAATAATCTGTGAAAAAAGAACTATAAATGAGCTGTTATCACACCTCATCACCTTCAAGCCAACATATTGAAAAACAGAAATGGATACAGTAAATGACCTAAAGCAGATCTTTATAAGAAAGTGGCTATCAGAATTCCTCTGTTCATATTCAGACAGAAAACTCTCTGCTATCTCCTCTTCTTATAAGAACTTCAGTTTTATGGGATTAAGGCCTTACCCTCATGACTTAACCTTTCTTACCTCCATAAAGACCCTGTGTCCAAATCCAGTCATGCTGAGGATTAGAGCTTTAATGTAGAAATTTTGAAAGAATACAGTTTATTCCATAGCATCAGTTCAGTTCAGTTCAGTCGCTCAGTCGTGTCTGACTCTGCGACCCCGTGAATCACAGCACGCCAGGCCTCCCTGTCCAACACCAACTCCCGGAGTTCACTCAGACTCACATCCATCGAGTCAGTGATGCCATCCAGCCATCTCATCCTCTGTCGTCCCCTTCTCCTCCTGCCCCCAATCCCTCCCAGCATCAGGGTCTTTTCCAATGAGTCAACTCTGAGCATGAGGTGGCCAAAGTACTGGACTTTCAGCTTTAGCATCAATCCTTCCAAAGAAATCCCAGGGCTGATCTCCTTCAGAATGGACTGGTTGCATCTCCTTGCAATCCAAGGGACTCTCAAGAGTCTTCTCCAACACCACAGTTCAAAAACATCAATTCTTTGGCGCTCAGCCTTTCTCACAGTCCAACTCTCACATCCATACATGACCACAGGAAAAACCATAGCCTTGGCTAGATGGACCTTTGTTGGCAAAGTAATGTCTCTGCTTTTGAATATGCTATCTAGGTTGGACATAACTTTCCTTCCAAGGAGTAAGCGTCTTTTAATTTCATGGCTGCAGTCACCATCTGCAATGATTTTGGAGCCCCCAAAAATAAAGTCTGACACTGTTTCCACTTTTTCCCCATCTATTTCCCATGAAGTGATGGGACTGGATGCCATGATCTTCATTTTCTGAATGTTGAGCTTTAAGCCAACTTTTTCATTCTCTACTTTCACTTTCATCAAGAGGCTTTTCAATTCCTCTTCACTTTCTGCCATAAGGGTGGTGTCATCTGCATATCTGAGGTTATTGATATTTCTCCCAGCAATCTTGATTCCAGCTTCTGTTTCTTCCAGTCCAACATTTCTCATGATGTACTCTGCATAGAAGTTAAATAAGCAGGGTGACAATATACAGCCTTGACGTACTCCCTTTCCTATTTGGAACCAGTCTGTTGTTCCATGTCCAGTTCTAACTGTTGCTTCCTGAGCTGCCTACAGATTTCTCAAGAGGCAGGTCAGGTGGTCTGGTATTCCCATCTCTGTCAGAATTTTCCACAGTTTATTGTGATCCACACAGTCAAAGGCTTTGGCATAATCAATAAAGCAGAAATAGATGTTTTTATGGAACTCTCTTGCTTTTTCCATGATCCAGCGGATGTTGGCAATTTGATCTCTGGTTCCTCTGCCTTTTCTAAAACCAGCTTGAACCTCAGGAAGTTCACGGTTCACATATCACTGGAGCCTGGCTTGGAGAATTTTGAGCATTACTTTACTAGTGTGTGAGATAAGTGCAATTGTGTGGTAGTTTGAGCATTCTTTGGCATTGCCTTTCTTTTGGATTGGAATGAAAACTGACCTTTTCCAGTCCTGTGGCCACTGCTGAGTTTTCCAAATTTGCTGGCATATTGAGTGCAGCACTTTCACAGCATCATCTTTCAGGATTTGGAATAGCTCCACTGGAATTCCTTCACCTCCACTAGCTTTGTTCGTAGTGATACTTTCTAAGGCCCACTTGACTCCACATTCCAGGATGTCTGGCTCTAGGTGAGTGATCACACCATCATGATTATCTGGGTCATGAGGATCTTTTTTGTACAGTTCTTCTGTGTATTCTTGCCACTTCTGTCCATACCATTTCTGTCCTTTATTGAGCCCATCTTTGCATGAAATGTTCCTTTGATATCTCTGATTTTCTTGAAGAGATCTCTAGTCTTTCCCATTCTGTGGGAATACAAATAGCTGTGAAAAGAAGAGAAGCGAAAAGCCAAGGAGAAAAGGAAAGATATAAGCATCTGAATGCAGAGTTCCAAAGAATAGCAAGAAGAGATAAGAAAGCCTTCCTCAGCAATCAATGCAAAGAAATAGAGGAAAACAACAGAATTCCATAGCATACTCCATGGTAAAAAGAGTTAATAAATGTTTATCTGTGTCTGTTCTAGGTAGCTCCTGATATGCATGTAGGAGACTGGAAAAGTCTTCTCTGTGACATTTGGACAACCTAAAGTTTCTATCATGAGTTTGTTTCCCCAGTACAAGACCCATAATGTTATCTTACGATAAACACTACCACATGTGCAGCAGGGAACGCAGTCATGTTTAATACAACCCAAGCTATCAGACTATTAAGGAAAATCTGTTTTTAGTTTATGAACCATATGAATGTGTTATCTATTCAAAAAATTAAAACAAACAAAAAGCCTCCATAGAAGGGTTGCAAGCAAGAGCAAGCTCTATTTCCTATTAGTGATTATTAGGAAAAAGGCTACTAAAGATAATCAGAATAATTAGGAAGTTAGGCTATGCTACATCAAGATTATAAATCTCAGTATCTTAATGTAGCAAAGCTGTGTTTCTCAATTATTATATGGATTAGGTAACAACCTAGATTAAATGTCCATCTGGTAACTCAAGAATTCAGGTGTCTTCTGTATTTTGATGCTGCCATTATGGAACATTAAAGAGTAGTGGCAAAGGAACAGAGACTGTGGAAGACTCATTGTTCTCAAGTAACTGAGACCGGAAGTGATATACTTCACTAACTTCTAACAAGCCATTGTCTACAAACTACTAATTCATAGCCCCAATTTAACTGTAATAGAATCTAGAATAAATACGGAAGCATGCAGAACATTTCAGATACTCTATAATCTATGCTAAACTGGGTTCCTTATAACTGCAAATACCACACCACACTATATTTAATAAAAGGAAATATCTACAAAAATCATTAATGTAATAAGATTGTGGATTTTCCACAATCATTTCAATCAAATGTCCGCAATGATAAAAGTCATAAAATATATTTGGAAGACTGTTGTTTCCACTTCATTTTTGTTCATCTATAAAACAAAAGTTATTATTTCCTAATAGTGACAGAGATGGATTAAGGTGAATTCCAGACAGTATAACTGTGGTCAAAGAATCCATGCCTTATAAAATCAGTCTAAATACCCTCATAATAATAGGATTTAAAAGAATCCCTCCCAGTGTAACAGGCAAAGAGTGTCATGTGGAGAGAGTCTTCCCATTTGGAAAAAAAAAAAAAAGAAAACTCTTAAGAAATCAGCAAAGGAACGAGAGCTTTTTGTTGTTTTGGGTTAATTTTCTTTTCATTTGCTTTCTGTATTTATATTTATTAGGATTTTGCAAAATTATTTTAAAGGATGTGGTATTTTAATTAGATATTTTTTTCCCTCCAATTTCATTTAAGAAACTGCTATATACTTCAGTGATAAACATGCATCTAGTTCAAATTAGTTTTTCCCTTCACAAAGAAAAATCATAACTTAGTTACCACTCTCAAAACTTCCTTTGTTGTAATTTTTTGAAGGATTGGTTCCCAAATAGTAATGAGCACTAGAATCGTTTCACATCTTGGTCAATAGAGATTTCTGGGATCTACCCTAGAGTTTCAGATTCAGTTGGTTTGGGATGGGGTCTGAGAATCTGCAATGGCAACAAGTTAACAGGTAAATGCTGATACTGCTTTCTAGGGACCACATTTGGAGAATAACTGTTCTAAATTATCTGATATTCAGGTCATTATTTAAAGGTTCTTCTAAATCATCTAGCTCTTACAGATGGCATATCTTTCCAAAAAAGGAGGGGAGGGGCACTGTTATTGATTCTTTTAATCTCAGCATCTAACAACACATTGAAAAATGACAGATACTGATAAAGATTTTAATGAATGAAGTATCTATTCTATATCCTCATATCATCACATTTTAAAAATATACGTAGTAAATCCTAAAATTTATTTCAGATTTATTTCGGGAGAAAACTCTTGAGAGTCCTTTGGACAGCAAGGAGATCAAACCAGTCAACCATAAAGGAAATAAACCCTGAATATTCACTGGGAGGACTGATGCAGAAACTGAAGCTCCAATAATTTGGCCACCTGCAACAAAGAGCTGACTCATTGGAAAAGACCCCGATGCTTAGAAAGACTGAAGGCAGTAGGAGAAGAGGACGACAGAGGATGAGATGGTTGGATGGCATCACTGACTCCATGGACATGAGTTTGAGCAAGCTCTGGAGATGGCTAAGGACAGGGAAGCCTGGCGTGCTGCAGTCCATGGGGTTGCAGAGTCACATATGACTGAGCAACTGAACAACAACAATAAAAATTTATTTCAGTTATTTACAATAATAGATGATAAACCAAGGTTCTCATTGTACTAAGGTTTGTTCATCATACTAGACTCAGTTAATCCCCAACTTTATGCTATTATATGAACTGAAAGTGAATCATTTGCATCTTCATCAGTATAATAGATCAACTATAAACTATTCAGACTTAAATTGAAGAAAGTAGGGAAAATCACTGGACCATTCAGGTATGGCCTTAATTAATCCCTGATGATTATACAGTGGAGGTAACAAATAGATTCAAGGGATTAGATCTGATTGACAGAGTACCTGAAGAACTATAGATGGAGGTTGATAACATATACAGGAAGCAGTGACCAAAACCATCCACAAGGAAAAGAAATGCAAGAAGGCAAAGTGGTTGTCTGAAGGGGCCTTACAAATAGCTGAGAAAAGAAGTGAAAGGCAAAGGCGAAAGGGAAAGATATACCCAATTAAATGCAGAGTTCCAGAGAAAAGCAAGGAGAGATAAGAAATTCTTAAGTGAACAATGCAAAGAAATAGAAGAAACAACAGAATGTTAAAGACTAGAGATCTCTTCAAGAAAATCAGAGAAACAAAAGGAAAATAACATGCAAAAGTGAACATAATAAAGGACAAAAAGAACAAGGGCCTAACAGAAAAACAAGAGTTTAAGAAGAGGTAGCAAGAATACACAGAAGAACTGTACAAAAAGTGTCTTAATGACCTGGATAACAACGATGGTATATTCAATTACCTAGAGCCAGACATTCTGGAGTGTGAAGTCAAGTGGGCTTAGGAAACACTATTATGAACAAAGCAAGTGGAGGTAATGAAATTCCAGCTGAGCTATTTCAAATCCTAAAACATGATGCTGTTTAAGTGCTGCAGTCAATATGTCAGCATATTTGGAGAACTCAGCAATGGCCACAGAACTGGAAAAGTTCAGTTTTTATTTTGGCGAATGTTCAAACTACTTTTCAATTGTGATTATTTCACATGTTAGCAAGGTAATGCTCAAAATCTTTCAAGCTAGGCTTCAACAGTATATGAACTAAGAATTTTCAGATGTACAAGCTGAATTTAGAAAAGGCAGAGGAAACAGAGATCAAATTGCCAACATCCATTGGATCATAAAAAAAGCAGATAATTAAAAAAAAAAGAAGTCTGTTTCATTGACTATGCTAAATCCTCTGTGTGGAGCACAAAAAACTATGGAAAAATCTTAAAGAGCTGAGAATATCAGACCACCTTACCTACCTCCTGAGAAACCTATATGCAGGTCAAGAAGCAACAGCTAAAACTGGACATAGAACAACAGACTGGTCCCAAATTGGGAAAGGAGTAAGTCAAGGTTGTATATTGTCACCCTGATTATTTAACTTATATGCAAAGTACATGATGCAAAATGTTGGGCTGGATGAAACACAAACTGGAATCAAGATTTCCAGGAGAAATAACAACCTCAGATATGTAGACAGTACCTTCTAACTTCAAATAGCGAAGAAGAACTAAAGAGTCTCTTGATGAAGGTGAAGGAGGAGAGTGGAAAAGCTGATTTACAACTCATCATTCAAAAAACTAAGGTTATGGCATCCGGTCCCATCACTTCATGGCAAATAGATGGGAAAGCAATGGAAACAGTTACAGACTTTACTTTCTTGGGCTCCAAAATCACGGTAAATGTTGACTACAGCCTTGAAATTAAAATACACTTGCTCCTTGCAAGAAAAGCTATGACAAACCCAGACAGCATATTAAAAACAGAGCCATTACTTTACTGACAAAGGTTTATATAGTCAAAGCTATGGTTTTTCCAGTAGTCATGTGCGCAGGTGAGAGTTGGACCATAAAGAAGGTGAAGCACCAAGGAATTGATACTTATGAACTGTGATGCTGGAGGACTCTTGCCAGTCCCTTTGACTGCAAGGAGATCAGACCAGTCAATCTTAAAGGAATCAACCCTGAATAGTCATTGTAAGGACTGAGCTGAAGCTTCTGTTTCAGTACTTTGGCCACTTGATGGGAAGAACCAACTTATTGCAAAACATCCTGATGCTAGGAAAGATTGATGGCAAGAGGAGAAGGGGGTGACAGAGATGGTTGGAAGGTATCACCAACTCAATGGAAATGAGTTTGAATAAATTCTACTAGATAGTGAAGGACAGGGAAGCCTGGTGTGCTGCAGTCCATGGAGTCACATAGAGTCAGACATGACTTAGTTACTGAACACTGATAAGGTATTAAGATCAAACATTTTGATGAGGAAAAGGATGGAAGCAGTAATGGATAATTGAAGGAGTTTGTGGCAATGTAATGGGAGACATAGTTCTTAGTTAATCCCACAGGGAGCCTTGAAGTTTGGAAAGTTCTTCAGTGGTTTACCATGTTGAACAGAGGGGGTTGAATACATATTAAGTAGTCATTAGATTTAAGCTGTCCCTGAGAAGGGAAAGTGACTTGGGCAAGGCAGCTGTCTCTAACTAAGGTCAATCTCCAGAGAGCTCAGAATAAACATTTCTGTATGTATGTGTGTATATACACACACATATAAGCCCATATACATATGGGCTTCTCTCTCAGATGGTAAAGAATCTGCCTGCAATGCAGGAGATCCCCAGAGAAGGGAAGGCTATCCACTCCAGTATTGTTGTCTAAAGAACTCCATGGACACAGAAGCCTGGCAGGCAACAAGAGTTTCATAGGGTCACGAAGAGTCAGACACAATTGAGCAATTAACACTTTCACTTTCTTGTGTGTGTGTGTGTGTATTATTTAATATCAAACAAGTAGTGTTTAATAATAAACATTTACCATATGTAATAAGTAATTCAGGTATACAACTGTATTTTAAGTTGAGATATGTAGCTAAACTTTAACTTAAAGGAAAATGCCTTCTATTATTTATATGTGCCTATAAGAAGTATTTTTGTTCATTGACTACCTAAATATTGAAAGTTAAAAGCCTAATACATCCTTTTCCTGAGACACAATGGACATTAAAAAACTAACTGACTTTTTTACAACTATCTCATGGACATGGTTAAAATGTGAAACATTCTCGTATTTGTTGTTGATGTCATTTTGTCTAGCAAGTCAGTGATAGTTTTGTTTGCTATCTAGAGTCACTACTGGCTTGGGATGGAAAACGGTGCAAAACAGAAAGTTTCCTATATACAGTAAGACACTCAACTATTTTGGGTACCTACATTAAGTGGTCAATATGATGGCTTTACTGCAAATGAGACTCAAAGTTCTCTAGCATCATAACAATAGATTGAAGAACATGAATAACAGATCATCTCAGGGAATAAGAGTTATAGAATCAAGAAGCCATACTATCCATTCTTACTATAATAACAAAGAGAAAGGGGGATGTTGTACATTACAACCTAACCAGTTAGACATGAGAAGCATTAGATGGGCTGTACTTCAGTATGCCTCTTAGTGTATTGGGAAGCATCAAAACAAATATCTCCATATGGAGGTAGGTGTAAATGTATTCCCTATAGTAACACTTAACTCATTTACTTATCACTCAGACTCATTATTCACTTACCAGCATATGCCTATTGGATGTGTACTACTTACTGAAAATATTAGTGACTAAATGGAAAAAGTTTTTATATGTAGGTGAACAGAGTCATTGTTTGGTATAAAAAGAATAGAGTATTTTTTCTTTTAATCTTTTCATATATGTCTATTTTTGTTATTTCTAATCTAAAATAAATAAACCAAATATTACAAATCTTCCCTGGTTCAAGTTCTCATCTTTAACATTCTTTTAACTACCATGCCTTTCACTTTAAGTTCTATGTTGCCTCTAGAGAATACATTGTATCTTATGATTATCCATGTTCAAAATGTTCAATAGATCTTCATTGCCAATGTGATAGTAAAATGTTTTGTTTCAAAGTACTTTACACTGTCATGACCTGTCACGCCCCCAACCCATAATTCCATTTAACTTTCAGTTGTGGTCCTTGAAAGTGAAGCCATGACATTCTTTTGCTCTCTTATACCACTTTCGTTGTTGTGTCTCATAATTCTTCTGTAAAAGATGTTTCCTGTATGTAGCATGAATGGCTACTCACGCTTCCTGAACTTATCTCAAATGTTATCCTCTCACTGTGATATTCTCTTACATCTTTAGGCTTATTCAGCTGGGTCCCGCCACTGTGTTGCCATGGCATGATATACACATCACTCTTATCATATATGTTTCTTTTTTCCTGTGTATTGTAAGTTCCTCAAGATTAAGAGCATGTTTTACCCATCTTTGGCTCCCTTAGGCCTATATTTATTGGTATCATGTAAGCACCTCATGCAAAGAGTTGACTCATTGGAAAAGACCCTGATGCTGGGAGGGATTGGGGGCAGGAGGAGAAGGGGACAACAGAGGAAGAGATGGCTGGATGGCATCACCAACTCAATGGACATGAGTCTGAGTGAACTCTGGGAGTTGGTGATGTACAGGGAGGCCTGGCATGCTGTGATTCATGGGGTTGCAAAGAGTAGAACACGACTGAGCGACTGAACTGAACTGAACTGAAGCATGTTATGAATGTCTATTCAATTAATGTCACAGAGAATACTAAAGTCTGTGATCTAACACATTTTGATTAAGCTCATATATAGCAGTTACAGTATTTCTGAGGACTAAAATTATATATTTACTCTTGTTATTCATGATTAAAAGCTCTGACTACATATGTGTTTCTCTGGGAAGTAGCTTATTTCTCAGTACCAGGCAGTAGTAGAACACTACAGATGAAATGGAAATAAAGGAAGAGGAGGGCTTGGGGTTCAAAAATAATTAAAAAATATTCCTCAAGCATTGGCTAGGTTCAAGGCATTGTGCTCATTTCTAGCAGAATTCCATCCCTGCCTTTAATGCACTTATAAGAAATTTGAGAGGCAGTGATATCAGGCTTATTGAATATAAAAGATTATTTTTAAAAGGCCTGACACTGGTAGGCAATGCAAAAAAGAAAAATGATAGAAAAGTCATGAAGAAAATAAGCAATAATTTGAATATTTTATATTTATCTTCATTTATGAAATATTTTTAAATCTTAAGTGAATGGGTAATTGTGACAACGTTTATTTTAAATAGAATGATCAAATAAGGCTTTGTATATGCATATATCAGGAAGATAACATAGGTTAAAGTTTTAAAATTTGATTTTTATCAACTTCAGTCAACCCAAATAAAAATATAAAATACCCTCAACTGTATATCTAAAAATATGACAGATTATTATTGTATTCAGCATTAATTATTATATTTTTCAGCAAAACAAAGTAGGAACAGACAGGCAATTGTAGATATAAGTATATTCTTTTAAAAAAATTATTTTTGAAGTGAGAGTTTAATTATGAGGAGATAACTAGAAGTGTTATGACCTGAATTCAAATTAATATATGATTAAATTTCACAACACAGCATAGAGCTATAACTGGAATGAACAGTTTGATGAATTAAAATTACTTAGCAATAGATATTAAACTAAGCAACTATTAAATTGCTTATTCCTTAGGATTTAATATCAGGTGCCAGAGGATTAGTATGAATTTTCCACAAACACAAGCCTGGTAGACTTTCAGAGACTTGGGACTGTGGCTGAACAATTCTTGATCACAATTTATACTAGCCATACCCTTTTAGATATGTGATGGTGCTTTATATACTGCTGCAAATCACTAATGGTACTGAAAACATAAGTAGTTAATGTTCCTGATCTAGATTTTTAAAGGCCAAAGGGAGGAATTGAAATCAGTTAAATATTAAAAACAATAGAATAAACTTTAGCATTTGAAAATGTGGAAGAAACAAACACACGGCAAACATTTGGAAGAGAATCATTCTGAGCCAGAGGGAGGAATTTCTAGTCAGCAGATAATAACAGACATCCTTAGTGGAGGGTACACTTGGGAAGGAGAAAGGAGGCTGGGCTGGGGACTCAACGGTGATTTAAATCATTACATTCAAGACACTGTGCCAGTTGCTACAAGAGTACAATCCCTTCTTCAATGTGTTTGTAAGAAAGTAGATAGGTATAAGTAGGCTGATGAAATGTAACAGAGAATGTGGTGAATGCCTTAACAAAACTAAAATTTATAATGTACTTTAAGATATATCTCACTCTATGAACAAATGGAAGAGATGACCAAAACCTTTAAGGAGGGAGGTATCTTTGAAATAGCCTTGGCAGCATAGGTTCAGGTATTGGTAGTGATGAATGGGATAAAGGCCAATAACCTAGTTCTTGGTTGATAAATGCAGAAGTTGGTTGCTAGTTGCTTGATGAATGCGGAAGTAGCCCTGAAAACTTAATCTGGGGGGCTAAGTTTTGATCTTCACTCTACCAACTATCCATTGAATTATGGATGAGTCACTTAGCCCTTGTAGACCTAGTCTTCTCAGTGACACACAGAAGAAATTGAATTGGAAAATCATTAAGATCATACCTATTCTAAAATACTCTAGAGAATGCATTGGTTGGTTCCTGTTTGGAATGGCCTAGAATGGTAAGTTAACAAATTTCTTTTTAATCTGCAGACAACAGAAATTTGCTGAAACTTTTCTGAGCCAGGTAGTAATATGATTAAGGTTATACATTTGGATGATTAATCTACTAAAGACACATAGGATTAATTCTTGTGGGGGAGATCACTTAGAATCTCTAATGTTTCCAGGTAAAAGGTAAGGAGGAGCTAACAGAAAATATAGAAGTTGAATCCATAAGATCTGTCCTCATCATTAATCAATGCCAAAAGAATAGGAAAAAGAAATGAGACAAAAAAAAAAAAGTAGATAGCTTCCAACCTTGGTATCTAAGAGAATTTTTTTACCAGACCAAGCAAGGAAATCTTTATGTATGAGGACAAATGACAACTTTGGAATGAAGTTGTTCAACTGGCAGCTGAAAATTAAGGTTTAAATCTTTTGCTCTCAAGATATGGACTAGAAGAGGGTTTGCAAACTCAAAGGCATACAGGGACTACTGAAGTAATAGGCTATGTTCAAAACAATAAAGCCATGGGGAACACAGCACCATGAAAAAATATGTGTCTTTCTGAAGGAGTTAGTTGCCACTCAACTTCAATAGTTGGTGCCCTTGCAATTGTAGACCCTGCTTTTCTAATTTAACACAGAAATTCATAGATGGCTTCCCTTTTTAAAATTACCAGTAACCACTCAATATAATTTATAACTGTGCATGTGTTCTCAGTTGCTCAGTTGTGTCCAATTGATTGTGATCCCATGGACTGTATCTCATCAAGCGCCTCGGTTCATAGGATATTCCAGGCAAGAGTACTGGAGTGGGTTGCCATTTCTTTCTCCAGGGGATTGTCCCACCCTAGGAATTGAACCCATGTCTCCTGCATTGGCAGGCAGAGTCTTTACCACTGAGCCACCTGGGAAGCCCTAAGTAACTGTGGGGCTTAAACGAAACCTGACTCTAAGCCACACCGGTATACAGACTGCTAGATATAAGTTTGGGACCACTATATTAACTGTTTCAGAATTAGTATAACAATAAAAATGAAGTAAATTGTGGGAAAGGGTAGACATTTTCAAAAGAACAGTTTAAGGAGGGAAGTCTAAGAATATATCCTCAAATTATTTTTATAATTAAAATGTCAAGTAAAAGAAAATAGTGGCCCCTACTTATAGTGAGGTTGCCAGAAATGAGAAAAATATGAGGATATTACTCAAAGAGAATAGAAGGAAAAGAGACAAAGATGGACACAGTGTCCACCAATGGAAGGAATTTGAATTTTACACATTAGAAGAGACGCTAGTAGATCGAGAAAAGAAGGCAAAAGGGAAAGGGCATAAAATATCTGCCTTATTATTTATGCAGTCTCTATATTTTTTCATTTTATGTTTTCAAAAGCCTGCCTTGTTTCCTGACATACCTGTTGGATTGAATAGGATGCTCAATATATCCACTTTTTCATCCAAATACCTGCAAAATGTTTACCTGTGGTAACTGACAATTATGAAATTACCGTCCATTACAAGAAGACAACATGGCAACAAAGACTTGGAAGATTTAATTGTTCCTTTGTATTATCAGGTAGACAAGCAAGTCCACAATCATAGCTGTATTAAAACATGTACAAGTGAAAGTGGAAAATGAGTTGACTCTTTAGAAGATATTTTAAAGTGTTCCTAGCAGCCATGCTTTAGGTCTTCCCAGGTGGCTCAGTGGTAAAGAATCTGCCTGCTAAGGCAGGAGACACAGGAGCTGTGGGTTAGATTCCTATTTGGGGAAGATACCCTGGAAGGAGGATGTGGCAACCCACTACAGAATTCTTGCCTTGGAAATGCCATGGACAGAGGAACCTGGTGGGCCACTGTCCATGTGGTCACAGAGTCGGACACAACTAAGCATGCACACATAGCCATGCTTTATTCACTGATGCCATGAATTCATTAGAAGAGCAAGTGGCTGTATCTTGCTGGACACTTCTCAGTCTCCACTGGTAAGAAATCAAGAGTCTCAATTGTTGATAAGTTGTATATTTTCTTTGAAAAGAAACAGTTCCTCGAACAGATGGTTGACTGCAAGATTTTGTGACATTTCTCAAATATTCTTTGTAAACCATCAGCAGTCACATTTAATTTTGTCTATGAGGAAGGAGCAATAAGTGGATGATGAATCAGGCATCATCAACTGTAATTTAAGATAAATCAAGTGCAACAATATCTCAAATAGCAATAATAAGATATTAGAAAATTTTTCTTTTAAAAAGATTTTCCAAGTGTGCAAAGAACTGTAAAGGAAGTATTAGAACATGACAATAAACAATATTAAGGTGGGTGGCAAAAGCTGATATATATGTGAGTGTGTGTGTGGGGCGGGGAGTAACTTGTCTTTGGAACACATTAGGCACTCAATGGGGCTTCCCAGGTGCCTCAGTGGGTAAAGAATCTGCCTGCAATGTAGAAGATGCAGGAGTTGTCGGTTTGATCCCCGAGTCAGGGAGATACTCTGGAGGAGGGCACGGCAACCCACTCTAGTATTCTTACCTGGAGAGTCTCATGGACAAAGAAGCCTTACATGCTACAGTCCATAGGTTTGCAAAGAGATGGACATGACTAAAGCAACTAAGTAAGCACCCAGAGACACAGGCACTCAATAAGTACTGCTGTTGCATAATTTTTCTACTCTTGCACTCAACATTTGTCCTGAATATCTTCTGACAGTCATCTATAGATCCCAGGAGACCTACCTGCCAATTCCTGCCAACTCTTTTCTTCCCTGTTTTTTCTACCATTCTTGTAGACTCAGTAACCACGTTGTTTTCCTTGTCTGGTCTATTACTGATTGATTTCTTACAACTGTTTTGTTTTTTCCCCCCTTGCTTAATTTTCCTTCATGATATAATAAGCTTTTTCTTCTAGTTATCTGCTGCTACTTATTAAATACCACCCCCAAATTAGTGTTCTAAACAACAACCATAGTATTTTGCTCTTCATCAGTCAGGAATTCAGACAGGGCACAGGCAGGGAGACTTGTCTCTGTTCAAAGAAGTCCTGATACCCGAGGGTAACTGGAAACTTTGAGGCTGGAATCATTTGGGAGGTGTCTTTGCTCCCGACTGATACCTGGCATAACTCAAAGCCAGGGCTTAGTTCAAACTTTTGACTGGAACACTTACTCTTGGCATTTATATATGTCATTTCTGTTCATTTCCATATAGAAATAATGAGCTTCTCATTACAAGGTGGATGGGATCTGAGACTGTCTGGAGAACAAGAGTTCAAGAGATGCAGGAAGAAGCTGCATGACTTTTTAGGACCTAGCCTTAGGAGTCACAGGCTCTAATTTCCACTGTCTTCCGTTCAGTGTACAAGTCACAACCCAGATTCAAACGTAGGGACATAATTGGTGGATGCATCAAACTTCTTGTGATTTTCTAAAATCTACCATTTAAAATTACCAAATTTTCTAGAAAAGTCATGAAAAATTCCATGGGAGTGTTTGTGAGTCAATAATAAGTTAGTAAAAAGGCATCTGAAGAGAAGAAAACTATGTGTGGAAGAGATGCACGTGATCATGGATACACATGAGTTTGTGAGTTTGTAATAGTCAATTGTCATTGAATCATACTGTATAAAATATGGGAAAAAAAAAAAAGCAGTAGATTTTAAGGGGCCATTTATGCCATATTAAGAAGTTGTTACAAAACACTATAAGTAATAGCAATAACTGAAGAACATTAAGCATGGGAAAAACCTGCTCCTCACTACATATTAGCCCTACTTCTCTGGCAGAACTCTGAAGAACAAATTTATTATGGGTTGAGAATACAGATAAAATGACTTAGCTTGAAAGCAATTGCAGCGGTTCAGAGGACCATGAAAGCAGCCTGATCTTTTTTTAGAAAGGGGAGAATCAGAACAAGAGAAACTGAGGAAGTTGAATTTAGACTGTTTAAAAATCAGTTAATTATTCTGATGAATCTGGCCAAAGTGAAGGAACACTTTACAGACCACCATCAATAGGTGGATGATTGATGATTATTGTCCTATTTATCCAAAGTACTGATGATGAGCAATTATTTTCATAATATATTATATTTTAAACATTTCTGAACTCATAGACATATCAATCTTTTTTTGGATAAGTCAATAATATTAATTTGCTCAACCACTTGAGGCTTTCTTTATTTAACTAATTATGTAGAAACTGATGGCCATACACAGATTAGTTAATAATGAAAAGAAGTGGTGTCTATAAGAGTACTTAAAATGATCCATAGGAAGCTTTTATATCCATTAATGCCAGCAAATGTCCAGTATCATTCAGGTCTTGAATTTAAACTTACTGAAACCATAACAAATAAAATAACCTAATCCATGGTGTCTACTAAGATTTATTATATATTTTGTCATGTTGGCCTGTGTGTAGGCACATTGAGAAGTGAGAAACTAATTTTTTGTTTCTATATTCTTTTAGAAATCTGCTTGAGTATGGTTGGATTCAGTACCACTTTAAAAATGGAAAGGTTGTGGACTTGAAAAAGAGGGTGATTTTTAGAATAATAACGTGAAATTGAAACATAAGCTACACTTTAACGTCAGATAATTATGACAAATAGGAATTCTATGAGTTGTTTTCACATATATTAATTTTTACAGGCTTTCCAGGTGGCATAGTGGTAAAATATCTGCCTGCCAATGGGGGATATGCAGGAGATGTGGGTTCAATCCCTGGCTTGGGAAGATCCCTTGGAGTAGGACATAGCAACCCATTCCAGTATTCTGGCCTGGAAAATCTCATCGACAGAGGAGCCTGGTGGTCTGCAGTAAATGGGATTGTAAAGAGTCAGAGTCATGTGACAGAGCACAACAACAAAATTATTACAGTAAAAAGGCTGAATTAAACATCCTTACATAGAAAACATTGCTCACTGGTCCTATGCTTATCAGTTATTTTTCCTTAGGGATGAAAATGAAAGAACCTTTAATTCTTAAGTTAATACCTTGAAAAAGGTGCTTATCGTGGAATGTTCAGGTAGTATTTTTATCATGTTGCTTCTAGCCAAGTGCAGCATGAGCTGTTATTGCAAACATGAACAAAAATCTATTGGCAGCAGGGGTTCTGGCTGCTTGATTGGTTTATACAAAGAAAGAAACCATAAAAACATCTACTTAAAGCAACATTATTTGCTCTACTATTAGACATGGCTAGAAAATCAGATCATGCCTAGAAGTGGGAAGCTATATCTGTTTTCTTAATAATAAAGCTGTTCTGTATTCACTGTTTTTGCTTTTAGATTTTACTATTACTCAGTTATGGTGGGGCCAACAGAGGAGGAGACAGTTTTTTTTTGCTCACAGTGTCCAAGAGGTGGAGGTATGCCATATAATGCAGGGGCCATCTGGGGAAGCAACAAGTTCAGTAAGGAGGCAGAGGGAACAGGGGACAGGAAGAAGGCAGGGACAAAGCATTCCCTGGTGGTTTCTCTGAAAAGAAATGGGCAAAAGCAGAGTAAGCAGGTTTAGGACTGGCTATTCTGGATCATTTCAGTGGGTTCCAGGTTGCAGCAGCTTTCTGATTGTCTCATGCCTCGTCCCACATGATTAAAGGCAGAGGAATAATAGTCCAAGAGGCTTGGACTATAAGAGTGCTGTGAGAGGCTGATACAAGAGGTGGATGGAGCATGGGCTCTGGGTTGGCTGGTTTGTATATGAAAGGCGCATTTGTAGGAACATTTTTATTGTCTTTAAGAACTGGCTAGCCCTGGGAGGAGCAGTCTCTCTAGGATCAGAAAGGCTCCAGATATCACACTTTCAGAAATATCAAAAATAAAAAGCCAGGATTAATACATTCTTCAATTTCAAAGCCTCCATCTTTATTCACCCCCAAATGAAAAAAAAAAAAAAAAAGCAAGGCAAATCTGTTTTTACTTAGAACAAGCTCCAACTGGTTAATCTCACTAACAGCCTGAAAACTCCTGGGCTGATGCTATTCTTGTTGCTAAAGTTGAGAGAAAGGAGAAACTAGAAAATGCATAATTGTCATTTGCTGTGTTTTCAAAACACTTTAACACATGTCATGAATTCAAAAAATAATATTTAATGTAAAGGAGTATTTTTTTTCTTGATTATCTAGTGGGATAAGAATATAAACTAGTGTCAGGACTTCTCTGGTTGTCTAGTGGCTAAGACTCTGTGCTCCTAATTTAGGGGGTCTGGGTTCAATTCCTGGTTGGGGAACTAGAATCCACATACCTCAGTAAGAGTCTGTAAGCCACAATTTCTTTGCATGCCACAAAGTAGACCTGGCAAAGCCAAGTAAATTAACTAACTAATTAAAATAAATATTTAAAAATACCTTATAAAGAATATAAGCTAATATCTAAAATCATCTGGGAGAATGAGAATTTAGAAGGAAATTCAGTGTGCCCATCTTCTATACAGAAGAGGAAAATCCACTTCACTCTGAAGCCTTATTATATTTCTATTTAGAAGACTATGTGACTTGTTTCTTTCTCTGATGGTGTGTGTCCAAAAATACAGAATAATCTACTGATTTACAACTTCAGAGTAAAATAGGTCATCTGTAGGTTGAATGTTTGGGACCCACTACAAATTCATACCCTGAAACCTAATATGCATTGTGATGGTGTTTGAAGGTGGTGCTTTTGAAAGTGATTAGGTCTTAAGGGCAGAGTCGTCAGCAAAATTCTTCATCCCTTCTACCAGTTGAGGCTATGGCCAAAGGAATGAAGCATGGATAGGAAGGAGCTTTCAGTAGATACTGTCTCTGCCAATGATGATCTTGGACTTCTCAGCCAAAAGAATTGTGAGGAATAAGTGTTTATTATTTCTAAATCACCCAATCTATAGTATTTCTTTTAGCAGTCCATAAAGAATAAAAGAAGGCCCTAAATTTAATGTTTAGTTTGGAATTTTAGGTTTCTTCTATGTATTTTGAAAATTCTTTGGGATTTTTCTACAGTTATCTTTAAAGATTTTGAAGACAAATTTTATTTGTATCTAACTAATAATTTTCTCTTTTTGGTATTCCTGCCAAGAATGAAGTAATTCATTTCTTTCAATTTTTAAGCTCTATTGTAGTATTTTTAATATGCAAAACTATATACAATTTTTGAGTTTGGACATACAAATATACCTAATACAATACCAAAGCCACAATCCATCATTTTCAGAGGTTTCCTTGTGTCCCTTCATTATTTATTTTCTGGTAAGAAAAATTAATATGAAATCTTCTCTCCTAACACATTTTGAAGTGTATAATACCATATTGTTAACCATAGGCACTGTCTTCTACAAGTCATCTGCTATAACTCTTGCCTGAACTATATTTCACATCAAGAATATGGTTTCTGTCTTTAGATGAACCAAAATTTCCATAAGCATCAAGCTACTCACCAACTGTCTGCTGAATTTCAAATTATATCATTTTTTAGGCTTAGCTATTGTAGGCATAACATGATCAATGTTCATTGTAAGATCTATAATTATCCCTGTAAACCTTGAAGACTAATTTTAAACACACATTTCAATTTGGTTGTTCCTGAGATAAGAATAGTAAGATATAACCATGGGGTTTTCAAATCATGAACATACATCTTAACAGTGCACAATTACAGCCTAATCCTGCAGTCAATTAATAAATTGGTTGAAATAGCAGTTTGATTAAAATCTCAGATGTGCTAATTCACTTTCCTAGTGCTTTTTAATTAAGGCTTTAATAAAGTCTGCAATTACCTGCAAATTTTTTATTGGTCTTAAATATTTGTGCTTCTACCCTTAACTTTCAAAACTCCTTCAACTCACCACATAAGAATAACCACTCTAAGAAATTAAGTTAAAGCATAAAGAAAAAAAACACACATACTTTTTTCTTTAATCAGGTGAACAAGTACTACATGTTTTTAAAATGCTTGTGGAAATTTAAGCTGCAAATGGATATTTTTTCTGTAAGTTATGGTATGTTTTCTGTTGTTTTTGCTATTGTAGAAAACATTAGTTTTGGTGAATGATGCAACATTCTGTGGACATTTTCCTTGAAAACTATTTTGACCCTAATTGAATTTTAATATAGAATACTTAACACTCAAATTTATGCCTTCTGTGTTAATTTTTAATTTTATTAAAAATACTTTATTTCACTTTGTTCACAACTATTTTTCAGCTTTTTTTCTGTATAAGGCTTTGTTCAAAGTGCTTTACATAAACTCTGTCATTTATTACTCTAATAACTGAACTCAGTAGATGCTGTCATCATCCAATTTTAAAGAGAAGAGAATTAAGAGTTACAGATTTAGGTAAGTGGTCAAAGTTACATGCATGTAAATAGCAGAATTACAACTGAACGCCAGGTGGTTTGATTCTGAAATTTGTCATCTTAACTATAGTAAGATTGTCTCAGTTGTTTGAATTTATTGATGTTTTATTAACTATACCCACATTTGTATGTATATTAGTAAAAGTGCTCATGTTTAAAATCTCTGGTTGTGATATGATGCATTTCTAACAAACTTCCAAATACCAAGACTAATTTACTGATTACTTATTTTAAATGGAAATATAAATAATGTCTTGATAATATTTTGTGGTGAATCATGCCTTCACATTGAAAAGCTTCGCTTTGAAATTAAAAAGAAACAAAAATCTCAAGTCTTTCTTCAAAACAAATGATCAAGTACAGCACAGGTCTCAGTCTGAGACTTTCTTTTTAAATAAGTGAATATCTACACATTGAAAAAAACTTGCAGCAAAATACCCACCCCAGATTTGCTTGCCATCCAAAAGCAAATCCCCTCCCACCTATCCTCAAAGTGTTCTTATAGAGGAGAACTGAGTCTGTTGCTAGGTAACGTGAATAAGATTGATTCAGAAAACCTCAAGAATGCTGTAAAAATATACACTATGACACATACTGAAAAGTCCCAAAGAAATATATATATATATATATATATATATATATATATATATATATATATATATAAATAAATGTTCCCAGCTTAGTTTAAAAGCTGTATTTATTGGCTAGTAAAGATTTCAAGTTTGGGGAGTTACCAGTTGAGAGATATTCTCACATATTCACTGATTCAGAATAGAAAACATTTATCTTATGAAATATATAGACACTACAATTACAACTGATAACTGAAAATTTTTAAAAATATACTTATTTTGAAATCACTTACATAATGTAGGAAATTAGGTTTAAAAATGCACTAGTAGTTATTGTAGGCCAAGTCAAACCCCAAAAGCATTTGGGGGTTGAGGGGTTGGTGAAAAACAACTTTGAAAAATGACACCAATGATCAGTTTGGAGAATAAATATTGATAATAACAAGAATCTTTTCAAAAAATACTTAATAAGTAGTGGCTTGTCTGTCTAGGTATTTGAATGATACAATAATTTAAGCAATGTCAAAAAATTACAAAGATTGAAAAATAAGACAATGGAATAAAATATATATTTCAGAAAAGATCTAGTTGTAGAAAATATCTGCCAAAAAAAAAAAATCATATACCTCTTACCTTAAGTTACTTAGACCACATTTAAATAACATTTAAATAACTGGGAAAACAAATAAAATAATTCCAAATTGATCTCTTTACATACAGATAAGAGCTATTTGGATTATAATATCTATCAAAATATTTACAAATGAAGCAATTAATTTTCAAAATATTTATTTTAGATTTATATGGTAATATCTGAGCCTAAACAATGAAATACCTGTCATTTAAGCATTTTAAATACTTTTTTAAAGAAGAAACAAAATTTTCCAGAAAACTTTTCCATGATGAGTAGCTTATAATATCTTGGAACTAGAACCTCAGAGAATATACATTATCTGCTATTTTCCTAACCACATCCTCTTTTTCTGTTGACACGCTTCTCTTCCCTTTTGTCTACTATTTTCAATTTTGATTGTGTAATTCACTACACTGTATCATTTTACTTCTTCATTATATCAAAGACAGTAAAAACTAAAGACTATTCTTTAATCTTTAAGAATAAATTGCATGTTCTCTTTTCTTGAAGAGCTTTCCATGTAGCTGATCCATCACCATATTTATGTTAAATAATGAGAAAGTAATCAAAGATGACATCATGTATTTAAAACCACATTTTCATGCCAAAGGGTGTAGAGTCACTGTCATTTTGGAGAATGGATATTTAGCAAAGAGAGAATTCTTAGAAAATTCGGAGAAGTCTTAGAAAATTCTGTAAAATTTGGAGGAATTTATGGACCATCTCTGTAGAATCTTAGAATTTATAAATGCCTATCACCTACCATGGGCATTTGTTAGAATGTACTGACTTTTTCACAGTAAGCAATGTGTAACTAATGTATTTTTATATACTTTTGTAATTCCCCACTCATTTGGTATAAAAAACAGGTATTTCTTCATGTCCTCTTATATCAGGATATCTTGAATGTCCACTAATAAACTTAAATATAATAAACTTATAAAGAAATGGATAATCAGTAGCACTGAATCTAGTAGAACTAAATTTCATGATAGCAGTTTTAAAGAACATATAATAAATTCGGAGACTCTCCTGTACCTGATAAGTTTTATGAGTTCACAAATGCCAAATTTCAAAAATGATATTATACCAGGAATAGGGACAGCACAAATACTAGTTGACTGAACCCAGGAAACACATTCTTAGATAAGAATTCTTACTCTGCCATTGTAAAGTCAGATATGCAAAGGAGGAATCAGTCTGAATTACTGAAAATCATGAAAACTAAAATATTGGGTAGGTAATAGGGAAGGTTACAAGTTACAAAAACCTTAAAGAAGAATGTTCAGAAACTTTGGATACACTTTAAGATAAAAGGGAATAATCATGAGCAACACAGAATGAGCACCTGGAACTGGCAGAAACAAAAGAACCCAACTGAATGAGAAAAAAGATGGTAAGAGACAAAGATATATTATTACCTTGTGTAGGTGCTGACTGAAGAGAGAAGCTGTATATGTTTTGATTAACATAATTAGGTCCCCCCTCCCCCATAATAAAAGTATTGGGCACATCACCTTTAGAAAACTTAAATATCTGATGCTGTTCATTCTTTTGTAAAATAGAGATGTACCTGGAACCCAATATTACATGTGTAGCTATCAGACATACTAAAAGAATCTGGCTTCCACATGATCCCAATTAATATGAAAGACTATGTATTAATTATTCTCAAGAGTGAATGCCAATTTCCATATTTTAGAAGTGACACAGTACAAAATTTTCATATCTTCCCTAACCTCTTTCTATTAAGAACCGCAACAGCAGTTTAGCATGTCTATCCTACCTTGCTTCAGCCCTCACAGTTCCCCCTCTGGACTGGTGTAAGAGCCCGCGAACAAGATTCTCTTCCTTCTTGTGATCCAGACACTACATTGTGCTGGGTAGTCTTTCTGACATAGAAATCTGACCATGTCACTCTCATGAAAAAACAAAAAAATCATTCACTGCACAAAGTAAAACTCCTGCACATGACATCCAAACCCTTTCACAATCTGTTCATTTAGCTCCTAGTATATTTGCACACTCTTGTTTTCCTCTGCTCCATTTGCTTTGTGTTCCAGAAAAGTGAAGTTCTTATCCATTGCCAAATTTCATGCCATTTCCACCAAAATGAAAGAGCAATTACTCCTCACCCCAGCTCCTGGCAGGACTTCCCATTCTTAAATTATCCATCTGGTGCACACCAGCTTCTAGTGGTGAAGGATTTAGCTTATATGTTGTTTCCTCTGGGGAGTCACCAGGTGCACCAAGGCTCACCTGTCCTAGCAAGGTTTGGTTCATCCTCCTTAGGTTATAAATTAAATGTTAGTACTTGGAAGATAGTTTTTTATATTATATTTTATATGAATAGAGCCTAGCATTTGGTAGGTTTATAAGAACTTTGTTAACTGGGTAAATAAATGAATAAGACTCAACATTTATGAAAACTCTGGTGACATCTTTTTCACATACTATGAAGCTGATTCAGATTTCAGAAATTTTTATAACTTTAATTATCTATGTAAACTTCAGCAACATAATCTTTTTCTTCTGAAACAAAACTAAACAACTCTGTTACTCTGCAAATTATTTTAGGTATAGTTATAATCCTGTCTGGAGAAGGCAATGGCACCCCACTCCAGTACTCTTGCCTGGAAAATCCCATGGGCAGAGGAGCCTAGTAAGCTGCAGTCAATGGGGTCGCTAAGAGTCAGACACGACTGAGCGACTTCACTTTCACTTTTCACTTTCATGCATTGGAGAAGGAAATGGCAACCCATTCCAGTGTTCTTCCCTGGAGAATCCCAGGGACAGGGGAGCCTGGTGGGCTGCCGTCTATGGGGTCGCACATTAGCAGCAGCATAATCCTGTCCAGAATTAAATGACCACAGTTATTTTGCCATCAAGAAGTAGCTAAGAACCAGCCTTAAATACTTTTCCAGTTCAACTAAAAGTTGTTCACAAATTAAAATTTCTACCCTTCACAGATACAGTTCTTCAGATACTCAGTTTTCACTTAGAATCCATTTGCTCTAAACACATACTTCTCTCCATCTGTCCAGTGATTATTAAGTGACTAATATTTAAATTTGGTGAAGAATAGAAATGTTAAAATTAATAATAATTTATGCTTTCTAAGAATTGACAGCTTAGACTATTAGTATCTTTTCCATTTCACAATGAAACAGGAATGATAGCACCTCTGCCTTTCATCTCCTCTCCTCATGACAGGGCCCATAATCCTTCAAACATACCCTTGAATGAAAAGATTTTGAAGACCCACATTGTCATGTTTTCAAGTCCTCAAATTTTAAAAGTCCCTTCTTTAAATGAAGCTGCTGCTGCTAAGTCGCTTCAGTCGTATCCGACTCTATGCCACCCCATAGACGGCAGCCCACCAGGCTCCCCCGTCCCTGGGATTCTCCAGGCAAGAACACTGGAGTGGTTGCCATTTCCTTTTCCAATGAATGAAACTGAAAAGTGAAAGTGAAGTCGCTCAGTCGTGTCCAACTCCTAGCAACCCCATGGACTGCAGCCTACCAGGCCCTTCCGTCCATGGGATTTTCCAGGCAAGAGTACTGGAGAGGAAGCAGCTATAAACAAATGTGCTATTCCAAATGCAAAGCTCTGATACTGTGATTTCTCCACTTGAAAATCAATATAAAAAGTATTTTTCCTATTTATAAAGTGTGTTTTAGATAGCCCTAACATTTACTTCATTCTTAATCCTTATCCCTTTTACTGATGTGAGACTCAGAAAGGGTAAATTTTGCTTAAGATGTCTGTTGCAAATATTACCCAGTATTTTTTATAATCTTGTTACAATAAGAAATTTCCCTTTTTCATTTTTTTGCCTGTATCTTTTCTATTTTTAACATGATAGATAATTCTTATTATGATCAAGTTTTAGCCCACATATTATGTACCCTTTTACATATTATTTGATTGGTAGAGCAAAAAAAGAAAAAAAAAGGAATTATCCCCTCCTCTCTTCGGTTACACTATGCTTCTATTAATTCATCATAAGATTGTAATACCCATTTATTGACAATCATAATTCTTTTTTTTTTTTAATATTTGTAACTTTCTTTTTTTTTTTTTTTTCATCTGTGTCTCTTTTGCTGTCTCGTAGACAGGATTATCGTTACCATCTTTCTAAATTCCATATATATGCGTTAGTATACTGTATTGGTGTTTTTCCTTCTGGCTTACTTCACTCTGTATAATAGGCTCCAGTTTCATCCACCTCATTAGAACTGATTCAAATGTATTCTTTTTAATGGCTGAGTAATACTCCATTGTGTATATGTACCACAGCTTTCTTATCCATTCATCTGCTGATGGACATCTAGGTTGCTTCCACGTCCTGGCTATTATAAACAGTGCTGTGATGAATATTGGGGTACACGTGTCTCTTTCCCTTCTGGTTTCCTCAGTGTGTATGCCCAGCAGTGGCTAACAAACACATGAAAAGATGCTCAACATCACTCATTATCAGAGAAATGCAAATCAAAACCACTATGAGGTACCATTTCACACCAGTCAGAATGGCTGCGATCCAAAAGTCTACAAATAATAAATGCTGGAGAGGGTGTGGAGAAAAGGGAACCCTTTTACACTGTTGGTGGGAATGCAAACTAGTACAGCCACTATGGAGAACAGTGTGGAGATTCCTTAAAAAACTGGAAATAGAACTGACAATCATAATTCTTATTGGCTCATATTTAACTTGCAGTAAAATAAGACAGTGTTTACAATTAACTAGTAATTGTTTTGAAATATAGAGACTTTGATTAATCAAGGAAAGCATACATTATCTTTAGTGTACCCTGAGAATATAACAAGGCAAGTATCTCCTTTTTAAATTACATTTATTCAATCACTGATTTATCCATTAGCCACTTTGGGGGCATCTATTCCATGTGTATTACAGAAGAATTTCTCTACAAAGTGGTTAGACAGCTAAGTCAGGTAATTGAATAAAAATATTCAATTATCCAAAGGAAAGCTTTTATTTTGTATTCTGTATAAGAATAGAGTTGTTTGTGTTTAATATGGTACACTATATTTAAATTATTTATCACAGTCCTTACATTACAGAGAAAGCTAATAAAGAAGTTATTGCTAAGAGGAAAGGCAAAAGAGCTGCTCAAGGAAGACAGGCTATTGAAAAAGGAATCCAATAGCATTAAAGATACACATTCAAGATAATCTCACCATACAGGAAGGCAAGGATCACTTTTCTTTCTTCCCCCTTTCTTGCTTGGGTGCTTTTTTTCAGAAGATAACACACCTTCTGTTCAACTGTAAAAACATTAAAATTTACAAAGAAGACTGCTTAAGAATTCCTTTCTGATTCGTATCTTTCACCTTTTATCCCATACTAATATTAACCTATCCAGAATATCTGATCCATTATTATTTATCACCACAAACTTAACCTGTTTCTGCAGTAGCAATGTCAACAGTATTAGCAGGAAGTATTATGGATTAAAAGCAAAGATTTTGAGATAGGTCTGAGTTCTTTGACTTGCTTCACAATTTTAGACATGTGGCTTGACCACAAAAAATATACATTTCTTCATCCATAAAGTTGAGGGATAAACACCAACTCATCAAGTTATTGTGAAGTTTAAATAAAGTAAGTTCCTAATATATAGTAGTTGTTTTAATTATTACTATCATTATCATTCTTAATATCCAGTGTAAGGAAGACATTTATTCTGTTGTCTCTTTGTCCTTTTATGATGTCTATCTAGTCAGTAAGCTTCATTATGTGCATATCTATTGATTTTTTATCTTCCTTGTTTCCATATTTCTCAGGCTAGTATGCCTCTTCTCAAATATGCCATTCCTGTCATTTTCATCAACAACTTTCCTCAGAGTGGTGCCATGTTCTTACATGTCCATGGCTACATGGTCACTTAGTTTAACAATAGAAATATGAATTATGTTTAGCAATTCATCTTAAACCATGCATATTACTGTATTTCAGATTTTTTCTTTTCTTGGTTGGGTTTTGTGAATCTAGAAGAATACCATGCCTAGTGTGTCCAATAAGCATTTTATATTTCTTAAATAAAAATTTTAAATGTCAAATAAATGATTGAAAATATTTATTAAGTATAGTTTCAAAGAATAAGGAATAAGTCTTAGGATCAGATGACTGATTGTGCCTTGTTACTTTTTATTCTTCTCTATACTCTGCAAATCTGCAGTAGCCTTCTTTAGCTAAAATAATTTCCCCCTTTACCATAGCCATGTGTGAATCATATAGTACACTAAAATACATTACTTAGAATTTTATTTGTATTGTTTTTAATATATAAACTATCAGTAAATAATAAAGATCTTAGCTTTTAAAAAATATACATATTTTACTTATTTTCATATTAAGCAAGAATGATATGAATTGTATGGACAAGAGATATGAAGACACAGGGAAATACGAGTATAAAGGTGAATTTTTAAACCTTTGTTTTACAGTATGTTCTACTCAAATTTTTGCCTTTTGTATTTCATTTACAAATTAGAAAAGGACCAAGGTCCATGTGAAATATGAACAATGTTGAGGTTTGACAGTTATTTGATTATGACTGATTGGTGACTTTATCATCGGCAATTTGATTACTGTTTTCCAGTTTCCACAATCTGCATGTCCAGCTATCCAAGGAATGCTGCTGAAGCAGACTGTCTCCTTTCTCTGTTCCATTTGCTGTTTTAATTTTTATTCACTAATTATGAAAATTAGGTCTAGGAAAATGAAAAAAAATTAATATGTTAAAACTACAGTAAGTTTTTCATCAATATATAAAAAAGGGGTTGGTCATATGGTATAAGAACACTGGGCAATATCTCATTTGACCAAGGTTCTTATTCCTGCTTTATCACCAGTTAGTTGAGCAGCACTGATCAAGTACCTTGTAACTCCCCTACTCTGTGATTATATTACTTAAAAGGGCTAGCTTGGTGCAAATTATGGATAAAGCAAAATACTAATATCAGATTTTAAGAAATTACTCTCATACAGGTCTAGTGATGCAAAAACACATTTGTTTTAAAAAGGATTCTGCCTAAATTTGATACAGACATAAAGATAGACACATGGGCCAGTGGAACAGAATAGAGAGGCTAGAAATAATTCCATGCATAAACAGTCAGCTGAACTTTGACAAGGGAGCCAAGACTATACAATAGGGTAAAGATTGTCTCTTCAGCAATGGTCTTGAGAAAACTGGATATCCACATGCAAAATAATGAAACTGAACCCATATTATATATTACACAAAACATCAAAAATAGTTAAAAAAAATAAGGACTAAAATTGCAAAACTTCTAGAGGGAAATAAGAGGAAATCTTCATAACATAGGTCTTAGTAGTGATGTCATGGATACGACACCAAAATTACAGGGAGCAAAAGCTCTGCAGAGAAAAAGATAATCTACAGTGTGAAAAATAACCTAGAGAGCGGGAAAAAATATTTACAACTCATATATCTAACAGGATTTTAATATACAAAATATATAAATTAATCCTAAACTCAACAGCAAAAAAATACACACACAAACACACAAACAAAAACCTAAAAATCAACTAGACAAAATCAACAAGTAACCATTAAAAAATGAGCAAGGGGCTTGAATAGATATTTCTTCAAGACATACAACTACCAATAGGCATATGAAAAGATGCTCAACACCATTAATTATTAAGGAAATGCAAAGTAAAATAACAGTAAGACCACCTCACATATGTTAGGATAATTATTGTAAAAAAAAATTAAAAAGAAAACAAAACAAGTTAGGATAGAGAAAAACTGGAAGCCTTGTACACTGTTGGTGGTAATGTAAAATTTTGCAGCTGCTATAGAAAGCAATGTGAAGGTTCCTCAAAAAATTATAAAGAATTATCACATGATCCAGCAATCTCTCTTCTGTGGATATGTCCAAGGAAAATGAAAACAGAATATCAAAAAGCTATCTGCATCTCCAAGTTCATTGCAGCATTCTTCAAAACAGCCAAGATGTGGAATAAGTCTAAATTTCTATCAACAGATGAACAGATAAAATATGGTACAGACATATGATTGAACATTATTTAGTTTTAAAAAAGAAGGAAAGGCTGATATACCTGACACCATGAATGAAACTTGAGGACATTATACGAAGTCAAATAAGCCAGTCACAGAAGAACAAATACAGTATGATTTTATTTATATGAGGTATTTCAAATAATCAAACTCACAGTAAAATAGAGTAAAATGGTAGTTGCCAGGGGCTGAGGCAGAGAAGAAAATGAGAAGATGCTATTAGATGGGTATAAAATTTCTGATATGCAAGATGAATGAGTTCTAAAAATGTGCTAACACTATATGTATAGTTAACAACGCTGCATTGTACATTTAAAAAGTTGCTAAATAAATACTAGGGGTATAATGTACAATATAATGACTATAATTACCACTGCTGTATATGAAAGTTGTTAAAGGAATCAATCATAAGAGTTATTACCATGAACTGTTTTTCTTTTACCTCCTACTTTTGTTTATTATATCTATATAAAATGATGGTTGTTAACTAAGTTTATTGTGTTAACCAATTCACAATAAATCTAAGTCAAATCTTTACCTGAAACTCATACAGTGCTATACGTCAATTATATCTCAATGAAACCCCCCCAAAAATAATATAAAAACACTGTTAGAAAGTAAATCTCATGTAGTGCTCCTACCATAACTTTGTAAAGTTAGAATATGGAGACTAAGCCTAGTGCCACTAGGAAGAGCTCAGGTTCAAAATAATAATTCTGTCTATAGAAACAACTAGACTAAGGTTACATTAATTACTTAGTTCCATATAATTTTTAAAGTGCTATCTCATATCTATCTAACAATTTTCCATCATGCCTTCTCAAAGTTATTTGGAAGTCACAGAAGAAGTACAAGGTTAAACTACAGCGTATCAGAATCACATAACATTTTTTTTTTGTCCTCGTGAGCATTCCTTCCAAATAAAACAGATGACAGAAAACATGGTTGACGGAGCCACTTGCCAACAGATTCAAGAGATTAGGCCAGGATGTTCACAGAAGAAACAGAGCAGTGACTGGTGGCGAACCAGGCAGTGAAGGACTTCGGGTGCGCTAGTGAGAAGTCAGAATTTATCTTGAAGATAGGCTAGAGCCATTGCTGCTGCTAAGTCACTTCAGTCGTGTCCGACTCTGTGCGACCCCATAGACGGCAGCCCACCAGGCTTCCCCGTCCCTGAGATTCTCCAGGCAAGAACACTGGAGTGGGTTGCCATTTCCTTCTCCAATGCATGAAAGTGAAAAGTAAAGTGAAGTCGCTCAGTCATGTCCGACTCTTAGCGACCCCATGGACTGCAGCCCACCAGGCTCCTCTGTCCATGGGATTTTCTAGGCAAGAGTACTGGAGTGGGTTGCCATTGCCTTCATCGGAGACTGTTTAAAGTAGAAGGATAACAGAAACAGATTACATTTTAGAAACATTGTTTTTTCTTGAAAAACTTTTTTTTTTAAGTTGCAGAAAAACCAACAATAAAATTGGAAAATTAGATAGCAAGGAATTCTTATTAACCCTTTCCTTATAAATCCAGATAAGATATGATGTTCTAGACTGAGAATTGGGAGTAGATATAGAAAAATTAGGAGAAAAGAGAGTCTTCGGAAGCAAAATGGACAAAACTAGATGATTAGTTTATCATGCTTAGTTCGGTTTCCTTCAGAATATTCCCTTTTTCTCATTCTTCCTTTGAACTTTAGTTATGAAGTACACTTAAAATCATCTTGATAATTATAATTATCATGTAAATTATTACAAAATACAAAAAATTAAATCAATATTCATTCTGTTGAAAAAAATTGATTATTATTGACATAATGAAACACTGCATTAAGGTGCTATTATAGGAAATGTGTTTTTCACAAAATAAAGTCACGATATTAAACATCAACATGCAACAATGAAGAAAAACATGAAACTGATTGAAAAAAAAATTGTGATGAGTAGTCATGGCAAAATTTAATCAAAGCAAAAGCAAAAGAGAGTTTTATGGTTGGTTACACTATGGTGATATTGGGTGGGATTTTTTAAAGCTGTAAATTCTGAATTCATACTTAGTATGTAACTAGAAACCATTGAAGGTCCTTGAAATATGATGAAAGTGATGCTTTTGGAAGAACATTCAGTTTTTGCAAATAAGATGTGCCTATATATTGAGAGTTGACTATATATTAAAGAGATCTCCAGTTTTACTGTAAATTTTATTAGAAGATATAAGCTGTATGTAAGAAATTGAATTTATTTTCAAAATGCAATTGTTTAAAATCCTGCCTAGTGAATTAATCTCTGGTTATCATTATCATATAAAGTTTATATTTTCCAGACCGGGCAATGTAAGTAGCTACATTTTCTGCCTTTTAGAATTGTTGGGCTTAAAATGGATGACAAAAACAATAAACATAAATGTAGAAAAGCGGCCAAATGAATCTTCACTATACAGAAGTCCTAGAGGCAATGACTCGAAAGAAGGTAAGTTGAAAGAAAATATATTCATTCAATAAGGAAGGGACTATATTTTATATGTGTCCCTATGTAAGAAATTAGATACATTTCAGGAGAAATGAGATAAGAATTGGAAATGTTCTTTGGGTACTCCATTCAACATTCCCAGTGTCTATAATGATTTTCATTGTGGAGCATTTTCATATCTATTACCCTTCTTTTTAAATTATTTACGTATCTTAAAGTTATTTACATATTATACATATTTACAATCCAACTCCTGTGAGCCAATCCAACAGAAATTGTACAGAATTCCAACAGTTTCTACAGAAATTGAATATCAATACTAAACCTGAAAACTGGACCACGAAAGTTTCTCTTTGCTTTTTTTAACTTTTCGTTTTGTTTTACTATTTAATTAATTATTTCTGGAACATCTGCCTCTAGACATTTTATTCTGTATATATGCTATTCAGAGCGCTTATTCACAAATTGTAATTCGCATATCCTTTTCCCACTTAAATATATGTAGGCTGAAAGTCTTATATTCTGACACATTCAGAAATGAATTGCTTTATCCTGTCTCCCACACAATCCCTACAATCCTTTTCTTAAGATCATGCCTTTTCCTCAAACCAAAACTTTAGCAAGGGTTTAAGAAGACATATATAATCTCCTGCTCTTAATGCGATTCCCTATCTCCTCTTAGATAGATTTTAAGTTCCACTTCCTCACATCATTCTTTTCTAATTGCTTGTGTTGTTGTTTAATCCTAAATGGTGTCCAGCTCTTTTGCAACCCCATAGGCTGTAGTATGTCAGGTTTCCCTGTCCATGGGATTTTCCAGACAAGAATACTAGAGTGGGTTGCATTTCCCTCTGCAGGGGATCTTTCTGACCCAAGCATCGAACCTGGACTCTTTTGCATTGGCAGGCTGATTCTTTACCACTGGGCCATCTAGGAAGCCTCTGGTTACTATCAACATACAAATTGTGTACACTTCTTCCCTCCTTTTAATCTTCTGTTTTCTCAAGACCTTTCTCATACCCTTTGCTTCTCTGCATTCTAAATCTTCTCTTGGTGAAACATTCTCTTCACCAGAGAATTAACATGAGCAGGAAGAATTAGGACCTTACATTTTAGCCACTGTCATCTTCTTTTTAAATGTTAAAATATGAAAGTTAATCAACTGCAGCAGAAGTCTGTATCGACTGTGTTGAACCCTGTACCTTTAGTGTCAAGCACTTAATCTTGTACTTGAAGTGTCAGATACATAACACTGCACCTTCTGTATAAGACACATAACTCTGTACCTGCAGTTTCAGTCATGTTAACTAAAGCTTGCTTGAGTTTGTCTTGCTGTTCTAGAAGAACGTCTGCAGGACTCTGCACAGAATGATATTCATTACCCACAACTAATATTCAAAACAATTAATATTTGTCTATGTCTGAACCAGTGGTAATATACCACTTTAAAAGAGCTCAGTATGTTTTTCTTTTCCAAATTTATCTGGTTTCCCTTTCCTATCAGTATGCATGAGGAGTATGTTTCGGCTCTATATTTAATTTCAATAAATCATAAAACTTTGGGGTGTCAACTTTCTGAGTTTGCACTTTATTCTGTTGACACTCATTCACAATTCTTTAGCATCACTGTTTATATATTTTAAATATTTCCCCTTTCTTTTTTTCAGCACAAAGGGCCATATCACAAATATAACCTGTTTATTACTTTCTCTTTTTCATCTTTGCTCTAACCTACTTTCAAGAGTGGAATCCATTTCACTGAGAATGTTCAATCCATATTCAAAGTGGAAGCTAAATGGGCTGCGTGACCGCACTTACTCCACTTGTCACTTTCATTTATCTCCCACCTACCCATTCAGATGGAGGATGCAGTTATACTGGCAAACAGTATATTTTAGCACCCAAGACATCATGCAGCACATTTTTACATTTTCTTAAAGAGAACAAAATTATTTTTGTGTCAAAATGTGATAGTTATTTTATGTTCTCTTTTAGGAAAAAAATGAGATTTCTCATCAGTCAATTGAACATCTATGTTTTTATTCTTGAAAGTTGACTGCTTCTACTCTAAAAATCTGTCAGTGGAACAAACTGATATAGAGGTATAGTCAAAATTTAATTATGCTAAATGGAGCTTTCCAATTCCAAATCTTTCCTTTCTGGTCCCCTGAATTTTGACACTATTTCAGGTGTGAAAGCGTGTTAAGTCACTCAGTCATGTCCGATTTTTTTGTGAACCCATTGACTGTAGCCCGCCAGGCTCCTCTGTCCGTAGAATTCTCCAGGCAAGAATACTGGAGGGGTTGCCATTCCCTTTTTCTCCAGGAGATCTTCATGATCCCAGGGATTGAACCTGGGTCTCCTGTATTGCAGGCAGATTCTTTACCTTCTGAGCCACCATATCCATTTCAATAGATTTCAGAAAATCATATTAGAGACTTCAATGTCTCTCAAGTGGGCATCTGGACCTATAACACCTAGGACAAAGTGTCTTTACCTGCCATCAAACATTATACACACAGCCAGCGCCAGCTCAAGTATAGTTGTGAGGTTTTCACATCTGAGAGTACTACCCACTTACAAGTTTTTCTCCTCCTGAATGTCTTTACATAACAGTATTAATGGAGCACTTCCTAAAAAACAAATTGTGCTCTGAGCTCCTTGGAACATCTTATGAGGTAGATCTTATTATTATTTTCATATTACAAACAAACAATAACACGAGAAGTATTTTAACTTGCCTATTGTACATATCTAGTTGGTGACAAAAGACATTTGATTACTAGGTTGTGAAGTAAAGTGAAAGTCACTCAGTCGTGTCCAACTCTTTGTGACCCCATTGACTATACAGTCCATGGAATTCTCCAGGCCAGAACACTGGGGTGGGTACCCTTTCCCTTCTCCAGGGGATCTTCCTAATTCAGGGATCAAACCCAGGTCTCCCACATTGCAGGCAGATTCTTTACCAGCTGAGCCACAAGGGAAGCCCACTGGTTTGTGAGCTTCTTGTTAAATCTTCTACTTTGTATATATAGTAAAATTTCCTTAATTTTACTAAATGCAAATAACCCCAAATCCCAGGAACATGTATCACAATGAGACTGAATTTTATTTGCTGACAAAAAAGAGAATCACTTTTTTGTTTTTCATTATGGAAACTCAGTATATTTTCATTCTTAAATTTATATATATTATATATATATAATATAATATTTTATTTTAAATCTTATAATATTGTTTAAAATTTTAAGTGTTTATTATTTTTTCTCTTTAGATAGTAGGATATGATTTATTGTGTTTTATTTCTTTACTTATTTGATAGCTGTAGCAGAAAGAAAGAAAAAATCCTCTGCAATTCTACTGGAGATTAACATTTTGAAATATCAAAGTTGAGCCTACATTTCTCTTGGTGTCTCTGTTAAACTGATAATTATATGTTGACCCTTTTCAAATAATATAACACACATTTATTTACCTTTCACCTATAATTATTTTCCATTTTTATTACAATGTCATATTTTTATTTCAGTTACTTTACTTTTAAACTGTGTATCACTTTGTCCAAAAATTATTGACATTTGTGTTCAGTCTGTTTAAACATTAATTATCTTAAGTCAATGTTTAACTGATTTCACGCTGATTATAACTTTTCTTATCATGACTAAAATATTAATATGTTCACTTTGATGTTGCTTTCAAACAACAGCTTCATATTTCAAATAAAACTATGTCTATGAAGTTTTTTTCCCCCTTGTAAGATTGTAAAAATTATACTGTTGAGCCATGTGTATTTGAGAGTTTTCTTTTCTTTTTTTTCCTTCAAAATAACAGAGTTATAGAGTTGTGGGTGGTAATATTTCCTCTCAAAACTCTTCTGATATCAATGTCTTTTGAAATGATTGATTGATCAATGTCTTTTCAACTCTTCCGGTATCAACGTCTTTTGAAATGAAAAGAAAGAACTTGAGATCAGGCCGGCATTATTCCTTTGTATGTAAACTTTATTTTTCCTGCCTGAATGTCTTTAAAATGTATCTTAATCCATGTATTTAAGTTTCACCAGGTTTTCTAGGTATTCTCGCAGCTTACCTAAGAAAGCTATGGATTCAATTTATTTTTCAGCTGAGGTAAGTTGTCCTGTTGGCTTCACACATGGGTCACGGTAAAGAATACATCTGCCAATGCAGAAGACACTGATTTTATCCCTGGGTCAGGAAGACCCCAGGAAAAGGAAATGGCAACCCAGTCCAGTATTCTTGTCTGGAAAATCCCATGGACAGAGAAGTCTATTGGGCTACAGAATATGGGGTTACAAAGGGTCAAATGACATGACTTAGTGACTAAACAATACCAAAAAGGTGTCCTATCCCAACTCAATTATTACCTCAAGCCTATGGTCATACATGAAGACTTTACACATGGACATCACCAGAAGTCAACACCAAAATCAGATTGATAATATTCTTTGCAGCCAAAGATGGAGAATATCTAACAGTCAGCAAACATAAGACCGGGAGTAGACTGCGGCTCAGATAATGAGATCCTTACTGCCAAATTCAGACTTAAATTGAAGAAAGTGGGGGAAAACTACTAAACCATTGAAGTATGACATAAGTCAACTCCCTGATGACTAAACAGTGGAAGTGAGAAATAGATTTAAGGGCCTAGATCTGATAGACAGAGTACCTGATGAACTATGGATGGAAGTTCATGACATCATACAGGAGACAGGAATCAAGACCATCCCCAAGAAAAAGAAATGCAAACAAAAAACAAACAAACAAACAAACAAAAAAAACGGCTGTTTGAGGAGGCCTTACAAATAGCTGTGAAAAGAAGAGAAGTGAAAAGCAAAGGAGAAGAGGAAAGATATACCCATTTGGATGCAGAGTTCCAAAGAATAGCAAGAAGAGATAAGAAAGCCTTCCTCAGCGATCAATGCAAAGAAATAGAGGAAAACAACAGAATGGGAAAGACTAGAGGTCACTTCAAGAAAATTAGAAATACCAAGGGAATATTTCATGCAAAGATGGGCTCGATAAAGGACAGAAATGGTACGGACCTAACAAAAGCAGAAGATATTAAGAAGGGATGTCAAGAATACAAAGAAGAACTGTACAAAAAAGATCTTCATGACCCAGATAATCACGATGGTGTGATGCCTCTTCTAGAGACAGACATCCTGGAATGTGAAGTCAAGTGGGCCTTAGGAAGCATCACTATGAAGAAAGCTAGTGGAGGTGATGGAATTCCAGTTGAGCTATTTCAAACCCTGAAAGATGATTCTGTGAAAGTGCTGCACTCAATAAGCCAGCAAATTTGGAAAACTCAGAGTGACCACAGGACTGGAAAAGGTCAGTTTTCATTCCAATCCCAAAGAAAGGCAATGGAAAGAATGCTCAAACTACCACACAATTGTACTCATCTCACACGCTAGTAAAGTAATACTCAAAATTCTCCAAGCCAGGCTTCAGCAGTATGTGAACTGTCAACTTCCAGATGTTCAAGCTGGATTTAGAAAAGTCAGAGGAACCAGAGATCAAATTGCCAACATCCGTTGGATTGTCAAAAAAGCAAGAGAGTTCCAAAAAAACGTCTATTTCTGCTTTATTGACTATACCAAATCCTTTGACTGTGTGAATCACAATGAACTCTGGAAAATTCTGAAAGAGATGGGAATACCACACCACCTGACCTGCCTCTTGAGAAACCTGTATGCAGGTCAGGAAGCAACAGTTATACTGGTGTGGAACAACAGACTGGTTCCAAATAGGAAAAGGAGTATATCAAGGCTGTTTATTGTCATCCTGCATATTTAACTTATATGCAGAGTACATCATGAGAAATGCTGGGCTGGAGGAAGCGCAAGCTGGAATCCAGATTGCAGGGAAAATATCAATAACATCAGATATGCAGATGACACCACCCTTATGGCAGAAAGTGAAGAGGAACTAAAAAGCCTCTTGATGAAAGTGAAAGTGGAGAGTGAAAAAGTTGGCTTAAAACTCAACATTCAGAAAACTAAGATCATGGCATCCGGTCCCATCATTTCAGGGCAAATAGATAGGGAAAAAGTGGAAACAGTGGCTGACTATTTTTCTGGGCTCCAAAATCACTGCAGATGGTGACTGCAGCCATGAAATTAAAAGATGCTTACTCCTTGGAAGGAAAGTTATAACCAACATAGACAGCATATTAAAAAGCAAAGACATTACTTTGCCAACAAAGGTCCGTCTAGTCGAGGCTATGGTTTTTCTAGTGGTCATGTATGGATGTGAGAGTTGGACTGTGAAGGAAGCTGAGCGCCAAAAAATTGATGCTTTTGAACTGTGGTGTTGGAGAAGACTCTTGTGAGTCCCTCGGAGAGCAAGGAGGTCAAACCCATCTAAAGGAGATCAGTCCTGGGTGTTCATTGGAGGGACTGATGTTAAAGCTGAAAGTCCAATACTTTGGCCACCTGATGCAAAGAGCTGACTTATTTGAAAAGACCCTGATGCTGGGAAAGATTGATGGCAGGAGGAGAAGTGGATGACAGAAGATGAGAGGTTGGATGGCATCACTGACTCAGTGGACATGGGTTTGGGTGGACTTGGGAGTTGGTGATGGATACGGAGGCCTGGCATGCTGTGGTTCATGGGGTCGCAATGAGTTGGACATGACTCAGGGAATGAACTGAACTGATGATCATACATATACATGTATATTACAAATGTGTATGTATATACATACATAATTATATATATATTATTTCTATCCTATTGTCATATTATATATATATATATATATATATATATATAGACACACACACAAACACACACAAATTTTAAGTATATTACTTATACATTACAAATTAATATGTGTACTTTTTACAAAATGTTCATCTTTTCCTTTTCTTAACATCTTGACCTCTTTCTTCTGACTGTTGGGAAAACTACTCAAGATTGTATCCTACAGTACTGATTGCATATTTCACATGTTTTACTTTATTTCTCTATCTCATACATTTGTTACAACTCTGTTTTTGTCATTTCTACTTGTTTTTACAATATAAGATTTATTGAAATTTGTTTTAAAAAGTGTAAGTGCTTCCTAAAACTATTTATGCCTTCATGGATTATAGCCTTGTTATGATGAAGGGGTTTCATAACTCCATAAAGATATAAGCCATACTGTGAAGGAACATGCAAGATAGATGGGTCATAGTGAAGAGTTTTGACAAAACCTGGTCCACTGGAGGAAGAAATTATAACCCATGCAAAATGCAAAAATATATGACACCAAGGGTGAATTCCCAAGGTCAGAAGGTGTCCAATATCCTACCTGAGTGGAACCTGAAAAGTGACAGAATGATATGAGTTCATTTCCAAGGAAAATAATTCAACATCACAATAATTCATCTCTATGACCCAACCACTGATGCCAAAGAAGCTGAAGTTGACTGGCTCTATGAAAATCTACAACAACTTCTAGAACTAACATCAACATAAAAAATGTCATTTTAATCATCAGTCAGTTCAGTTCAGTTGCTGAGTCGTATCTGACTCCTTGCGACCTCATGGACTGCAGCATGCCAGGCTTTCTTGTCCATCATCAGCTCCCAGAACATATTCAGACTCATGTCCACCAAGTCAGTGATGTCATGTAACTGTCTCATCCTCTGTTGTCCCCTTCTCTTCCTACCTTCAGTCTTTTTTCAGCATAAGGGTCTTTACCAATGAGTCAGTTCTTCACATCAGGTTGCTTAAGTATTGGAGCTTCAGCTTCAGCATCAGTCCTTCCAATAAATATTCAGGACTGATTTCCTTTAGGATTGACTGCTTTCATCTCCTTGCAGTCCAAGGGACTCTCAAGAGTCTTCTCCAACACCACAGTTCAAAAGCATCCATTCTTGAGAGCTCAGCTTCTTTATGGTCCAACTCTCACATACACAATTATTATAGGGAAAATCATAGTTTTGACTAGACAGAACTTTGTTGGCAAAGTACTGTCTCTGCTTTTTTGTATGCTGTATAGGTTGGTCATAGCTTTTCTCCCAAGGAGCAATCTTTTAATTTAATGGCTGCAGTCACCATCTGCAGTGATTTTGGAGACCAAGAAAATAAAGTCTCTCACTGTTTCCATTGTTTCCCCATCTATTTGCCATTCGTGATGGTACTGGATACCATGATCCTCATCTTTTGAATGTCGCGTTTTAAGCCAGCTCTTTCACTTTCCTCTTTCACTTTCTTCAAGAGGCTCTTCAGTTCCTCTTTGCTTTCTGCGATAAGGGTGGTGTCATTTGCATATATGAGGTTACTGATATTTCTCCTGGCAATCTTGCTTCAAGCTTATGCTTCATCGAGCCCTGCATTTCACATGATGTACTCTGCATATAAGCTAAATAAGCTGGGTGACAATATACAGCCTTGATATACTCCTTTCCCAATTTGGAACCAGTCTATTGTTTCATGTGCAGTTCTAACTGCTGCTTCTTGACCTGCATACAGATTTCTCAGGAGGTAGGTAAGGTGGTCTGGTATTCCCATCTCTTTCAGAATTTTCCATTTTTTTCTGTTCCACGCAGTGAAAGGCCTTGGTGTGGCCAATAAAGCAGTACATGTTTTTCTGGAACTCTCTTGCTTTTTCTATGATCCAACAGATTTTGGCAATTTGATCTCTGGTTCCTCTGCCTTTTCTAAATCCAGCTTAAACATCTGGAAGTTCTTGGTTCATGTATTGTTGAAGCCTGGCTTGGAGAATTTTGAGCATTACTTTGCTAGCATCTGAGATGAGTGCAAATGTGCAGTAGTTTCAACATTCTTTGGCATTGCTTTCTTAGGATTGGAATGTAAACTGATCTTTTCAGTCCTGTGGCCACTGCTGAGTTTTCCAAATTTTCTGGCATAATGAGTGCAGCACCTTCATAGCATCATCTTTTAGGGATTTGTAATAGCTCAACTAGAATTCTATCACCTCTACTAGCTTTGTTCGTAGTGATGCTTCCTAAGGCCCACTTGACTTTGCATTCCAGGATGTATGACTCTAGGTGAGTGATCACACCATTATGGCTATCTAGATTAAGATTTTTCCTGTATAGTTCTATGTATTCTTGCTACCTCTTCTTAATATCTTCTGCTTTTGTTAGGTCCATTATTATCTGTCTTTTATTATACAAAGGGAACATCTTTGCATGATGTTATTTGCATGATTAATTTTCTTGAACCTATCTCTAGTCTTTCCATTACATGTTTTTCCACTATTACTTTGCATGGATTACTGAGGAAGGCTTTCTTATCTCTTCTTGCTATTCTTTGGATCTCTGCATTCAGATGGGTGTATTAGAATTCAATAGTAAGAAGTCAAGTAATCCCTGGAATAACAGGCAACTTGGCCTTGGAATACAAAATGAAGCAGGGCCAAGGCTAACAGAGTTTTCTCAAGAGAAATCATTGGTCATAGCACATATCCTTTTCCATCAATCCCAGTTATGACTTTACAAATGGACATCACCATATGGTCAATTGTCAAGACTGATAATGTTCTTAGCAGCCAAAGACAGAGAAGCTCTATACAGTCAGCAAAAATAAGACCTGAAGCTGACTGTGGCTCAGATTAAGAGACTGTTATTTCAAAATTCATGCTTAAATTGAAGAAAGTATGGAAAAGCTCTAGGCCATGTAGGTATGACCTAAATCAAATATGATTACACAGTGGAAGTGATTAATAGATTCAAGGGATTAGATCTGTCAGACAGAATGCCTGATGAACTATGGCTGGAGGTTCATAACATGGTACAAGAAACAAAGATTTAAACCATCCTGAAGAAAAAGAAATACAAGAGGGCAAGGTAGTTGTCTGAGGAATCTTTACAAATAGCTGGAGAAAGAAGAAAGGCAAAATGCAAGGGAGAAAGGTATTAAAGATGTTCCCAACAGAATGCAGAAGTTTAGAAAATATCAAGGAGAGATAGAAGGCCTTCTTTAAGTGAACAATGTAAAGAAACAGAGGAAAACAATAGGATTGGAAAAACTAGAGATCTATTCAAGGATATTGGAGAGATCAAGGAAATATTTCATACAAGGATGGGCACCATAAAGGACAGAAACAGTAAGGACCTAACAGAAGCAGAAGATATTAAGAAGAGGTGACAAAAATACACAGAAGAACTATACAAAAAAGGTCTAATGACCCAGATAACCATGATGGTGTGGTCATTTATGTGTAGCTGGAGTGTGAAGTCAAGTGGACCTTAGGCAGCACTACTACTAGGACTTTCCTGGTGGCTCAGACAGTAAAGCGTCTGTCTACAATGCAGGAGACCCAGGTTCAATCCCTGGGTTGGGAAGATCACCTGGAGAAGGAAATGGCAATCCACTCCAGTACTATTGCCTGGAAAATCCATGGACAGAGGAGCCTGGTAGGCTACAGCCCACGGGGTCGCAAAGAGTTGGACATCACTGAGCGACTTCACTTTCACTTTCACTATGAACAAAGCTAGCAAAGGTGAAGGAGTACAAGCTGAGCTTTTTAAAATCTGAAAATATGATGCTATTAATGCGCTTCATTCAAAAAGCCAGCAAATCTGGAAAACTCAGCAGTGACCACAGGACTGGAAACTTTCAGTTTTCATTCCAATCCCAAAGAAGGCCAATGTCAAATAATGTTCATACTACCATACAATTTCGCTCATTTTCCATGCTATTTAGGTTATACACAAAATCCTTCAGGCTAGGCTTTAGTAGTACATGAACCGAGAACCTCCAAATGTACAAGCCAGGTTTAGAAAAGGCAGAGGAACTAGAGATCAAATTGCCAACATTCATTGGATCATGGAGAAAGCACCAGAATTCCAGAAAAACATCTACTTCTGTTTCATTAACTATGCTTTTTGACTGTGTGGATCACAACAAATTGTGTAAAATTCTTAAAGAGATGGGAGTACCAGATCCCCTTACTTGTCTCCTAAGAAACCTGGGTGTCGTTCAAGAAGCAACAGTTAGAACCAAACATGGAACAATTGACTGGTTCAAAATTGGGAGAGGAGTATGTCAATGTTGCATATCATCAATCTGCTTATTTAACTTATATGCAGCATATATCACACGAAATGCCAGCTGAATATATTACAAGCTGAATTCAAGACTGCTGGGAGAAATATCAACAAGCTCAGTTATGCAGTTGATACCACTCTAATGGCATAAAGTAAAGAGGAGTTAAAGAGCCTCTTGATGAGGGTGAACGTGTAGACTGAAAGAGCTGGCTTGAAACTAAACATTCAAAAAACTAAGATTATGGCATCCAGACCCATTACTTCATGGAAAATAGAAGGGGAAAAATTGAAAGAAGTGACAGATTGTATTTTCTGAGCTCCAAACTTACTGGGGACAGGGACTGCAGTCATGAAATTAAAAGATGCCTGCTCCTTGGAATGAAAACTATGACACAGTTTATATAAAGCAAAAAACATCACTTTTCTGACAATGGTCCTTATGGTCAAAACTATGGTTTTTCCAGTAGTCATGTGTGGGTGTGAGATGTGGGCCATAAAAGAAGGCTGAGCACCAAAGTATTGATGCTTTCAAATTGTGTTGCTGGAGAAGATTCTTGAGAGTCCCTCATAAGAGTCCCTTACAAGGAGATCAAAAAGAAAAAAAAATCCTAAAGGCAATCAACCCTGAATATTCATTGAAAAGATTGATGCTTAATCTGAAACTCCAATACTTTGTCTCTTTGATATGAAGAACCAACTCATATTAAAAGACTCTGATGCTGGGAAATGCTGAAGAGAAAATTAAAAGGGGGCAAGCAGAGGATTCGTTGGTTAGATAACATCACTGATGCAATGGCCATGAATCTGAGCAAATTCTAGGAGACAGTGGAGGACAGAGTAGCATGGCTTGCCACAGTCCATGGGGTCACTAAGAGTCAGACTAAATGAGAACACCACCAAGCAAAAATCACAAAGTTGAAAAATATAATAATTTAACTAAAAAAACAAACAAACCCATGCAACAGAGGTATTCAGTAGACATAACTTTGGCAGAAGAAAAAAAATCAGCAAATTGAAAACAAGGTAGTGAAACCCATCCATTAAGAATGACTAAAACAATAAAAAAAGAGTGAAAACAGAAAACAGGTTAACAGATTTATAAGACAGAATTGAAAAATAAAAATTGCACTATTGCATTCCTAGAAGAAGGACAGATAGAAAGAAAGGTATGAAAAGTTTGTTTTAATAAATAATGGATGAGCATTCCCTAACATTGGAAAAACAAACAAAAAACAGCCATGTAGATCTGGAAGTCCAGAGAATTCAAAGTAAGAACTCAGTGCTGCTGCTGCTGCTAAGTCACAGTGAGACCCCAGCAAATTAAGAGAGAAAAGTTACAAAAAGGAACATCCATTACTATCAGCAGGGCTTCTAAGGTGGGGCTAGTGGTAAAGAACCCACCTGCCAGTACAGGAGACTTAGGAGACACTGGTTCAATCCTTGGATTGGAAAGATCCCCTGGAGGAGGAAATAGCAACTCACTCCAGTATTCTTGCCTGGGAAATCCCACAGATAGGAGCCTGACGGACTACAGTCCGTAGCGTTGTACAGAGTCAGACATGACTGAAGCAACTTAGTATGCATATAGCTATTGACAGATTTTTGAGCAGAAATTTTGAAGACCTGAAAGAAATGACATAACATTTTTAAAAATCTGAAAGTAAAAAAAAAAAAAAAAAAAAGTCTTGACATCTACGAATACTGGACTCAGCAAAATTATCATTCAGAATTAAAGAAGAGATAGAGTTTTCCATTCAAGAAAAAGCTGAATGAGTTCATCACCACTAGACCTGCCTTACAAAATAGGTTAACTGGATTTCTTCAAGCTGCAACAAAAGGATTCTAATTAGTAACAGAAAAATATGTGAGAGAAATATGTGAAAGTATCAATATCACTGGTAAAGGCAAATATACAGATAAGTATAGAATACTCTAATGTAATGATGGTGGATAAAATTGTCACATTTCTAAAAATATGAAGGTTAAGAAAAAAGTTACAAATAATTTTAAAAATAATATCTCTAAAAATTTTGTTAGTAGATAGACAAGGTAAAATGTGACATCATAAACAAAAAAAAAAAGTGAGAAAAAAAATATAGGGATTCATTAGGCATTTGAAGTTATCAACTGAAAATAAACTATCATAAATACATTTTGTGTAAACTTCATGATAATCAAACAGTGAAAATATAGAGCAAATACACACAAAAATATCCCCAGAAAGAAGTTCAAGCACACCACTACAGGAAAGTATCAAATCACAAAGGAAGAGAGAAAAAGAGAAAGAAAGAAAAAACATAATTACAAAACATCTATAAAATAATGAACAAAATGGCATCAATAAAACCATACCTATAAATACAAAACATGAGAGGAAATTAAATAGAAAGAAAAAAAAAACAGAATGATTAATGAAACATATTTTTATATAACATTAACAAAATTAACAAAAAAAAATTACCTAGGCTTACTAAGAAAAAAAGAAAGCATATTCAAACAAAACTAGAAAGGAAAGAGGAGTCATCAGAACTGATCGCACATAAATAAAAGGACCATAAAATGCTAATATAAACAACTATATGCCAACAAATTGGACAAATGGGAAGAACCAGGCAAACTCACAGAAACATACAATCCATCAAGTATGAATCAGAAAGAAATATAAATTCTGAACAGATTAGTTACTACTAAGGAAACTGAATCAGTAATAAAATAACTCCCAACAAAGAGGAGACCAGGACTAGATAACATAGCTTATAAATTCTATCAAACATCTGAAAAACAGCTTGAGGAATCAGGTTCCCTGACTTCAGACTATACTACAAAGCTACAAGTAATCAAAATAGTTTGGTAGTGGCACAAAAACAGAAATATGCATCAACAGTACATGATAGAAGTCCAGAGATAAATTCATGCACCTATGATCAACTTTTTTCTAAAAAAGGAGGCATGAATATATATGAACAGAATATAAATGGCAAGAATATAAAAATGACTTTTCAATAAGTGGTGCTGTGAAAATTGGACAGCTCCATGTAAAAGGATGAAATTACAACACCATCTAACATATTACACAAAATAAACTCAAAATGGATTCAAGTTAAATATATGTCTGAATACTCTAAAACTCTTGGAGAAAAACATAGACAGAATACTCTCTGATATAAACTGCAGCAAGATATTGTCAGATCCATTTCTTAGAGTAATGAAAATAAAAATAAATACAGGACCAAATTAAGCTTAAAAATGTTTGCACAGCAAAGGAAACTGCAAACAAAATAAAAAGACAACCTACAGAACGGGAGCAAATATTTGCAAACAAAGTGACTGAGAAGGAACTAATCTCCAAAAATGTACAAAATGCTCATTCAGCTCAATATCAAGAGAACAAACAACCCAATTAAAAAATGGGCAGAAGATCTAAACAGACATTTCTCCAAAGAAGACATACAGATGGTCAAAAAAAATAAAAGACGTTCACCATCACTAATTATTATAGAAGTACACATCAAAAGTACAAGGTATCACCTAACACCAGTCAAAATGGCCATCATCAAAAAATATACAAGCAATAAATATTGAAGAGGGTATGGAGAAAAGGGAACCCTCATACATGGATGGTGGGGATACAAATTGATGCAACCATTATGCATAACAGTATGAAGGTTCCTGAAAAAAATTAAATATAGACATAACGTGCTGCTGCTGCTGCTAAATAGCTTCAGTCACATCTGACTCTGTGTGACCCCATAGACTGAAGCCTACCAGGCTTCCTCTGGTGGAATTCTCCTCCAGTGATTCTCCAGGCAAGAACACTGGAGTGGGTTGCCATTTCCTTCTCCAATGCATGAAAGTAAAAAGTGAAAGTGAAGTCACTCAGTCATGTCTGACTTTTAGCAACCAAACGTATGACCCACAAATTCCACTCCTAGGCATGTATCTGGAGAAAATCAATTCAGCAAAATACAAATAGCCAAGATGTTCACAGAAGCACTATGTGCAATAGCAAAGATAGGAAAGCAAATTAAATGTCCACCAACATAGAAGTGGAAAAATAAAATGTGGTACATAAATACAATGGAATATTACTTTGCAAGAAAAAATGAAATAATGCCATTTGCAGCAACTTGGATGGACCTAGAGACTGTCAAAGTGAGTAATGTAAGCCAGTCAGAGAAAGAAAAAATATCATATGACACCTTTTTTGAAAAGTCTATAAAAATGGGACAAATAAACTTATTAACAAAATAAAAATAGTCATGGAAGTAGAAGACAAACTTATGGTTACCAAAGGGGAAGAGGGATAAGAGATGAACTGGGAGACTGGGATTGACACTGCTGTATAGAAAATAAATAAATAATAATAGTTAGTTATAATATAATACTATATAATATATAGTATATATAATATATATATATATAACATACTATATATTATAATATAACTAATAATATATCACACAGGGAACTATGCTCAATACTATGTAATGGCCTATATGAAAAAAGAATCTAAAAAAAGAGTGTTTCAATTTACAGTACACCTGAACCTCAAAAAAACTTGTAAATCATCTATATTTCAATAAAAATTTTAAAAATAAATGGCTGAATAAAAATTTTACAAAAATTAATATGAGATCATCTCAAACTCCTCCAAAAAAAAATAAATAAAAAGGAAGGAACATTAAACTCACTTTACAAGACTACATTATCCTGAGACCAAATCCTGATAAGAAAAATATAGTAAAAAGAAAAGTACAAGCCAATATCCCTGATGATATTCAACATTAAATCTCAACATTCCAAAAACTAAGATCATAGTATCCGGTCCCATCACGTCCTGGCAAATGAATGGGTAAAAAATGGAAACAGTGACAGACTTTATTTTCTTGTGCTCTAAAATCACTGCAGATGGTAACTGCAGCCATGAAATTAAAAGATGCTTGCTCCTTGGAAGAAAAGCTATGATAAACCTATACAGTGTATTAAAAAGCAGAGACATTACTTTCTCTACAAAGGTCTACATAGTCAAAGCTATGGTTTTTCCAGTAGTCGTGTATGGATGTGAGAGTTGGACCATAAAGAAGGTATCTGTACCATGTACAGTGATGCTTGGAAAGACTGAATGCAGGCGGAGAATGGGAGAACAGAGGATGTGATGGTTGGATGGCATCACTGACTCAATGGACATGAATTTGAGCAAACTCCGGGAGATGGTGAAGGACAGGGAAGCCTGGTGTGCTGCAGTCCATGGGGTCACAAAGAGTCAGACATGACTTAGTGAGTGAACAACAACAATCTCTGATGAACACAGATGCAAAAGTCTTACGTAAGTATGAACAAACTGAATTCAACTATAGATTAAAAGGATCATACAGCACATCAAGTGAGATTTGTTACAGGGATTCAGAGACAGTTTAACAGTACAAATCAATGAAATATACCACATTAACAAAATAAAGGATAAAAATCATATGATGGAGGAAAAGTTCTTGACAAAATTCATCATCTACTTATGATAAAAACTTTCAACAACCTGGTCAAAAAGAGAAATTACCTCAATATGATCAGGGTTATATATAACATATCCACAGCTAACTTTATATTCAACAGTGAAAAGCAGAAAGCCTTACCTCTAAGATCAATAACAAGACAAAAATGCCCACTCTTGCCAATTGTATTCAATATACCACTGGAAATCCTACTCAGGACAACTAAGTAAGGAAAGGAAACAAAGGCATTTGAATTGGAAAGGAACAAATAAAACTATTTCTATTTGGAGATGACATTACACTACAAAGATAAGGCCTTAAAACTCCTCTCAAAACTGTTAGAAATAATAAATGAATACTGTAAAATTGCAGAATACAAAATCAACATTAAAAAATCTCATTTTTATACATTAATAATGAAATAGCAGAAAGAACAATTTAAGAAATAAATCCCATTTATAAATGCATCAAAAAGATAAAAATATCTTGGAAAAAATTTAACCAAGGATGTGAAAGATCTGTACACTAAAGATATATGACATTAAAATTGTCACATTTTCATGTCAATTGACATAAAAACTGAAAACGCAAATAAATCAAAACATATTCTTTGTTCATAAACTGGTGAAAATAATATCATTAAAATCTCCATAATATCCAGAGCAAACTGCACTTTCAATACAATCCCTATCAAAATTTCAATGAAATTGTATAAACAATTCTAAAATTTGTATAGAGCCACAAAAAAAATCTCAAATAGTCAAAGTAATCTTGAGAAGGAAGAACAAAACTGAAAGCATCAAACTTCTTGATTTCAAACAATACTATAATGCTACAGTAATCAAAACAGTATGCCATTGGCATAAACATAGACATATGTCCCAATGAAACAGAATAAAGAGCCCAAAAACAAACCCATGCATGTATGGTCGGATAATTTATCTCAAATAACCCAGGAATATATAATGAGGGATGTCAGTCTCTTTAATAAATGGTGTATGGCAATTTGCACACTGACATGAAATCAATGAAATTAGACCACTATCTTACACCATGCACAAAAATCCACTCAAAATAAATTAAATACTTGAAAATAAGACCTAAAGCATAAAATGCCTAGAAAGAATAAAACATTAAAAAAAAAGAACTCCATGGCATAGGCTTTTCAATGATAGATTTGATACCATAAGCAAAGGCAAAAATAAACAAGTAGGACTATTATCAAACTAAAGCACAGAAATCCATCAACAATTTGATAAGGAAACATAGACCAGGAAAAAACATTTGCAAATCATTTATCTTATATGGGACTAACATCCAAAATGCATAAAAAGTGTACACAAATCAATAACAACAAAATCCAATTTAAATATAGGTAGAAAATCTGGATAGACATTTTCCAAAGAAGACATACAAATGGGAAACAGCATGTACATGAAAAAGAGATCGATATTATTAATCAAAAGGGAAATGAAAATTAAAATCACAATGAGCTATCACCTCACACCTGTTATAATGGCTATTATCTAAAAGATAAGAGATGGCAAGTGTGAGTAAGGATGTGAAGAAAAGAAAACTCTTGTGCACTGTTAATGGAAATGTAAATTGGTACAGCCACTTGGTAAAAAAGTATGGAGTTTCCTAAAAAAATTAAAAATAGAGCTACCATGCGATTCAGGAAGCCCATTTCTGAGTATATATCTAAGGAAAAAAATCATAATCTTGAAGAGATACCTGCACACCCACATATTCACTACAGCATTAAATTTACAATAGCCAAGATAGGCAAACAACCTATGTATCAGTCAATAGATAGCTGGATTAAAAATATGATATATCTGTATCTATAACCATACATATATAACTGAATTGTATTAATTTATAAAAATAAGGAAATCTTGCCATTTTTAATAATATAGATGAACCTCTAGGGCATTACGATATGTGAAGTAAGCAATACTTACTTAGAAAGAGATAAATACTGTATGATCACCCTTATATGGAGAATCTGAACTCGTAGAAAACGTACTTGTTATTGTCAGAGTTGGGAGTGGTGGGAGGAAGAAATGGATGAAGGCAGTAAAAATGTACAAATTTCTAGCCATAAGATAAGTCTTGGAAATGTAATGTACAGCATGCGGACTATTGCTACCAATACTGTGTTGCATATTTGAAAGTGGATCTTAAGAATTTTCATCACCAAGAAAAAAAAAAGTTCCTAATGACGTGATAAAATGTTAACTGAACTTATTGCACTTTATTTCACAATATATACACATACTAGATCATCATGTTTTACACCTTAAACTAATATAAATTTGTGTCGTTTATACCTTAGTAAGGCAGGAAATGGCAACCCACTCCAGTGTTCTTGCCTGGAGAATCCCAGGGACGGGGGAGCCTGGTGGGCTGCCATCTATGGGGTCACACAGAGTCAGACACGACTGAAGCGATTTAGCAGCAGCAGCAGCAGTAAAGCAGGAAAAAATATAAATCATATATTAGAGCTAGTGATTAACACACTTTAATTTTGTACTTTGTGTTTCCGGATCAGTATTTTTCCCTTAAACTCATTTGTCTTCTTAAATGTGTTTCAATGGTACACATCAAAGATCTGAATGAGATCTATAAAGTCTAAAGTAACAGATTATTCTTTAAAAAAAAAAAAGTGCACTGAAATACATTAACTGCCTTTGAGGATACTGTTATACATAATATCTTGTTAGACTATATTTGATTGATACTGATAAACATTGTATTAAGGGAGAATTCTATTTCAAACCTTAAAGCTTAACGACTGAAATTTCTTTCCTCCTTGTCCTGATTAAAGACCAGAAAAATTATGCTGCTTGATTTTATTGAGGAAAATATTTCCTTCTGAGCCAATGTAAAACATCCTATGATTTCTAGAAATGTATTCATGAAAGCAAAATGGATCAATTTGCCAAAAATTAAATGAAGCAACACACAATCTAACCATCCAGGAAGAATGATATTTTGCCTATCTAAATGCCTCCTGACATTTTCATTGGTTAAGGAATTACTGCTCACTTCATGACTTAGATTTTCTTAATGCTTCAGTAAAACAGCTGTTGAGTCTCTTTCCTGAAGTGACTATTTGAAAATCATAAATAAAGAAGTACTTGAAAGTACTCTGTATGTTCACTTGTAAATTATTTGGAAGTTTTAGATGAAAAAGGCATGCATTTTATGAACATTTTAGAGTTCCACATACTATATGAACTGTTTTTCAACACCACCATGTGAAATAAAAACAATGAAAATATGTCCTTTGTAAGAAAAATCAATTAATGCATAAATATGTTCTTTCAAAAAAAAAATACAACTCCTTTCAGTAATTTTCAATCTCATCCATTCCTTTCCCTCGGAAATGAACACTGTTCTGGGTTTGATGTGATACTTACAGAAAATTTTCATGTATTACTTGAGCATACATTACATACCTATAGTTTATTTTTACTTAAATACAAGTTCAAGGCTATGGTTTTTCCAGTTGTTATGTATGGATGTGAGAGTTGGACTATAAAGAAAGCTGAGCGCAGAAGAATTGATGCTTTTGAACTGTGTGTTGGAGAAGACTCTTGAGAGTCCCTTGGACAGCAAGGAGATCCAACCAGTCCATCCTAAAGGAAATCAGTCCTAAGTGTTCATCGGAAGAACTGATGTTGAAGCTGAAACTTCAATACTTTGGCCACCTGATGTGAAGAGCTGACTCTTTGGAAAAGACCCTGGTGCTGGGAAAGATTGAGGGCAGGAGGAGAAGGGGATGACAGAGGATGAGATGGTTGGATGGCATCACCGACACAATGGACATGGGTTTGGGTAGACTCTGGGAGTTGGTGATGGACATGGAGGCCTGGCGTGCTACGGTTCATGGGGTCGCAAAGAGATGGACACGACTGAGCGACTGAACTGAACTAAACTGAACGTAGTACATTTCATGTCATAATTCACTTTTCTTCTATTAACTTTCTATTTAACTGTATATAATACAAATGAATTGTAGGTCTTTTTAATTATTCTTCTGTTGATAGAGATTTAGGACGTTTACTTACTTATTACTGTTTAGGTCTAACACTTCTTGAAACCTTAAAATCTGTGTCCTTATCCAAACTGGTTTAAATAAATTTACTCATTTACTTTTAATAAGAATTAGCTATATCAGTTCAACCAGGAAATCTGGCTTCATAACTGTGCTCTTCTCCATTATATACATACAGATACTGCTATTTCTAATCTTGACTCTCAACTCTCTAAAGATCTCCTGGAAAATCTTTAACCAAGCAATGATAAGTTGATTAGATTGACTATGGTAAGAGAGAATATCCAGTTGATAGAATTTTGGAATCTCCTAGAAAGGGGAATTTGGATTTTAAGGCCTGGTCAGAGTGATTTTTAAAGGAAGTCTTACACAGTAAGAAACTGGGTTGAAGTTAACAGAATTTACCACTATGTATTATATACCTTTTGATTGAGAGATGAGGGTCTGGAAGCTAGTTTTGATAAGAACTTTGTTATTATTGATAAATAATCTATTATAGTTTGTTCTTAATTTTATCTTCCCAGAAAAAGTACCCAAGTTGCCTATTTTCAGTATTATCTAGTAATGGAACAGGAAAAGTGTTTTTAGGTTCTCACCAATACTGCTACAGTAAATATAGTTTTTGCATGACTCTACATATGTGAACAAGGTTTCTCTAAGAGAGATCTCTAATTTCCCTAGTGGGAATTCTGGGGCTTTAGGTATTTGCATTTTTTTCTGTTAAAAGATACTGTCAAGTTGTGTTCCAAAAAAGCTAAAGTTAATTATTTTCAGCAAAGACATATTATACTCAATTTACATATCCACATTAACACTATATCTGATCAAACTATCAATTCTACCAACCTGGTAAGAGAAAAATGCTGGTTTGCTTGACATGTTAATGATACTTTCTCTGATTCTTTTCTGCATTTTCCTGGTAAAGTTGAGCATCTTTCTTATGGTGTTCATTTATTTGTTGTCTTCTGTGATATATTTGTTCATATCTTTTGTCATTTTTTTCCTATTGATTTGTAGTACTATTACATAAAAATGGATTTCTTGCTCATGTATCTAAGACTTGGCTCTACTAAAGGCTCCTGTTGAGTTTAGCCCTATTCCACCAGCAGTTACTTAAAATAATTACTTTTCATGAAGAAATAGAAGCTTTCACCAGAGAGGTGAGTGGAAATATGGGGTTTCTTTAAGGGTTAGTATACTTTAACTTCCATCCATATTCTAGTGCCCTAAACAAATCACACTGCCCAGCCCAAAATCAATAGAATAGCTAAGTATACTCTTTTTATGGATGTCAAGAGGAGAAGGGATTAAATATTTGTGAACAGAAATCTAATCTACTCAATTCTAGGAAAAATTCACTCTAGCTTGAGCCCTCCCAGGAGATAGTCATGATGCAGAATTTATTGAGAATCATTTCTATACATGTATTAGTACCTACTCAACAAACATAATGTATGTTCCACTAATTATATTGTATTTATTGTTGTATTTAAGATGATCCCTGTTTATAAAAGTAATTACTAATAAACATTTTAACAGATAATCTGGTGATTAAGAAAATATAAATTAAAGTAATAGGATGTGACATCTTCATCTCTAAAAAACAAATAAGAATAATAACACCAAATGTTGTTGGGTAAGTATGAAATTAGAATTCATATTTATTGATGGTGAAAATACATAGAGAGTGATAGTGACTGGGCTTTGACTTATAAATCTGAAGTTGTACATGTCCTATAATAAAGCGACTTCCCTTATTTTTCTGGAAGAGATTATATAACAAGGGGAATTTTCTATTTCTTCAAGATTTGGAATACTCAGCCACATAACCTTTAGGGACTAATATATATTTTCAATTTTTTCTATGGTTATTATGCTACACAGATTTTTTTTCTTATCAATTTATATAGTTTTTATTTTTGTAATAAATAGTAATATTAACTTTATTTAGGAATTCTTTAGATATTTATATTTCCTCTGTGGATCCCTCCTTGTTTTCCAGCACTGCTCTGACCTTTTACTACTTTTTAGATCTATACTTTCCAGGGATGGTGTTGGATGTGAGATAATCTATGTGCCAGGTTTACCAACCTGATTTCCTGTGTGCATTACAACAATGAGCCTGCATAGATAGATAACCTATGAAACACAGATTCTCTCTGACATGCCATGACTTCAGACTTTCACATTAAGTATGCATACGTTGAATTCCACATAACTCAGAGGGCAAATCCAAGAAAATGGTTTCCATGAAGATATAGTAACCTCCAATGAGCCTTGTTACAGCTCTTTAATATGTTTATGTCATAGAAAATCTCATTGATCTACCATCTTAGCATAGAAAATCTCTGATTTGGTATCTTTTAAAACATTCTTTCAGCTATTATTTGGTAAAATACTGAAGCAGGTACTGATGCCATCATTTCTTCCTCAGTTTTCCCTAGAATATATATTCTGTTATTCACTGTTTTTAGATTGAGGAACATTCCTCATGTTCACATAACTCAGGATGTGGCCACTACCAAGTGAAGTGGGATATAAAAATCCAGTTATCTGGTCAATTCAGGAAATACTCTCAATGCTGAAATTCCTACTGGACAAACTAAAGTCACTGCATTCTGTATAATTAAAGCTTATTTGAAAATTATCTTTACACATACCTTTTTTTTTAAACATGTGCTTTAGTAAATGTTCTCATGGATTAGTTGCAATGTGCTATAGGGATTTTATAAATAGTGTATTTTTTTTTCCAATGTAGATCAAACTATCTGGAGTTTGGAGTCTCTCTTTTTTCTAGAACAGATAATTTGGGTTCTATTTTATGACTTTGACTGAAATTAGAAAGCTAAAGATAATAAATGAGAAAGTTGGATGGTTGAACAATCCTAAATTAGAAATAACTGAGGTACTTGAACAATTTATAGAATTAGCTCTTCCAAGGAGTTTGTTCTTGCCCACAAAAACTAATAGAAAAAAATGACTAATTAAAAAACTTTAAGATGGAATTAGTGGCAAAATGATCACAACAAGCCTGCAATACCCAAACCATCCTTATTAACAACCAATGATTCATCCAAAAATCTTTCTAAATTTCTTAGTATTTAAATATATATTGTGACTGCCATAAATACCTTAGTCTAAAGTCATTCAGTAAGAAGGTAAGTAAAGAATCAGAACTTTGATTTACTTAAGTATCTTTCAGAATATTCACTGAGTAGCCCTACCAATGCCAACCAAACATAATAAATTAGCTTGCTGTCTAATACATTTCAAAAAGGAGATGTGATACATATTTTAATGTAACCTCCACATGTTCTTTTTTATAAATAGGCAAAAATCTCAGTTTCAAATTCACACTTTATATATATCAAAATTAAAAGGACATAAGTGAGATTTTAACATATTTGAACAAATTTGGAGGTCTCAAGCTGCAATCTTGTTTTAAAACTTCTTTGTAGGAACAAAACTGCTATTGAAAATGATAATTACATTTCTCAAATGGCAATATAATTTAAAACATTAAAAACAGTTCAACAGATTTCCCACTCATTATTTGTGTTTGAGGCATAGTGCTGTTCATATTCTAATTAGTCATTATAATGCACTTTCTAATTATCTCAATTCTAAATCATTAACAATTAGAAGATCAAAGTTTTAAATGATAGCAGCAATAAATTAGTTACCAAGAATAGTAAGAGAAATGAATTCAATATAAGAAAAAAATCTACTGTTTTCAAATGATATTTTTCTTATTTAGTGAATTTTACTTTATAGTACCTTAAAAATAGCATTTCCAGTAAATTTAGAGTTGAAAGATCTAGTTATTGAAAGATCAACTGATTAACAAGATAATATTTCAAAAGCTTCTATTCATGCTAATAACATGAAGCTTTAAAATATTAATATATTTTTGCTGCCTACATACCATAGAACAGTTTACAATTTTCTAAATTACCAGTGAGGTCTGGCAAATAATCTGCAAGGTTTAACAAAACAGAACTCACCAAAGTGTATTATCTTTTTCTATGCAATGGGTTGATCATAAGAGATCAAAATAAATGGAAATTTTAAGTAAATATCAATTATAAGACCAGAATAAATCCCATTTCAACATGTAAACATGATCAAATGACCATGCTCTTAGGTAGAACATCTAAGTTCTCTAGGTACATGACAGTCTTTAAAAGTAATAGAGCAGGTTCTTTTGAAGATGGTGTGACCATTTGAGAATGGAAAGTAAATATATATTTGAAGTTCACTGAAGTAGTTTTTTGAATAATTGTTGAAAGTCAAATTCAGAGAATGTAAACTCAGAGGTTTTATGTTAGAGCAGTGGAAATAAAGAGCTAATTTCAATGCTGATATAGAAAAATGGGTATATTTTTATAAGACAGAAATCTACACAATAATAATATGAGAGGCAATTTAAAATTGGGACAGATAAAAAGTGGTCACTGGTTTACTGTGAAGTTTTAACTTAATTAACAGGAAGCAATGGCACTTTGAGACAGCAAACCAACATGCAGGAACTTAAAAGTGAATTCCCCATCACACTCATGAGTTTAAAGATGGTTTACGATCTAAAACACTGATGTTAAGGACAAGATTGATTAAATGAGAGATTCCCAATAAAAGGCTGAGTTATGTTGAAGATTATCAGGAAGGTGTCTGACTTATATAAACAATAGAGTCTTAAATTGTTATGAGGGCTTTGGGTGTTATTTTTGTTGTAGATGTAGTAGAGAAGATAAAGGATGAGTTGAAGGGAAAAACAATTCTCAGAGAAAGAAACAAAAAAGAACAAACAAAACCCAAAATAGAGACTGGAGGAAAATAGATGTGCCATACCAAAAAAAAACAGTAGCATTGCAAAATAGCTGCACTTTATTTTTCAGGGTGCAACCCTAGACCAGAGAACTGGAAGATAAAATCAGGATTACAAATTCCTCAGTATACAAGTATAAAATGTATTGATACTTAAATGGGCTAGATCTCAAATCAAAATATACTTTAAAAAATGGCACTATGTTACTCTAAGAAATAGAATTCAAAGTTAAGTTAGATGAGGAGTTTTAGGAAACAGATAGACCTTAATTTGATAAGACCAGGAAGAAATGAGAAATAATAGTATCCTGGTCATGTATGACTGCCTTCCATGGAGAACGAATGCATTGGTGATTTTTTTCTAATAAATTTTATAGAAATAATTCAGTGGGAAACAGTAATAGTGGTGGTAAGTAATACAGAGATGTAAGGAATGTTTCACTTTTCTAAGTTCAAATTTCCATGAAGCTTTAATTTGCCTCGCTGACTCCTAAAAAGATAGAGGAATGCAGAGGCAATGCTTTTTGAGACATTTTCCATATCAACAAGGAGGAAACAGTTCATAAATGGAAAATGGTAAAAAAAAAAAAAAAAAGCTGTGGTAGGAAATGACCATATTGTTCCTGATGTATAATACTGAAAGATAGGATTAAAACACATAATTACATGCTAACTAAAAAGTGAGTTGTTTCCTCTTTCCTGATTTTCTAGTAATAAAGTCATAATGACAATAAAGTATGATTATCTGTTGATATCCCCTCTTTCCAGGCAGATGTCAAAGCTTTCAAAGTCAGTAATAATTGTTACTCATCTTCGTATCTTTAATATATAGCACAATATTTATTGTTTGGGAATTTGATACAGTTGCTTCTCATTGATGAATTCTGTATTTGCAAATTTGCCTACTGATTAAAATGCATTTATAACCTCAAAATCAATGCCCATTCTACTTTTGCAACAATTTAAAAGCATTCAACTGTACAAAGAGGTAAGAAATATGAGTTACTCAGAAAACAAAAACCAAAACAGATCCTGGAAGAAAATAGGTGTGTCATATTAAAAACAAACAAAAAAAAGCATTGTGAAATAATTGTTTCCCATCATAGGTAGAACAGGGAGAAGGTTGTTTTGGCTCTTATACATAAGCAAGCATATGTTTTGTGGGTTATTTAATGTCATGTTTTTCATATTTTTTATCTTTCGGTTGGTGATGTTGTTGTTTAAAATGGCACCCAAGCAGTGTTTATGTGTTGTATGTGTTCTCAATTACCAAAGATGTGCTTTACTGAGACAGTACATGTTTTAGAGAAACTTAGTTCTGGAATGTATTATAGTGAAGTTGACAGTGAGTTTAATGTCAATGAATAAATTGTTTATGAACTACTTATTTTATATCTATATAAGTTATCCATAAACAAAATTCATAAAACAAGGTTCAGATCAGATCAGATCAGATCAGTCGCTCAGTTGTGTCCGACTCTTTGCAATCCCATGAATCGCAGCATGCCAGGCCTCCCTGTCCATCACCAACTCCGGGAGTTCACTCAGACTTACATCCATCGAGTCAGTGATGCCATCAAGCCATCTCATCCTCTGTCATCCCCTTCTCCTCTTGCCCCCAATCCCGCCCAGCATCAGAGTCTTTTCCAATGAGTCAACGCTTCTCATGAGGTGGCCAAAGTACTGGAGTTTCAGCTTTAGTATCATTCCTTCCAAAGAAATCCCAGGGCTGATCTCCTTCAGAATGGACTGTTTGGATCTCCTTGCAGTCCAAGGGACTCTCAAGAGTCTTCTCCAACACCACAGTTCAAAAGCATCAATTCTTCGGCACTCAGCCTTCTTCACAGTCCAACTCTCACATCCATACATGACCACAGGAAAAACCATAGCCTTGACTAGACGAACTTTTGTTGGCAAAGTAATGTCTCTGCTTTTGAATATGCTATCTAGGTTGGTCATAACTTTCCTTCCAAGGAGTAATTGTCTTCTAATTTCATGGCTGCAGTCACCATCTGTAGTGATTTTGGAGCCCAGAAAAATAAAGTCTGACACTGTTTCCACTGTTTCCCCATCTATTTCCCTTGAAGTGATGGAACCAGATGCCATGATCTTCGTTTTCTGAATGTTGAGCTTTAAGCCAACTTTTTCACTCTCCTCTTTCACTTTCATCAAGAGGCTTTTGAGTTCCTCTTCACTTTCTGCCATAAGGGTGATGTCATCTGCATATCTGAGGTTATTGATATTTCTCCCAGCAATCTTGATTCCAGCTTCTGTTTCTTCCAGTTCAGCGTTTCTCATGATGTACTCTGCGTATAAGTAAACAGGGTGACAATATACAGCCTTGACGAACTCCTTTTCCTATTTGGAACCAGTCTGTTGTTTCATGTCCAGTTCTAACTGTTGCTTCCTGACCTGTGTACAAATTTCTCAAGAGGCAGATCCGGTGGTCTGGTATTCCCATCTCTTTCAGAATTTTCCACAGTTTATTGTGATCCACACAGTCAAAGGCTTTGGCATAGTCAATAAAGCAGAGGTAGATGTTTTTCTGGAACTCTCTTGCTTTTTCCATGATCCAGTGGATGTTGGCAATTTGATCTCCGGTTCCTCTGCCTTTTCTAAAACCAGCTTGAACATCAGGAAGTTCACGGTTCACATATTGCTGAAGCCTGGCTTGGAGAATTTTGAGCATTACTTTACTAGTGTGTGAGATGAGTGCAATTGTGTGATAGTTTGAGCATTCTTTGGCATTGCCTTTCTTTGGGATTGGGATGAAAACTGACCTTTTCCAGTCCTGTGGCCACTGCTGAGTTTTCCAAATTTGCTGGCATATTGAGTGCAGCACTTTCACAGCATCATCTTTCAGGATCTGGAATAGCTCAATGGGAATTCCATCACCTCCACTAGCTTTGTTGGTAGTGATGCTTTCTAAGGCCCACTTGACTTCACATTCCTGAATGTATGGCTCTGGGTCAGTGATCACACCATCATGATTATCTGGGTCGTGAAGATCTTTTTTGTACAGTTCTTCTGTGTATTCTTGCCATCTCTTCTTAACATCTTGTGCTTCTATTAGGTCCATACCATTTCTGTCCTTTATCAAGTCCATCTTTGCATGAAATATTCCTTTGGTATCTCTGATTTTCTTGAAGAGATCCCTAGTCTTTCCCATTCTGTTGTTTTCCTCTATTTCTTTGCATTAATCGCTGAAGAAGGCTTTCTTATCTCTTCTTGCTATTCTTTGGAACTCTGCATTAAGATGTTTATATCTTTCCTTTTCTCCTTTGCTTTTCACTTCTCTTCTTTTCACAGCTATTTGTAAGGCCTCCCCAGACAGCCATTTTGCTTTTTTGCATTTCTTTTCCATGGGAATGGTCTTGATCCCTGTCTCCTGTACAATGTCACGAACCTCATTCCATAGTTCATCAGGCACTCTGTCTATCAGATCTAGGCCCTTAAATCTATTTCTCACTTCCACTGTATAATTATAAGGGATTTGATTTAGGTCATACCTGAATGGTCTAGTGGTTTTCCCTACTTTCTTCAATTTAAGTCTGAATTTGGCAATAAGGAGTTCATGGTCTGAGCCACAGTCAGCTCCTGGTCTTGTTTTTCCTGACTGTATACAGCTTCTCCATCTTTGGCTGCAAAGAATATAATCAATCTGATTTCAGTGTTGACCATCTGGTGATGTCCATGTATAGAGTCTTCTCTTGTGTTGTTGGAAGAGGGTGTTTGTTATGACCAGTGCATTTTCTTGGCAAAACTCTATTAGTCTTTGCCCTGCTTCATTCTGTATTCCAAGGCCAAATTTGCCTGTTACTCCAGGTGTTTCTTGACTTCCTACTTTTGCATTCCAGTCCCCTATCATGAAAAGGACATCTTTTTGGGGTGTTAGTTCTAAAAGGTCTTGTAGGTCTTCATAGAACCGTTCAACTTCAGCTTCTTCAGCATTACTGGTTGGGGTATAGACTTGGATTACTGTGATATTGAATGGTTTGCCTTGGAAACGAACAGAGATCATTCTGTCATTTTTGAGATTGCATCCAAGTACTGCATTTTGGACTCTTTTGTTGACCATGATGGCCACTCCATTTCTTCTGAGGGATTCCTGCCCACAGTAGTAGATATAACGGTCATCTGAGTTAAATTCACCCATTCCAGTCCATTTTAGTTCGCTGATTCCTAGAATGTCGACATTCACTCTTGCCATCTCTTGTTTGACCACTTCCAATTTGCCTTGATTCATGGACCTGACATTCCAGGTTCCTATGCAATATTCCTCTTTACAGCCTCAGACCTTGCTTCTATCACCAGTCACATCCACAGCTGGGTGTTCTTTTTGCTTTGGCTCCATCCCTTCATTCTTTCTAGAGTTATTTCTCCACTAATCTCCAGTAGCATATTGGGCACCTACTGACCTAGGGAGTTCCTCTTTCAGTATCCTATCATTTTGCCTTTTCATACTGTGCATGGGGTTCTCAAGGCAAGAATACTGAAGTGGTTTGCCATTCCCTTCTCCAGTGGACCACATTCTGTCAGATGTGCAAAAATATGGTCAAGGCTTGCAGGAATCTACCCCTGTGTTTTTCTAGGAGCAATGATTCAGTGTTTGGAGCAACTTTATAGAACATAGTGGATACAGAGAATCAAATATGTATGTTTGTTTTAGATAAGCTATTTCAAAGATGCATCTGTTACCCAGAACACTAGTTAGACTTACTTTCTTAAAAATAACAGTTTTATTTATTTTCAGATAATACAGCTAATCTGCAATAAAATGGGTTCCAGTTTTTTAGATATTTAACAGCCAAAGTTTCCGGGTTTAATTTAGGCATCTACTGGTCTCATTCCAACTGACAGGCTATGACTTTGCACTGTCTCTTACTTTTTTTATTTTGCCCTCAACTATAAATAATTACCTCAGTAGATTGATATAAGACCCAAAGAGCTAATGTAAAGGAAAATATTTTTCTAAACTCTAAAATGCTAAATGTTATTATTCTTTGATTATGTCAATTGTCTCTACTGAGACAAATTAAACTTAATTATTACTAGCATAAACATTTTACTGACCTTTAAAATAATGACTCAGCAACTGGAATGGGGCAGAAGAGGCCTGCAGCTGTTTCAGCGAGCAGGAGTCAGTGCACAGGCGTCAGTGCTCCCCTGCCACCAAGGCTCAGCACCACCGAGTTCACTGAGGCAATCACCCTGGGTTGCTTTCAGTGGGACCTGGCCCCTGTTGGGGTATGGGGGAGGGGGCTGAGGATCTTGAGGGCCGGGCTGAGTCCTGGGCACTTTGCTTCTTCAGTGACAACGGTTGGGCACTGTGGCCTAGGGCCCTGACCCAGAGAGTGTGGCCAGCTGAAATCTGCCTCTTCAGCAGGGCCTGAGCACTGGCCAGAGGACCCAGACTGGCTGTTGAATGAGTGCTCCCAGGCAAGGCGACCATCCTGCACAGGAACCCTCTCTCAGCCAGGGCCTAAGCTTACAGGGTTGAAAATCAACCCCTGGAACTTGAACAAGTAAAATGAGAAGCAATATCACTTAGCTACAGGATTTAAGTGTTAAAAGCCACAAAGACCCATGGAGACAGAATTTAATGTCTCCCCTTCCCTTGCTGTATTTAACTCTCAATCTATGACATTTAAGAATATTGGATCTTTAGATTAAAAAAAAAAGTTGCATAATAAGAATAACATTTGTTTTGATGGAGGTTTACTAGAACACCATGACCTCTGACCTAACCTATAGCGACAGCTGCAAGAACAAAGGATCTGTCACTAAGAAGTTTGAAAGAACTAACTTCCCCCACCCCCTTCCCCTAATCTTTCCTATAAAAGCGCTTTGCTGAAAGTCTTCAAGTTCAGGGTTTTTAAGCCCATGAGTGAACCCTCTCCATCCATGGGCCTACAATAAAACTTTCTCTACTCCAGACTCCAATGTTTCAGTATTGTTTGGCCTCACACAGAACTGTTTTTAGTAACACAACTAATAGATATTTGAAAGTTATCATATTTGGGGCGGTGAGCCTGAAGAATATAAAAATGTGTAAGGCTCCTATACTCAGAAAAACTTGTAATAGGTGGAACAATTTGGCATTCATATTTTTAATAGCAATATAAGACAATATATGATAAACCCATAAAAAAGCCATTTCTATTAGGGCATTAAAACGGTGAAACTATAAACAAAACTTCCCTTAAAAAGACAATGTTTAAGTGATACATGGAAATAGGAGGAAAATAAGCAAAGTTCATGTTTTTGGCATTTTATTTTCCTTGATTTAAAAATATTATTTAAAATGAACAAAAAGTTCCTAAGAAAAATTCTTATGCTATAACAACTTTTACCTAAATGTAAAGTACAATATGGTTGGTGTAAGTTTGTTCCAAAGTATGATTCTGGAATTCATCTAATTAACTTTTTGTTTCAAAATATATAGTTTTTTTTAGACTTGTTATGAGCTTTAATTATGTCTGCTAGTGGTGATATGATCTCCATTTATACTAATTACTAACTGCTGTAATTACACAAATCATGCCTATACACACTAATTTACTTAAGATGATATTTAAACAAAAATTTATCTTTTCCTACCTGCAACAAGGAGGGATAAAATGTTGAGAATTTTTTAAATGAAGAGGATCAAAAACCACAGAGGCATCATCAGTCATGAAAACAATTTGGAGTGGGAGGAGTGGGGAGGTGGAGTGGGGGAATGAGGCAGGTGTTCTTTATTTATACTGAGTGGCTCTCCTGGCTCTAAAGCACTTTCTTATCCCTCAGTCAGGAGTGTGAGACCCACAGAGTCTGGAATCAATTAAGGAGGAATTACCTTACTGGATGATGTAGCAATCCAGCCCAGATACTATTTCTTTGTAACCAGATTCTATGTACCCATTACATCCTCTGCTTCTCTGATGCAACACTTTGCATTTTGCTAACACGTCTATAAATAAGCAGCTACTGGCTGGAGGGGGAACCTCCTGAAAAACCTAGTCCTCATTCCATATATTATTTTTAAGAACAAAAGGGAAAGATTACATATATCACTTTCAATATTCCACTTGATTGTCATAACAATCTGATGACATTACAGTTGAAGAAAGTAAGCCCCTATGCTTAAAAGTTTTCTAAATTTACACAAATAATAAATGATAAACGTCACTATTAGAACCCAGACTCTAGTCTATTCTATTTTATGTGACATCAATGGCAACTATAAAACCTCTTAGAGTTCTCTTGAGTCATAAGCACACAGGCCTCGCTACTCAGACACAGCCTGATTATGAAACAAGTCAAAACGTAGATTATGCTGTGAAAGTGCTGCATTCAATACGCCAGCAAATTTGGAAAACTCAGCAATGACCACAGGACTGGAAAAGGTAAGTTTTCATTCCAATCCCAAAAAGGCAATGCCAAAGAATGCTCAAACTGCCACACAGTTGCACTCATCTCATACGCTACTAAAGTAATGCACAAAATTCTCCAAGACAGTATTCAGCAATACATGAACTGTGAACTTCCAGATGTTCAAGCTGGTTTTAGGAAAGGCAGAGGAACCAGAGATCAAATTGCCAGCATCCCCTGGACCATCAAAAAAGCAAGAGAGTTCCAGAAAAACATCTATTCCTGCTTTATTGACAATGACAAAGCCTTTGATTGTGTGGATCACAATAAACTGTGGAAAATTCTGAAAGAGATGGGAATACCAGACCACCTGACCTGCCTCTTGAGAAACCTGTATGCAGGTCATGAAGCAACAGTTAAAAATGGACATGGAACAACAAACTGGTTCCAAATAGGAGAAGGAGTACGTCAAGGCTGTATACTGTCACCTTGCTTATTTAACGTATATGCAGAGTACAGACTGAGAAACACTGGGTGGAAGAAGCACAAACTGGAATCAAGATTGCCGGGAGAAATATCAATAACGTCAGATATGCAGATGACACCACCCTTATGGCAGAAAGTGAAGAGGAACTCAAAAGCCTCTTGATGAAAGTGAAAGAGGAGAGTGAAAAAGTTGGCTTAAAGCTCAACATTCAGAAAACGAAGATCATGGCATCTGGTCCCATCACTTCATGGCAGATAGCCGGGGAAACAGTGGAAACAGTGTCAGACTTTATTTTAGGGGGCTCCAAAATCACTGCAGATGGTGATTGCAGCCACGAAATTAAAAGACGCTTACTGCTTGGAAGGAAAGTTATGACAAACCTAAAAAGCATATTGAAAAGCAGAGATATTACTTTGCCAATAAAGGTCCACCTAGTCAAGGCTATGGTTTTTCCTGTGGTCATGTATGGATGTGAGAGTTGGACTTTGAAGAATGCTGAGTGCCGAAGAATTGATACTTTTGAACTATGGTGTTGGAAAAGACTCCTGAGAGTCCCTTGGACTGCTAGGAGATACAACCAGTCCATCCTAAAGGAGATAAGTCCTGGGTGTTCATAGAAGGACTAATGCTGAGGCTGAAACTCAATACTTTGGCCATCTCATGCGAAGAGTTGACTCATTGGAAAAGACTCTGATGCTGGGATGGATTGGGGGCAGGAAGAGAAGGGGACAACAGAGGATGAGATGGCTGGATGGCATCACTGACTCGATGGATGTGAGCCTGAGTGAACTCCGGGAGTTGGTGATGGACAGGGAGGCCTGCTCTGCTGTGATTCATGGGGTTGCAAAGAGTCAGACATGACTGAGCAACTAAACTGAACTGAGGAAGACATGGGTAATTGTGAAACATAGGTTAAGTGACCCATAGGGATTTTTAAAAAATCAGTTTCTCTTATGCCATCTCATTTTATGTATATCCCATACTGATAGTCTAAAAATAAATTCAAGTTTTGTTTCCCTCCAAAGCTTAATGTGACCTTCCCAGTTTTGACTGCTTTTCCTCCCAAATGTTTCCATGATATATTTACATCATAAAGGAGTTATCATATAGTTAACATATTAACAAATCTTCCTTTTAAACTGTGTATATCAGGAAAAATGGTGTATATTTTAATTAATAAATGTGTTCTTGGGACAAAATACATTTACAATAGTATGGTAACAGCCAATATGGTCGCATTTAGTTTCCATTTTAGGTGATATAATATATTCTAAACTTTGGTTTGTAACTTTTCACTTGTGAAGTTAAATGCTATGTATGAATGTTGTGTTTCAGTTTCAGTTCAGTTGGTCAGTCGTGTCTAATTCTTTGTGGCCCCATGGATTGCAGCACACCAGGCTTCCCTGTCCATCACGAACTCCCAAAGCTTGCTCAAACTCATGTCCATTGAGTCAGTGATGCCATTCAACCATCTCATCCTCTGCATACCCTTCTCCTCCTGCCTTCAGTCTTTCCCAGCATCAGAGTTTTTTCAAATGAGTCAGTTCTTCACATCAGGTGGCCAAAGTATTGGAGTTCAACTTCAGCATCAGTTCTTCCAATGAATATTCAGGACTGACTTCCTTTAGGATGGACAGGTTGGATCTCCTTGCAGTCCAAGCAACTCTCAAGAGTATTCTCCAACCCCACAGTTCAAAAGCATCAGTTCTTCAGCACTCAGCTTTCTTTATAGTCCAATTCTCACATCCATACATGACTACTAGAAAAACCATAGCTTTGACTAGATGGACCTTTGTTGGCAAAGTTTGTCTCTGATTTTTAATATGCTGTCTATGTTGATCATAGCTTTTCTTCCAAGGAGCAAGCTTCTTTTAAATTCATGGCTATAGTCACTATCTGCAGTGAGTTTGGAGCCCAAGAAAATAAAGTCTCTAATTGTTTTCATTGTTTCCCCATCTATTTGCCATGAAGTGATGGGAACAGACGTCATCATAGTTTTCAGAATCCTGAGTTGTATACCAGCTTTTACACTCTCCTCTTTCATCTTCATCAAGAGGTTCTATACCTTCTCTTCAATTTCTGCCATAAGGGTGGTATCAACTGCATATCTGAGATTATGAATATTTCTACTGGCAATCTTGATTCCAGCTTGTGCTTTATCCAACCCAGCATTTCACACGATGTACTCTGCATATAGTTGAAATAAACAGGGTAACAATATACAGCCTTGACATACCCCTTTCCCAATTTGGAATCAGTCTGTTGTTCCATGTCCATTTCTAACTGTTGCTTCCTGACCTGCATACAGATGTCTCAGGAGGCAGGTTAGGTGGCCTGGTATTCCCATCTCTTTAAGAATTTTCTACCATTTGTTGTGATCCACAGTCAAGAAGAGGTAAGAAAGCCTTCTTCAGCAATCAACACAAAGAAATAGAGGAAAACAACAGACTGGGAAAGACAAGAGATCTCCTCAAGAAAATTAGATACCTAGGGAACATTTCATGCAAAGATGGGCTCGATAAAGGACAGAAATGGTATGGACCTAACAGAGCAGAAGATATTAAGAAGAGATGGCAAGAATACACAGAAGAACTATACAAAAAAGATCTTCACAACCCAGATAATCACGATAATCACTGACCTAGAGCCAGACATCCTGGACTGTGAAGTCAAGTGGGCCTTAGAAAGCATCACTGCGAACAAAGCTAGTGGAAGTGATGGAATTCCAGTTGAGCTATTTCAAATCCTAAAAGATGATGCTGTGAAAGTGCTGCACTCAATATGCCAGCAAATTTGGAAAACTCAGCAGTGGCCACAGGACTGGAAGAGGTCAGTTTTTATTCCAATCCCAAAGAAAGGCAATGCCAAAGAATGCTCAAATAGGAAGGTCATTTAATGTGCAGTTGTTAGCACAAAATATCACAAAAGCTAAAGATAGTAGTGTATTTCTCCTTACCATTATGCCTTGTGTTTATTTCAATTGCACCACTTAAAAATGTTTACTCTTTTCTTTCATATAATAATTCTGTGAGATGGAAAAGTCCCATATTTTACAATCACTTGTTTATAGATACCACAAACACAACCAAATCACACCACCAAGACTTCTGAGCTCTTTCAGGAAAAACAATATAAAACAAACAGAAAAGAATTGAAAAATAATGGAAAAACTAACATTTGAGGAAATAGATTCACTCTAACAGGACAAAAAGAGTAATATCTTATACTGTGATAACTGCCAAAGCTGTATCAGAAGCAGTGAATATACAAATTTAAACTTCTATCAACAACAACAACAACAAAAAACTCTGAAAATCTGTGCTTAATATCATAATTGACTATAGTAGTGAGCTAAACTGTTGAATGGAGAAAGATCCCCACACATAATTATAAATGAATAAATAAAACAACAAAGGGAAATTAACAGTCCGAAGATTTGCTTTTAAAATATGTTACAGATCTGAAGATAAAAGGAATTTTCATTTTTTTAATGAAGAATTAAAAATTACCGAGAACTGAAGAATAATTGGATTATTAAATTGAAAAGGTTTGCCATGTATTGAGTGGCAGGAATTTTAAACATACAGATATACAGTTATGTAACACTAGATACATCATCATTGTGGTAACATTTCCAAGCTTCTAAAATTAAACAAACAAAGAAACACTTTAAGATGTAGACACACTATAAGAATTAAATGATATTGAAAACAGACTTCTTTTTGGCAGTATTTCCTGCAAGACTGTAAATATATTTCTTCAGAATTCTGAGGAACTACTGTTTTTGAACATAAAATCTTAAATGATCATTTAAGGGAGAGGACATGTAAGAGCTCATATTTTATTCTTTTAAAGTACCTAATCTGTAGAAATTATAAGAGAACATACTCAAAAGAGAAAATAAAAAACAAACAATGTAACTCAAAGAAACAGACAAAATGCATGAGATATGAGTAAGGTTGATCTGCTTAAAAATATATACAATCTTATAATTCAAATACCAGAGTAATTTATTAAATAGAAGATGATGCTTTGGGAGAGGGAAGAGAAGAGTGGAAAAAAAAGATTGTTTTCATTTTGTTCATTTTAGCTTTATTATGTAGATTAAAAAATTTAAAGCTAATAATTAAAAGATATCAATATATATCTTACAAACCATTATGAGACCAAGAATGAAACTGAAAAATTAGAAACAAAGGCAGAAATGGAGAGAATAATGAGAAAACTTAAAACATTAAAAAACAATACATATAGCAGAAATAATTGCAAACAGTTTATTAATGAAAATAGGTCTGAATTCATATTGAAAAGACAAAGCCTCACAGGCTCAGAAAAATCGGTTTTTAAGAAGAATAACTAAAAATTACAGAACTACTAGCAATAAAGACAGCCTTCCCTGGTAGCTCAGTTGGTAAAGAATTCACCTGGTATGCAAGAGACCCTGGTGTGATTCCTGTGGTTTGAAGTTCCCTTGAAGAAGGGTTAGGTTACCAACTCCAGTATTCTTGGGCTTCCCTAGTGCCTCAGATGGTAAAAAATCCACTAGCAATGCAGGAGATGTGGATTTGGTTTCTGAGTCGGGAAGATCCCCTGGAGGAGGGCATGGCAACCTACTCCAGTATTCCTGCCGGGAGAATCCCCATGGATAGAAGAGCCTGGAGGGCTATAGTACATGGGGTTGCAGAGTCAGACATAACTGAGAGACTAAGCACAGAATAGCAGTAAAAATATAAATATTAGAAAAAATTATTAAAGGGACATTAATATGGAAATCTTTTTTTTAAGAATCTTAATAAGCTTAATATAATTAGTGATGTAGAACATTAGAAGGGAAAACCACTTATATTGATCAAGATATGAGAAGCTTGTATTTGTTAGGCTAGGTATCATGCAACAAATTTTTATATTTCATCCAAGTTACAATCTAACTGATATTTACTGGTAGGTTTCTACATAATAATTCAGTTATCTCTGATCTTTCCATCTTTTCTTTCTTCAATTTTCTACCATTTCCTTGAGGAGCCCTCTTCCTCCTTTATATTTTGATGAATGAGGAGAAAGAATAAAAAAAAGCATACATATTTACAAATAGTATGTATATATATTGTGCATACAAATGTATATATATATATATATAAACATAGCTTGTATTACATTGTCTCAAAATGCAAAAAATCACTATTATATACATTCAGTCACTACTTTATAAAACCATAAAAACTGTTCAGAGAATCCTGTCTGAGTCAAAGTTACAACTCCAATTAAGTATTCTGTTTTTGTTGGGTAGGTGGTTTTGCCTTAAGCAAAAAAAAACAAAAAAAAAGTTTGAACAGCATGAACAGAACCTGTTACAGCAGATGAGATTTAGTTGTTGTTGTACAGTCAGTAAGTTTATCTGACTCTTTGTGACCCCATGGACTGTAGCATGCCAGATTTCCCTGTCTACCATTTCCTGAGGTTTGTTCACATTCATGTCCATTTAGTCAATGATGCCATCATCCAAAAATCTTATACTCTGTCTTCTCCTTCTCCTCCTGCCTTCAATCTTTTCCAGCATCCAGGTCTTTTCCAGTGAGTTGGCTCTTCTCTTAGGTGGCCTAAATATTGGAGCTTCAGCTGAAGCATAAGCCCTTCTGATGAATATTTAGGATCGATTTCCTTTAGGCTTGACTGGCTTGATCTCCCTGCTGTCCAAGCACTGTCAAGAGTCAGCTCCAACATCACAGTTCAAAAGTGTCAATTCTTTGGTGCTCAGCCTTCTCTATGTTCCAACTCTCACATCCATGTGACTACTAGAAAAGCCATAACTTTGTCTATATGGACCTTTGTTGGCAAAGTAGTGTCTCTGCTTTTTAATATGCTGTCTAGGTTTGTCAAGGCTTCCCTTGTGGTTCAGATAGTAAAGAATATGCTTGCAATGCTGGAGACCTGGGTTCGATACCTGGGTTGGGAAGATCCCCTGGAGAAGGGAAAAGCTATGCACTCCAGTATTCAGGCCTGGAGAATTCAGATATGCAGATGACACCACCCTTATGGCAGAAAGTGAAGAGGAACTAAAAAGCCTCTTGATGAAAGTGAAAGTGGAGAGTGAAAAAGTTGGCTTAAAGCTCAACATTCAGAAAACGAAGATCATGGCATCTGGTCCCATCACTTCATGGGAAATAGATGGGGAAACAGTGGAAACAATGTCAGACTTCATTTTTCTGGGCTCCAAAATCACTGCAGATGGTGACTGCAGCCATGCAATTAAAAGACGCTTACTCCTTGGAAGGAAAGTTATGACCAACCTAGATAGCATATTCAAAAGCAGAGACATTACCTTGCCAACAAAGGTTAGCTTAGTCAAGGCTATGGTTTTTCCTGTGGTCATGTATGGATGTGAGAGTTGGACTGTGAAGAAGGCTGAGTGCCGAAGAATTGATGCTTTTGAACTGTGGTGTTGGAGAAGACTCTTGAGAGTCCCTTGGACTGCAAGGAGATCCAACCAGTCCATTCTGAAGGAGATCAGCCCTGGGATTTCTTTGGAAGGAATGATGCTGAAGCTGAAACTGCATACTTTGGACACCTCATGAGAAGAGCTGACTCATTGGAAAAGACTCTGATGCTGGGAGGGATTGGGGGCAAGAGGAGAAGGGGACGACAGAGGATGAGATGGCTGGATGGCATCACTGACTCGACGGGTGTGAGTCTGAGTGAACTCCGAGAGTTGGTGATGGACAGGGAGGCCTGGCGTGCTGCGATTCATGGGGTCACAAAAAGTCGGACACGACTGAGCGACTGATCTGATCTGATCTGAAAGAGTCAGACACGACTGAGTGGCTTTCATACATCCTAGATTTGTCATAGTTTTCTTTCAAGGAGTGTCGTTTAGTTTCGTGGCTACAGTCACCATCCACAGTGACTTTGGAGCCCAAGAAAATAAAGACTGTCACTGTTTCCATTTTTTCCCCATCTGAAACTGCAGTACTTTGGCCACCTGATGCAAAGAGCTGACTTATTTGAAAAGACCCTGATGCTGGGATAGATTGAAAGCAGGAGGAGAAGGGGACGACACAGGATAAGATGGTTGGATGGCATCATTGACTCAATGGACATGAGCTTGGGTAAACTCTGGGAATTGGTAATGGACAGGGAGGCCTGGCGTGCTGTGGTTCATGGGGTCACAAAGAGTCAGACCCAACTGAGTGACTGAACTGAACTGATTTGCCATGAAGTGACGGGAACAGATGCCAGGATAGTTTTCTGGATGCTGAGGTTTTTTTGGGTTTTTTTTGGGGGGGGTTGGCGGCGGCGGCGGGCCTGGCTCGGGGGCCGCCTCTCCATAGCCGAGCAGGCGGCTCAGGACGCGGTACGAAGCGGCCGCCGCCGCCGCCTCGCCATCCCGGAGCTCGGCCCCCTGCATCGGGGAGAGGGAGGGCGGGCGGCTGGCAGCCGGGCTGGGGTGGGGACTAGGCCGGGCCCGCCGGAGCCCCGCCCGCCGCGGCCCCCGGAGCGACAGCCTGGATGCTGAGTTTTAAGCCAGCTTTTTTACTCTCCTCTTTCACCTTCATCAAGAGGTTCTTTACCTCCTCTTCACTATCTGCCATTAGGGTGGTATCATCTGCGTATCTGAGTTTGTTGATATTTCTCCTGGCAATCTTGATTCCAGCTTGTGAGTCATTCAGCATGACACTTCATGTGATGTACTCTGGATATAAGTTTAACGAGCAGGGGGACAATATACAGTCTTGACATACTACTTTCTCAATTTTGAACCAGTCCATTTTTCCATATTCAGTTCTAACAATTGTTTATTGACCTGCATACAGGTTTCTCAGGAGGTAGGTAAGGTAGTCTGGTAATACAATCTCTTTAAGACTTTTCCCGGTTTGTTGTGATCCAGAGTCAAAGGCTTTAGCGTAGCAGCCAATGAAAGAGAAGTAGATGTTTTTCTGGAATTCTCTTGCTTTTTCTATGATACAACAGATCTTGGCAATTTGGTCTCTGGTTTCTCTACCTTTTCTAAATCTAGCTGTACAACTGAAAGTTCTCAGTTCAAGTACTAAAGGATTTTGAGCATTACCTTGCTAGCTTGTAAAATAAGTGCAATTGTACAGCAGTTTGAACATCTTTGTCATCGTCCTTTGGACCTAGAATGAAAACTGACCTAATTAAAAGTATTTACAGTCTTTAAAATAAGTAGCTTAGTTAGTTATCACTTTTACCCCAATGTTCTTAGAAATAAGCAGCATTAGTATGTTAGGCTTCATTTTACTGCATTTATATTCAGGTTAGAGGGATTGAATAAATAAAATTTTCTAGCACTCTGATTATTCAGAGAAGTATTCTAACTCATTGAGAAGGAAATGAGATGTTATCACCTCATTGTTCACATCTCCATTACTGGCAGAAAAACCTAAGACATACATGAGCTTATAATGCACAACTCACACTGTTTTTCTGTTTCCTCATTTATGAGCTTTTTGAGGAAAAGATCAACTTTTTAATATGTCTGTACTTCCAGCGCCCACCACAGTACCTGAATATAATAGACTTTGGAATTGTTCATTTGAGGAACTTCATAGAAGAAAACTAGGCCAAGAACAGGAGACATATTTTTTTTTTTTAAGAAGAAAAATGGTCTATTCACCTTCCTTCCTTTACCATATTTATTCCTAATAGAACTCCTCGCCCTTGACTATTAAAATACATTTGTCCTATTTCATCTAACGTTAGCTAAATATTTATTTCAATAAGCAAGAATATCAGTGTCAACAGTAACCATGACAGTGAGTCACTGTGTATGTTAATTGCCAGTTGCTAATTTTTTTAAAATGCATTTTTGAAAAAACCTTTCTGTTTTATACCAAAATCAGTGTGCAGATATTTCTTACTGTAATGCTGAACCTCCTGACACAGATGATACTTTCTTTCTAGTCAACAACTGGCCTTCTCCTATATGTGGTAAAATATTAAAGAATTTAAGTATTCACATTGATAATTCATTAATCTGACCTCTAGCAAAATGTGGATTTCTGGAGTTTAGTCTGCCTCCATGCACAAGCTACCACATGATTTATATGTCCTGCAATGAATCCTGCTTTCCAATCTTCTTTCACCAATTTTACTCTCTGATCAGTCTTTTCTGTCATTCTCTCTGGAGTCTCATTTCAGTCTGCCTCATAAAAAATATATTAGTTATCATCCTAAAATACTCTCAGCTTCTGTTTCTGTGCCCATCTACATGCAGACTGCTCTAACAGGCGTCACTGGCTCAGCTAGCTTGGGTTTACTGGGGTCCAAGATTATTATTCAAGGTAGCTTCTCTGGGCCCCAGTGATCCCCTGGCCTTGTGCTAATGGGTTTTCTCCTAAAGATGCAAATAACGGCTGCCTAAATTCCTGTTTTAATTGTCTTAAAATGAGACAATCTGGCATCCTTGCAGAGCCATAAATAATCCTCTGAAAGTACTTGCAGAAATGCTCTATCAAGTGTTTTTTTTTTTTTTTTTTCCTGGGCTTGATGATAAAAACGTTCAGTGCCAAGTTGCCACCATAAACCAGATCACATCTGTAGAAGGGGGTTTGCTGAAGGAAGCTTCTCCCAATTCTTTCCCTTTACTCCAGGTATAAAAGACACTGTCATTCATTAATATTACTCTTGTAGTGATGTGAGGATTTGAATACTATCCAAAGAGCCAATGTCAAGCTAGAAATTTATGAAAATTAAAGTGGGGCTTCATTTCTGCTGCAGTCAGGTAAATCTTGCTAATTTTTTAAAACCATACTGAGAAAACTACAATCTATTACTATTTAAATTTATTTTTCACAACTATCCAAGATTGCACTTCAAGCAATTTGGTGATTTATGCTTGGAATTAGGGGAGTAAATAGGGTTAAATCAGAGTGATAAAGAGTTCCTGATTAAACTTTCAATTTGACTACTACCTATTAAACATAATGTCAGTTCAGTTCAGTTGCTCAGTCATGTATGACTCTTTGTGACTCCATGGATTGCAGCACACCAGGCTTCCCTGTCCATCACCAACTCCCAGAGCTTGCTCAGACTCATGTCCATTAAGTCAGTGATGCCCTCCATCCTCTGTCTTCCACTTCTCCTCCTGCCTTCAATCTTTCCCATCATCAGGGTCTTTTCCAATGAGTAAGTTCTTAGTATCAGGTGGCCAAAATATTGGAGCTTCAACTTCAACATCAGAGATCTCTAGTCTTCTCCATTCTATTGTTTTCCTCTATTTCTTTGCATTGATCTCTTAGGAAGGCTTTCTTATCTCTCCTTGCTATTCTTTGGAACTCTTCATTCATATGGGTATATCTTTCCTTTTCTCCTTTGCTTTTTGCTTCTCTTCTTTGCTCAGCTATTTGTGAGGCCTCCTCAGCCAATCATTTTGCCTTTTTGCATTTCTTTTTCTTGGGGATGATCTTGATCCCTGCCTCCTGTACAATGTCACAGACCTCCACCCAAAGTTCTTCAGGCACTCTGTCCATCAGATTTAATCCCTTGAATCTATTTGTCACTTCCATTGCATAATTGTAAGGGATTTGATTTAGGTCATACTTGAGTGGTCTAGTGGTTTTCCCTACTTTCTTCAACTGAAGTCTGAATTTGGCAATGGATTCATGATCTGAGCCACAGTCAGCTCCCAGTCTTTTTTTGCTTACTGTATAGAGCTTCTCCATTTTTGGCTGCAAAGAATATAATTAATCTGATTTTAGTATTGACCATCTGGTGATGTCCAAGTGTAGATGACACATAATGTAGTGGACTCATTACAGAAAATAAAATGCAAGAAAAAAGGGTGTCAGTGTTAACCATGCCACAATATTTATAACTGACATTTATATTTATCATTATGTACTCAGATGTATAGTCTCTGAAGCATAGTAAGAACTCAATAAGTATTTTTGAGCACATGAACTAATGAATATAACGTCTAATATCATCCTTAGTTCCCCTGACAAAAAAAAAAAAAAAACATTGCATATAGTTCATAGGCATTCACCTAGACAGCAATTTGACATTCCTTCAGAAATCAAATTTCTGCCATCTGAGCCATCTGGAATGGAATCAAGAACCCTATATACTGCTTGTGAGAATGTACACAAACATCCAAAAATGGGTAACTCTGATATAAATATCAAATAGTATACTGTTTAAAAAGGTGAAAAAGATGCAAAACAGTACTTATTAACATTATTGAAACTTGCTTTTCTGTTGACCCATTATTGAATGTGGGTAAAGAGAAAAGCAAGTTTCAATAAAGCAATAAATTCATTTCCACTACAATTTTATATCACATTGTATACCTTGATAAATATAGATTTTTCATTAAGAAGACCATGATGAACAGGGAATCCTGGAGAAGAAGCATGACTGGTCATCCTTAAAGTGTATATGGATTATTTAGTGAGCCAGGCACAGTGAGGGCTCATCAATGAAAAAAGAAAATAGCTGATTAAACATTCTTTGATGAGTGAGAGAGAAGCACATTACAAAAATACAGAACTGCAAAAAATTCAGCTATCCTATTCAGTCCTGTTATTTTAGGAAACTTTATTTAAAGCATTTATAGAAGTAAGTTTCTTCCTTAGTTTAATGATTTCTGAGGTAAATATATATATATATATGCACATATATACATATATATTAGAATAACTAACTTCAGTAACTTGAGTTATTTCTTAAACTCTACTATCCAAAAGTACTTCTTAATATCAAATCCAAAATTTTCCCAAGCAATAAGCTGATAAATTATCCATGCAAATATTTAAATATTTAACAACCTATTGTTCAGCTTTTTTTTTCATGGTCTCTACTTAATGTCTACAAAGTTTTCTGGGGCACAATTTTTCTGCATTGTCTGTGTCAATAAGAATTTCTGAACCTCTTACAAACAGTATTGGAATACTATTAGTATTACTCTACTATCAGTCTGCTGAATATAGAAACAAGTCAATCAAACATTAATTATTAAATTTCATTTAAGGTCTGAGTGAAATATAATAATTTATATCCCTGGCTCAAACAACAGAAAATGTGGATAAGATATTAGAAATATTGTTCAGACAGCAAACAACTGATGGTGCAGGATAGTGGTACTTCAGTGAAGAGAAATAGGGGAGGAGCCAAGATGGTGGAGGAGTAGGATGGGGAGAACACTTTCTCCCCCACAAATTCATCAAAAGAGCATTTAAACGTCGAGTAAATTCCACAAAACAACTTCTGAATGCCGGCAGAGGACATCAGGCACCCAGAAAAGCAATCCAACTCTTCGAAAGGAGGTAGGAAAAAATATAAAATACAAAAAAAGAGACAAAAGAGGGAGGGACGGAGTTCCGTCCCGGGAAGGGAGTCTTAAAAAGAGAGAAGTTTCCAAACACCAGGAAACCTTCTCACTGCTGAATCTGTGCCGAGCTTTGGAAGCACAGAGGGCAACATAACAGGAAGAAAAAATAAATAAACAATTAAAACTCGAAGATTGCGAGTCCTACGGTAACTCCCCCAGTGGAGAAGCAGCGCAGACGCCTGCACGCGCCATTAGCAAGCGGGGGCTGGGCAGGGAGGCGCAGCACCACGGGCTGCATCGCTTAGAGTAAGAATCTGGCCTGAATACCCTGAGCACTATCTGAACGAAATAATTTGGGCTAGCAAACCAGACTGTGGGATATCTACCACGCGAAAAGCCAGCCCCAACCTAAGACACCACCAGGCCCGCGCACGGAACAAAGAATTGAACAGAGATAGCCGGCTGCAGACCTTCCCCCTCCGGTGACAGGCAGCCAGAGACGGAAGGGGGCAATCGCAGCCCCAGAGAGACATTATCTATAAAACTGTAAGCAGGCTTCTTTGCTAACTAAAACTTTTTGGGGGTCTGGACGGTTAACATCTGCCTGAGAAGGTGCGCCGGTTTTACACCCAGATAACCAAGTGGCGGGGAGGCGATAAGTCGCAGCATTGGCGCTCGCCAAACACCTCATCACTTGAGCTGCTCGGACCTGGGAAGAGCACAAAACTCAGGCCCAACTGAGTCTGCGCCTCTGAGGACTACCCGAGTGCCTGAACCTGAGCAGCTTGGACCTGGGAGGTACATGCAACCCAGGGCCAGCCTCGGATTGTTCCCGGCGGAACAACCTAGAGCCCGAGCAGTGTGGGCAGGGAGGCTACACGCGCCGTGAGCGGGGGCAGACCCAGTGTGGCTGAGGCACTGCGAGCGCACGCCAGTGTTATTTGTTTGCACCATCCCTCCCTCCCTCCCCACAGCGCGACTGAACAAAGAGAAGAAATACAGCTCCACCCATCAGAACACCGACACAAGCTTCCCTAACCAGGAAACCTTGACAAGCCACCTGTAAAAACCCACACACAGCGAGGAAAAGCCACAATAAAGAGAACTCCACAAACTGCCAGAATACAGAAAGGACACCCCAAACTCAGTAATTTAAACAAGATGAAGAGACAGAGGAATAGCCAGCAGATAAAGGAACAGGATAAATGCCCAGCAAACCAAACAAAAGAGGAAGAGATAGGGAATCTACCTGATAAAGAATTCCGAATAATGATAGTGAAATTGATCCAAAATCTTGAAATTAAAATGGAATCACAGATAAATAGCTTGGAGACAAGGATTGAGAAGATGCAAGAAAGGTTTAACAAGGACCTAGAAGAAATAAAAAAGTCAATATATAATGAATAATGCAATAAATGAAATTAAAAACACTCTGGAGGCAACAAATAGTAGAATAACAGAGGCAGAAGATAGGATTAGTGAATTAGAAGATAGAATGGTAGAAATAAATGAATCAGAGAGAATAAAAGAAAAACGAATTAAAAGAAATGAGGACAATCTCAGAGACCTCCAGGACAATATTAAACGCTACAACATTCGAATCATAGGGGTTCCAGAAGAAGAAGACAAAAAGAAAGACCATGAGAAAATACTTGAGGAGATAATAGTTGAAAACTTCCCTAAAATGGGGAAGGAAATAATCACCCAAGTCCAAGAAACCCAGAGAATCCCAAACAGGATAAACCCAAGGCGAAACACCCCAAGACACATATTAATCAAATTAACAAAGATCAAACACAAAGAACAAATATTAAAAGCAGCAAGGGAAAAACAACAAATAACACACAAGGGAATTCCCATAAGGATAACAGCTGATCTTTCAATAGAAACTCTTCAAGCCAGGAAGGAATGGCAAGACATACTTAAAATGATGAAAGAAAATAACCTACAGCCCAGATTATTGTACCCAGCAAGGATTTCATTCAAGTATGAAGGAGAAATCAAAAGCTTCTCAGACAAGCAAAAGCTGAGAGAATTCTGCACCACCAAACCAGCTCTCCAACAAAAACTAAAGGATATTCTCTAGACAGGAAACACAAAAATGGTGTATAAATTCGAACCCCAAACAATAAAGTAAATGGCAATGGGATCATACTTATCAGTAATTACCTTAAACGTAAATGGGTTGAATGCCCCAACCAAAGACAAAGACTGGATGAATGGATACAAAAACAAGACCCCTACATATGTTGTCTACAGGAGACCCACCTCAAAACAGGGGACACATACAGACTGAAAGTGAAGGGCTGGAAAAAGATTTTCCATGCAAATAGGGACCAAAAGAAAGCAGGAGTAGCAATACTCATATCAGATAAAATAGACTTTAAAACAAAGGCTGTGAAAAGAGACAAAGAAGGTCACTACATAATGATCAAAGGATCAATCCAAGAAGAAGATATAACAATTATAAATATATATGCACCCAACACGGGAGCACCGCAGTATGTAAGACAAATGCTAACAAGTATGAAAGGAGAAATTAACAATAACACAATAATAGTGGGAGACTTTAATACCCCACTCACACCTATGGATAGATCAACTAAACAGAAAATTAACAAGGAAACACAAACTTTAAACGATACAATAGACCAGTTAGACCTAATTGATATCTATAGGACATTTCATCCCAAAACAATGAACTTCACCTTTTTCTCAAGCGCACATGGAACCTTCTCCAGGATAGATCACATCCTGGGCCATAAAGCTAGCCTTGGTAAATTCAAAAAAATAGAAATCATTCCAAGCATCTTTTCTGACCACAATGCAGTAAGATTAGATCTCAATTACAGGAGAAAAACTATTAAAAATTCCAACATATGGAGGATGAACAACACCCTGCTGAATAACCAACAAATCACAGAAGAAATCAAAAAAGAAATCAAAATTTGCATAGAAACGAATGAAAATGAAAACACAACAGCCCAAAACCTGTGGGACACAGTAAAAGCAGTCCTAAGGGGAAAGTTCATAGCAATACAGGCACACCTCAAGAAACAAGAAAAAGAGTCAAATAAATAACCTAACTCTACACCTAAAGCAACTAGAAAAGGAAGAAATGAAGAACCCCAGGGTTAGTAGAAAGAAAGAAATCTTAAAAATTAGAGCAGAAATAAATGCAAAAGAAACAAAAGAGACCATAGCAAAAATCAACAAAGCCAAAAGCTGGTTCTTTGAAAGGATAAATAAAATTGATAAACCATTAGCCAGACTCATCAAGAAACAAAGGGAGAAAAATCAAATCAATAAAATTAGAAACAAAAATGGAGAGATCACAACAGACAACACAGAAATACAAAGGATCATAAGAGACTATTATCAACAATTATATGCCAATAAAATGGACAACGAGGAAGAAATGGACAAATTCTTAGAAAAGTACAACTTTCCAAAACTCGACCAGGAAGAAATAGAAAACCTTAACAGACCCATTACCAGCACGGAAATTGAAACTGTAATCAAAAATCTTCCAGCAAACAAAAGCCCAGGTCCAGACGGCTTCACAGCTGAATTCTACCAAAAATTTAGAGAAGAGCTAACACCTATCCTGCTCAAACTCTTCCAGAAAATTGCAGAGGAAGGTAAACTTCCAAACTCATTCTATGAGGCCACCATCACCCTAATACCAAAACCTGACAAAGATGCCACAAAAAAAGAAAACTACAGGCCAATATCACTGATGAACATAGATGCAAAAATCCTAAACAAAATTCTAGCAATCAGAATCCAACAACACATTAAAAAGATCATACACCATGACCAAGTGGGCTTTATCCCAGGGATGCAAGGATTCTTCAATATCCACAAATCAATGTAATACACCACATTAACAAATTGAAAAACAAAAACCATATGATTATCTCAATAGATGCAGAGAAAGCCTTTGACAAAATTCAACACCCATTTATGATAAAAACTCTCCAGAAAGCAGGAATAGAAGGAACATACCTCAACATAATAAAAGCTATATATGACAAACCCACAGCAAACATTATCCTCAATGGTGAAAAATTGAAAGCATTTCCTCTAAAGTCAGGAACAAGACAAGGGTGCCCACTTTCACCATTACTATTCAACATAGTTTTGGAAGTTTTTGCCACAGCAATCAGAGCAGAAAAAGAAATAAAAGGAATCCAAATTGGAAAAGAAGAAGTAAAACTCTCACTATTTGCAGATGACATGATCCTCTACATAGAAAACCCTAAAGACTCCACCAGAAAATTACTAGAACTAATCAATG